>NC_092723.1:87058953-87414632 GCF_047496885.1 Scyliorhinus torazame
ATGCGCGATGAGAGCGGCAGGGGACACCTGAAAGTGCGCGCGAAGAGCAGCGGGGACACCGAAAGAGCGGGAGGAGAGCGGTGGGGACACAGGATGACGGAGCGCGAGGAGAGCGACGGGGACTCAGTAAAGGAGGCTGATGGAGCGGGGGACTCAGTAAAGGAGCGCAAGGCGAGTGGCGGGGGACACAGTGAAAGAGCGCGAGTAGAGCGGCGGGGACACAGGATAAGAGAGCGCAAGGAGAACGGTGGTGACACAGGATAAAAGAGCATGAGGGAGAGTGGCGGGGACACAATGAAAAGAGCGCGAGGAGAGCGGCGGGGGAACTCATGAAAGAACGCGAGCGAAAGCGGCAGGGACACAGGGTAAAAGAGCGCGAGGAGAGCGCCGTGGACACAGGATAAAAGAGGGCGAGAGAGCGGCGGGGGACACAGTGAAAGCGCGAGTAGAGCGGCAGAGACACAGTGAAAGAGCATGAGGAGAGCGGTGGGGACACAGTGAAAGAGCGCGAGGAGTGCGGCGGGGACACAGTGAAAGAGCGGAGGAGAGCGGCAGGGACTCAGTGAAAGAGCGCGAGGAGAGCGGCGGGGACACAGGAAAAAAGAGCGTGAGGAGAGCGGCAGGGGCACTGTGAAAGTGCGCGAGAAGAGCAGCGGGGACAGAGTGAAAGAGCGGGAGGGGAGTGGTGGGGACACAGGATGACGGAGCACGAGGAGAGCGGCGGGGACTCAGTAAAGGAGCGCGGCGGCGACACAGTGAAAGAGCGCGAGTAGAGCGGCGGGGACACAGGATAAGAGAGCGCAAGGAGAGCGGTGGGGACACAGGATAAAAGAGCGTGAGGAGAGCGGGGGAGGAGGGAGGGGAGGGGGGAGGGGAGGGGAGGGGAGGGGGAGGGAGGGGGGGAGGGAGAGGGGGAGGGGGAGAGGGGGAGAGGGGGGAGGGGAGGGGGAGGGAGGGGGGGGAGGGAGAGGGGGGAGGGGAGAGGGGGAGGGGAGAGGAGGGGGGAGGGGAGGGGGGAGGGGGGAGGGGAGGGGGGAGGGGGGAAGAGGGGAGGGGGAGAAGGGGGAGGGGAGGAGGGGGAAGGGGGGGGAGGGGAGGGGGAAGAGAGGGGGGGAAGGGGGAAAGGGTGGGGGGGGAAGGGGGAAAGGGTGGGGGGGGAAGGGGAAAGGGTGGGGGGGGAGGGGAGGAAGAGAGGGGGGGAAGGGGGAAAGGGGTGGGGGGGAAGGGGGAAAGGGTGGGGGGGGAAGGGGGAAAGGGTGGGGGGGGAAGGGGGGAAAGGGTGGGGGGGGGAAGGGGGAAAGGGTGGGGTGGGGGAGGTGGGGGGGAAGGGGGGGGTGGGGGGTGGGGATGAAAGGGGGGTTGGGGAGGAAAGGGGAGGGGAGGAAAGGGGGGGGAGGGGAGGAAAGGGGGGGAGGGGAGGAAAGGGGGGTAGGGGGGGAAAGGGGGGAGGGGAGGAAAGTGAGGGTGGGGGAGGGGGAAAGGGAGGGGGGAAAAGGGGGGAAAGGGGGAGGGGGGAAAGGGGGAGGGAGGAAGGGGGGAAAGGGGGAGGAAGGGGGAGGGGGGGTAGGCGGGGAGGGGAGGAAAGGGTGCGGGGGGGGGGGAAAGGGGGCGGGGGGGGAAAGGGGGCGGGGGGGAAGGGGGCGGGGAGGGGAAGGGGGCGGGGAGGGGAAGGGGGAGGAGGAAGGGGGAGGGAAGAGGGAGGAGGGGGGTGGAGGGAGGGGGGAGGGGGGAGGGGAAAGAGCGTGAGGAGAGCGACGGGGACACAGGATAAAAGAGCGCGAGGACAGCTGCGGGGGACACATTGAAAGAGCGCGAGGAGTGCGGCGGGGACACAGGATAAAAGTGCGTGAGGAGAGCGGCGGGGACACAGTGAAAGAGCGGCGGGGCCGCAGGATAAAAGAGCGCATGGAGAGCGGCGGGGACACAGCGAAAAAGCGCGAGGAGAGCGATGGGGACACAGGATAGAGGAGAGCGATGGGGACACAGGATAAAAGAGGGCGAGGAGAGCTGCGGGGACACATTGAAAGAGCGCGAGGAGTGCGGCGGGGACACAGGGATAAAAGTGCGTGAGGAGAGCGGCGGGGACACAGTGAAAGAGCGGCGGGGCTGCAGGATAAAAGAGCGCATGGAGAGCGGCCGGGGACACAGCGAAAAAGCGCGAGGAGAGCGATGGGGGACACAGGATAAAAGAGCGCGAGGAGAGCGATGGGGACACAGGATAAAAGAGGGCGAGGAGAGCTGCGGGGACACAGTGAAAGAGCGCAAGGAGTGCGGCGGGGGACACAGGATAAAAGTGCGTGAGGAGAGCAGCAGGGACACAGTAAAAGAGCGTGAGGAGAGCGGCGGGGACACAGTGAAAAAGCGCGAGGAGAGCGATGGGGCACAGGATAAAAGAGCGTGAGGAGAGCTGC
Source organism: Scyliorhinus torazame (assembly GCF_047496885.1). Classification (NCBI taxonomy): domain Eukaryota; kingdom Metazoa; phylum Chordata; class Chondrichthyes; order Carcharhiniformes; family Scyliorhinidae; genus Scyliorhinus; species Scyliorhinus torazame. Next base: position 87,061,365 of record NC_092723.1, read on the forward strand.
GGGGACACAGTGAAAGAGCCGCGAGGAGTGCGGCGGGGAAACAGGATAAAAGTGCGTGAGGAGAGCGGCAGGGACACAGTGAAAGAGCGCGAGGAAAGCGGCGGGGGACACAGTGAAAGAGCGCGAGGAGAGTGGTGGGGACACAGTGAAAGAGCGCGAGGAGAGCGGCGGCGGGGACACAGTGAAAGAGCTCGAAGAGAGCGGCGGGGGACACAGTGAAAGAGCGTGAGGAGAGCGGCAGGGACACAGTGAAAGAGCGCGAGGAGTGCGGCAGGGACACAGTGAAAGAGCGCGAGGAGAGCGGCGGGGACGCAGGATAAAAGAGCGCAAGGAGAGGGGCGGGGACACAGTAAAAGAGCGCGAGGAGAGCGGCAGCGGACTCAGTGAAAGAGCGCGAGGAAGAGCGGCAGGGACACTGAAAGTGCGCGCGAAGAGCAGCGGGGACACAGTTTAAGAGCGGGAGGAGTGCGGTGGGGACACAGGATGACGGAGCGCGAGGAGAGCGGTGGGGACACAGTGAAAGAGCGCGAGGAGAGCGGCGGGGACTCATTGAAAGAACGCGAGGAGAGCGGCGCGGACACAGGATAAAAGCGCGAGGAGAGCTGCGGGTTCACAGTGAAAGAACGCGAGGAGAGCGATGGGGACACAGGATAAAAGAGCACGAGGAGAGCTGTGGGGACACAGTGAAAGAGTGCAAGGAGAGCGGCGGAGACACAGGATAAAAGACCAGGGGGGACACAGTGAAAGAGCGCGAGAAGAGCGGCGGGGACCCAGTGAAAGAGCGCAAGGAGAGCGGTGGGGACCCAGAATAAAAGAACGCACGGAGAGCGGCAGGGACTCAGTGAAAGAGCGCGAGGAGAGCGGCGGGGACACAGGAAAAAAGAGCGCAAGGAGAGCGGCAGGGACACCGAAAGTGCATGAGAAGAGCAGCGGGGACACAGTGAAAGAGCGGGAGGAGAGCGATGGGGACACAGGATGACGGGAGGAGAGCGGTGGGGATACAGGATGACGGAAGGAGAGCGGGGTGGACACAGGATGACGGAGCGCAAGGAGAGCGGCGGGGACACAGTGAAAGAGTGCGAGTAGAGCGACGGGGACACAGGAGAAGAGCGCAAGGAGAGCGGTGGTGACACAGGATAAAAGAGCATGAGGAGAGTGGCGGGGACACAGTGAAAGAGCGCGAGGAGAGCGGCGGGGACTCATTGAAAGAACGCGAGGAAAGCGGCAGGGACACAGGATAAAAGAGCGCGAGGAGAGCGGCAGGGACACTAAAAGTGCGCGAGAAGAGCAGCGGGGACGCAGGATAAAAGAGCGCAAGGAGAGCGGCGGGGACACAGTGAAAGAGTGCGAGTAGAGCGACGGGGACACAGGAGAAGAGCGCAAGGAGAGCGGTGGTGACACAGGATAAAAGAGCATGAGGAGAGTGGCGGGGACACAGTGAAAGAGCGCGAGGAGAGCGGCGGGGACTCATTGAAAGAACGCGAGGAAAGCGGCAGGGACACAGGATAAAAGAGCGCGAGGAGAGCGGCAGGGACACTAAAAGTGCGCGAGAAGAGCAGCGGGGACGCAGGATAAAAGCGCAAGGAGAGCGGCGGGGACACAGTAAAAGAGCGTGAGGAGAGCGGCGGGGACACAGTGAAAAAGCACGAGGAGAGTGATGGGGACACAGGATAAAAGAGCGCACGGAGAGCGGCAGGGACTCAGTAAGGAGAGTGGCGGGGACACAGTGAAAGAGCGAGAGGAGAGCGGCGCGGACACAGGATAAAAGAGCGCGAGGAGAGCTGTGGGGACACAGTGAAAGAACGCGAGGAGAGCGATGGGGACACAGGATAAAAGAGCACGAGGAGAGCTGTGGGGACACTGTGAAAGAGTGCAAGGAGAGCGGCGGAGACACAGGATAAAAGACCAGGGGGGACACAGTGAAAGAGCGCAAGGAGAGCGGTGTGGACCCAGAATAAAAGAACGCACGGAGAGCGGCAGGGACTCATTGAAAGAGCGCGAGGAGAGCGGCGGGGACACAGGAAAAAAGAGCGCAAGGAGAGCGGCAGGGACACTGTGAAAGTGCATGAGAAGAGCAGCGGGGACACAGTGAAAGAGCGGGAGGAGAGCGGTGGGGACACAGGATGACGGAAGGAGAGCGGGGGGGACACAGGATGACGGAGCGCAAGGAGAGCGGCGGGGACACAGTGAAAGAGTGCGAGTAGAGCGGCGGGGACACAGGAGAAGAGCGCAAGGAGAGCGGTGGTGACACAGGATATAAGAGCGTGAGGAGAGTGGCGGGGACACAGTGAAAGAGCGCGAGGAGAGCGGCGGGGACTCATTGAAAGAACGCGAGGAAAGCGGCAGGGACACAGGATAAAAGAGCGCGAGGAGAGCGGCGAGGACACAGGATAAAAGAGCGCGAGGCGAGCGGCGGGGCACAGTGAAAGAGCGCGAGTAGAGCGGCAGAAACACAGTGAAAGAGCATGAGGAGAGCGGTGGGGACACAATGAAGGAGCGCGAGGAGTGCGGCGGGGACACAGTGAAAGAGCGTGAGGAGACTGGCGGGGACACAGTGAAAGAGCGAGAGGAGAGCGGTGGGGACACAGGAAAAAAGCGCGAGGAGAGCGGCAGGGACACTGAAAGTGCGCGAGAAGAGCAGCGGGGACGCAGGATAAAAGAGCGCAAGGAGAGCGGCGGGGACACAGTAAAAGAGCGTGAGGAGAGCGGCGGGGACACAGTGAAAAAGCACGAGGAGAGTGATGGGGACACAGGATAAAAGAGCGCACCGAGAGCGGCAGGGACTCAGTGAGGAGAGTGGCGGGGACACAGTGAAAGAGCGAGAGGAGAGCGGTGGGGACACAGGAAAAAAGAGCGCGAGGACAGCGGCAGGGACACTGTGAAAGTGCGCGAGAAGAGCAGCGGGGACGCAGGATAAAAGCGCAAGGAGAGCGGCGGGGACACAGTAAAAGAGCGTGAGGAGAGTGGCGGGGACACAGTGAAAAAGCACGAGGAGAGTGATGGGGGACACAGGATAAAAGAGCGCGAGGAGAGCGGCGGGGACACAGGAAAAAGCGCGAGGAGAGCGGCAGGGACACTGAAAGTGCGCGCGAAGAGCAGCGGGGACACCAAAAGAGCGGGAGGAGAGCGGTGGGGACACAGGATGACGGAGCGAGAGGAGAGCGGTGGGGACACAGGAAAAAAGAGCGCGAGGACAGCGGCAGGGACACTGTGAAAGTGCGCGAGAAGAGCAGCGGGGACGCAGGATAAAAGCGCAAGGAGAGCGGCGGGGACACAGTAAAAGAGCGTGAGGAGAGCGGCGGGGACACAGGAAAAAGCGCGAGGAGAGCGGCAGGGACACTGAAAGTGCGCGCGAAGAGCAGCGGGGACACCAAACGAGCGGGAGGAGAGCGGTGGGGACACAGGATGACGGAGCGCGAGGAGTGCGGCGGGGACACAGGATAAAAGTGCCGTGAGGAGAGAGGCGGGGACACAGTGAAAGAGCGCGAGGAGAGCGGCGGGAACTCATTGAAAGAACGCGAGGAAGCCGCGCGGACACAGGATAAAAGAGCGCGAGGAGAGCGGGGGGTGCACAGTGAAAGAGCGCGAGTAGAGCGGCATAGACACAGTGAAAGAGCGCGAGGAGAGAGGTGGGGACCCAGGATAAAAGAGCGCGCGGAGAGCGGCAGGGACTCAGTGAAAGAGCGCGAGGAGAGCGGCGGGGACACAGGAAAAAAGAGCGCGAGGAGAGCGGCAGGGACACTGTGAAAGTGCGCGAGATGAGCAGCTGGGACACAGTGAAAGAGCGGGAGGAGAGTGGTGGGGACACAGGATGACGGAGCGCGAGGAGAGCGGCGGGGACACAGAATAAGAGAGCGCAAGGAGAGCGGTGGGGACACAGGATAAAAGAGCATGAGGAGAGCGGGGGGGGGGGGAACACAGTGAAAGAGTGCGAGTAGAGCGGCGGAGACACTGAAAGAGCGGGGGGGACACAGTGAAAGAGCGTGAGTAGAGCGGCGGAGACACAGTGAAAGAGCGCGAGGAGAGCGGCGGGGACACAGTGAAAGAGCGCGAGTAGAGCGGCAGAGGCACAGTGAAAGAGCATGAGGAGAGCGGTGGGGACACAGTGAAAGAGCGCGAGGAGTGTGGGGGGGACACAGTGAAAGAGCGCGAGGAGAGCGGCGGGAACTCAGTGAAAGAGCGCGAGGAGTGCGGCGGGGACACAGTGAAAGAGCGGCGGGGACGCAGGATAAAAGCGCATGGAGAGCGGCCGGGACACAGTAAAAGAGCGTGAGGAGAGCGGCGGGGACACAGTGAAAAAGCGCGAGGAGAGCGATGGGGACACAGGATAAAAGAGCGCGAGGAGAGCTGCGGGGACACAGTGAAAGAGCGCGAGGAGAGCGGCGGGAACTCATTGAAAGAACGCGAGGAAGCCGCGCGGACACAGGATAAAAGAGCGCGAGGAGAGCGGGGGGGTGCACAGTGAAAGAGCGCGAGTAGAGCGGCATAGACACAGTGAAAGAGCGCGAGGAGAGAGGTGGGGACCCAGGATAAAAGAGCGCGCGGAGAGCGGCAGGGAATCAGTGAAAGAGCGCGAGGAGAGCGGCGGGGACACAGGAAAAAAGCGCGAGGAGAGCGGCAGGGACACTGTGAAAGTGCGCGAGAAGAGCAGCTGGGACACAGTGAAAGAGCGGGAGGAGAGTGGTGGGGACACAGGATGACGGAGCGCGAGGAGAGCGGCGGGGACACAGAATAAGAGAGCGCAAGGAGAGCGGTGGGGACACAGGATAAAAGAGCATGAGGAGAGCGGGGGGGGGGGAACACAGTGAAAGAGTGCGAGTAGAGCGGCGGAGACACTGAAAGCGTGGGGGGGACACAGTGAAAGAGCGTGAGTAGAGCGGCGGAGACACAGTGAAAGAGCGCGAGGAGAGCGGCGGGGACACAGTGAAAGAGCGCGAGTAGAGCGGCAGAGGCACAGTGAAAGAGCATGAGGAGAGCGGTGGGGACACAGTGAAAGAGCGCGAGGAGAGTGGGGGGGACACAGTGAAAGAGCGCGAGGAGAGCGGCGGGAACTCAGTGAAAGAGCGCGAGGAGTGCGGCGGGGACACAGTGAAAGAGCGGCGGGGACGCAGGATAAAAGCGCATGGAGAGCGGCCGGGACACAGTAAAAGAGCGTGAGGAGAGCGGCGGGGACACAGTGAAAAAGCGCGAGGAGAGCGATGGGGACACAGGATAAAAGAGCGCGAGGAGAGCTGCGGGGACACAGTGAAAGAGCGCGAGGAGAGCGGCGGGAACTCATTGAAAGAACGCGAGGAAGCCGCGCGGACACAGGATAAAAGAGCGCGAGGAGAGCGGGGGGGTGCACAGTGAAAGAGCGCGAGTAGAGCGGCATAGACACAGTGAAAGAGCGCGAGGAGAGAGGTGGGGACCCAGGATAAAAGAGCGCGCGGAGAGCGGCAGGGAATCAGTGAAAGAGCGCGAGGAGAGCGGCGGGGACACAGGAAAAAAGCGCGAGGAGAGCGGCAGGGACACTGTGAAAGTGCGCGAGAAGAGCAGCTGGGACACAGTGAAAGAGCGGGAGGAGAGTGGTGGGGACACAGGATGACGGAGCGCGAGGAGAGCGGCGGGGACACAGAATAAGAGAGCGCAAGGAGAGCGGTGGGGACACAGGATAAAAGAGCATGAGGAGAGCGGGGGGGGAACACAGTGAAAGAGTGCGAGTAGAGCGGCGGAGACACTGAAAGAGCGGGGGGGACACAGTGAAAGAGCGTGAGTAGAGCGGCGGAGACACAGTGAAAGAGCGCGAGGAGAGCGGCGGGGACACAGTGAAAGAGCATGAGGAGAGCGGTGGGGACACAGTGAAAGAGCACGAGGAGAGTGGGGGGGACACAGTGAAAGAGCGCGAGGAGAGCGGCGGGAACTCAGTGAAAGAGCGCGAGGAGTGCGGCGGGGACACAGTGAAAGAGCGGCGGGGACGCAGGATAAAAGCGCATGGAGAGCGGCCGGGACACAGTAAAAGAGCGTGAGGAGAGCGGCGGGGACACAGTGAAAAAGCGCGAGGAGAGCGATGGGGACACAGGATAAAAGAGCGCGAGGAGAGCTGCGGGGACACAGTGAAAGAGCGCGAGGAGTGCGGCAGGGACACAGGATAAAAGTGCGTGAGGAGAGCGGCAGGGACACAGTGAAAGAGCGCGAGGAGAGCGGCGGGGACACGGTGAAAGTGCGCGAGGAGAGTGGTGGGGACACAGTGAAAGCGCGAGGAGAGCGGCGGGAACTCAGTGAAAGAGCGCGAAGAGAGCGGCGGCGGGGACACAGTGAAAGTTCGAAGAGAGCGGCGGTGACACAGTGAAAGAGCGTGAGGAGAGCGGCAGGGAAACAGTGAAAGAGCGCGAGGAGTGCGGCAGGGACACAGTGAAAGAGCGCGAGGAGAGCGGCGGGGACGCAGGATAAAAGAGCGCAAGGAGAGCGGCGGGGACACAGTAAAAGAGCGCGAGGAGAGCGATGGGGACACAGGATAAAAGAGCGCGAGGACAGCTGCGGGGACACATTGAAAGAGCGCGAGGAGTGCGGCGGGGACACAGGATAAAAGTGCGTGAGGAGAGCGGCGGGGACACAGTGAAAGAGCGGCGGGGCCGCAGGATAAAAGAGCGCATGGAGAGCGGCGGGGACACAGCGAAAAAGCGCGAGGAGAGCGATGGGGACACAGGATAGAGGAGAGCGATGGGGACACAGGATAAAAGAGGGCGAGGAGAGCTGCGGGGACACATTGAAAGAGCGCGAGGAGTGCGGCGGGGACACAGGATAAAAGTGCGTGAGGAGAGCGGCGGGGACACAGTGAAAGAGCGGCGGGGCCGCAGGATAAAAGAGCGCATGGAGAGCGGCGGGGACACAGCGAAAAAGCGCGAGGAGAGCGATGGGGACACAGGATAAAAGAGCGCGAGGAGAGCGATGGGGACACAGGATAAAAGAGGGCGAGGAGAGCTGCGGGGACACAGTGAAAGAGCGCAAGGAGTGCGGCGGGGACACAGGATAAAAGTGCGTGAGGAGAGCAGCAGGGACACAGTAAAAGAGCGTGAGGAGAGCGGCGGGGACACAGTGAAAAAGCGCGAGGAGAGCGATGGGGCACAGGATAAAAGAGCGTGAGGAGAGCTGCGGGGACACAGTGAAAGAGCGCGAGGAGTGCGGCGGGGAAACAGGATAAAAGTGCGTGAGGAGAGCGGCAGGGACACAGTGAAAGAGCGCGAGGAAAGCGGCGGGGACACAGTGAAAGAGCGCGAGGAGAGTGGTGGGGACACAGTGAAAGAGCGCGAGGAGAGCCACGGCGGCGGGGACACAGTGAAAGAGCTCGAAGAGAGCGGCGGGGACACAGTGAAAGAGCGTGAGGAGAGCGGCAGGGACACAGTGAAAGAGCGCGAGGAGTGCGGCAGGGACACAGTGAAAGAGCGCGAGGAGAGCGGCGGGGACGCAGGATAAAAGAGCGCAAGGAGAGGGGCGGGGACACAGTAAAAGAGCGCGAGGAGAGCGGCAGCGACTCAGTGAAAGAGCGCGAGGAGAGCGGCAGGGACACTGAAAGTGCGCGCGAAGAGCAGCGGGGACACAGTTTAAGAGCGGGAGGAGTGCGGTGGGGACACAGGATGACGGAGCGCGAGGAGAGCGGTGGGGACACAGTGAAAGAGCGCGAGGAGAGCGGCGGGGACTCATTGAAAGAACGCGAGTAAAGCGGCAGGGACACAGGGTAAAAGAGCGCGAGGAGAGCGGCGCGGACACAGGATAAAAGCGCGAGGAGAGCTGCGGGTTCACAGTGAAAGAACGCGAGGAGAGCGATGGGTCACAGGATAAAAGAGCACGAGGAGAGCTGTGGGGACACAGTGAAAGAGTGCAAGGAGAGCGGCGGAGACACAGGATAAAAGACCAGGGGGGACACAGTGAAAGAGCGCGAGAAGAGCGGCGGGGACCCAGTGAAAGAGCGCAAGGAGAGCGGTGGGGACCCAGAATAAAAGAACGCACGGAGAGCGGCAGGGACTCAGTGAAAGAGCGCGAGGAGAGCGGCGGGGACACAGGAAAAAAGAGCGCAAGGAGAGCGGCAGGGACACCGAAAGTGCATGAGAAGAGCAGCGGGGACACAGTGAAAGAGCGGGAGGAGAGCGATGGGGACACAGGATGACGGGAGGAGAGCGGTGGGGATACAGGATGACGGAAGGAGAGCGGGGTGGACACAGGATGACGGAGCGCAAGGAGAGCGGCGGGGACACAGTGAAAGAGTGCGAGTAGAGCGACGGGGACACAGGAGAAGAGCGCAAGGAGAGCGGTGGTGACACAGGATAAAAGAGCATGAGGAGAGTGGCGGGGACACAGTGAAAGAGCGCGAGGAGAGCGGCGGGGACTCATTGAAAGAACGCGAGGAAAGCGGCAGGGACACAGGATAAAAGAGCGCGAGGAGAGCGGCAGGGACACTAAAAGTGCGCGAGAAGAGCAGCGGGGACGCAGGATAAAAGAGCGCAAGGAGAGCGGCGGGGACACAGTGAAAGAGTGCGAGTAGAGCGACGGGGACACAGGAGAAGAGCGCAAGGAGAGCGGTGGTGACACAGGATAAAAGAGCATGAGGAGAGTGGCGGGGACACAGTGAAAGAGCGCGAGGAGAGCGGCGGGGACTCATTGAAAGAACGCGAGGAAAGCGGCAGGGACACAGGATAAAAGAGCGCGAGGAGAGCGGCAGGGACACTAAAAGTGCGCGAGAAAAGCAGCGGGGACGCAGGATAAAAGAGCGCAAGGAGAGCGGCGGGGACACAGTAAAAGAGCGTGAGGAGAGCGGCGGGGACACAGTGAAAAAGCACGAGGAGAGTGATGGGGACACAGGATAAAAGAGCGCACGGAGAGCGGCAGGGACTCAGTAAGGAGAGTGGCGGGGACACAGTGAAAGAGCGAGAGGAGAGCGGCGCGGACACAGGATAAAAGAGCGCGAGGAGAGCTGTGGGGACACAGTGAAAGAACGCGAGGAGAGCGATGGGGACACAGGATAAAAGAGCACGAGGAGAGCTGTGGGGACACTGTGAAAGAGTGCAAGGAGAGCGGCGGAGACACAGGATAAAAGACCAGGGGGGACACAGTGAAAGAGCGCAAGGAGAGCGGTGGGGACCCAGAATAAAAGAACGCACGGAGAGCGGCAGGGACTCAGTGAAAGAGCGCGAGGAGAGCGGCGGGGACACAGGAAAAAAGAGCGCAAGGAGAGCGGCAGGGACACTGTGAAAGTGCATGAGAAGAGCAGCGGGGACACAGTGAAAGAGCGGGAGGAGAGCGGTGGGGACACAGGATGACGGAAGGAGAGCGGGGGGGACACAGGATGACGGAGCGCAAGGAGAGCGGCGGGGACACAGTGAAAGAGTGCGAGTAGAGCGGCGGGGACACAGGAGAAGAGCGCAAGGAGAGCGGTGGTGACACAGGATATAAGAGCGTGAGGAGAGTGGCGGGGACACAGTGAAAGAGCGCGAGGAGAGCGGCGGGGACTCATTGAAAGAACGCGAGGAAAGCGGCAGGGACACAGGATAAAAGAGCGCGAGGAGAGCGGCGAGGACACAGGATAAAAGAGCGCGAGGCGAGCGGCGGGGCACAGTGAAAGAGCGCGAGTAGAGCGGCAGAAACACAGTGAAAGAGCATGAGGAGAGCGGTGGGGACACAATGAAGGAGCGCGAGGAGTGCGGCGGGGACACAGTGAAAGAGCGTGAGGAGACTGGCGGGGACACAGTGAAAGAGCGAGAGGAGAGCGGTGGGGACACAGGAAAAAAGAGCGCGAGGAGAGCGGCAGGGACACTGAAAGTGCGCGAGAAGAGCAGCGGGGACGCAGGATAAAAGAGCGCAAGGAGAGCGGCGGGGACACAGTAAAAGAGCGTGAGGAGAGTGATGGGGGACACAGGATAAAAGAGCGCGAGGAGAGCGGCAGGGACTCAGTGAGGAGAGTGGCGGGGACACAGTGAAAGAGCGAGAGGAGAGTGATGGGGGACACAGGATAAAAGAGCGCGAGGAGAGCGGCGGGGACACAGGTAAAAGCGCGAGGAGAGCGGCAGGGACACTGAAAGTGCGCGCGAAGAGCAGCGGGGACACCAAAAGAGCGGGAGGAGAGCGGTGGGGACACAGGATGACGGAGCGAGAGGAGAGCGGTGGGGACACAGGAAAAAAGAGCGCGAGGACAGCGGCAGGGACACTGTGAAAGTGCGCGAGAAGAGCAGCGGGGACGCAGGATAAAAGCGCAAGGAGAGCGGCGGGGACACAGTAAAAGAGCGTGAGGAGAGCGGCGGGGACACAGGAAAAAGCGCGAGGAGAGCGGCAGGGACACTGAAAGTGCGCGCGAAGAGCAGCGGGGACACCAAACGAGCTGGAGGAGAGCGGTGGGGACACAGGATGACGGAGCGCGAGGAGTGCGGCGGGGACACAGGATAAAAGTGCCGCGAGGAGAGAGGCGGGGACACAGTGAAAGAGCGCGAGGAGAGCGGCGGGAACTCATTGAAAGAACGCGAGGAAGCCGCGCGGACACAGGATAAAAGAGCGCGAGGAGAGCGGGGGGTGCACAGTGAAAGAGCGCGAGTAGAGCGGCATAGACACAGTGAAAGAGCGCGAGGAGAGAGGTGGGGACCCAGGATAAAAGAGCGCGCGGAGAGCGGCAGGGACTCAGTGAAAGAGCGCGAGGAGAGCGGCGGGGACACAGGAAAAAAGAGCGCGAGGAGAGCGGCAGGGACACTGTGAAAGTGCGCGAGATGAGCAGCTGGGACACAGTGAAAGAGCGGGAGGAGAGTGGTGGGGACACAGGATGACGGAGCGCGAGGAGAGCGGCGGGGACACAGAATAAGAGAGCGCAAGGAGAGCGGTGGGGACACAGGATAAAAGAGCATGAGGAGAGCGGGGGGGGGGGGGAACACAGTGAAAGAGTGCGAGTAGAGCGGCGGAGACACTGAAAGAGCGGGGGGGACACAGTGAAAGAGCGTGAGTAGAGCGGCGGAGACACAGTGAAAGAGCGCGAGGAGAGCGGCGGGGACACAGTGAAAGAGCGCGAGTAGAGCGGCAGAGGCACAGTGAAAGAGCATGAGGAGAGCGGTGGGGACACAGTGAAAGAGCGCGAGGAGAGTGGGGGGGACACAGTGAAAGAGCGCGAGGAGAGCGGCGGGAACTCAGTGAAAGAGCGCGAGGAGTGCGGCGGGGACACAGTGAAAGAGCGGCGGGGACGCAGGATAAAAGCGCATGGAGAGCGGCCGGGACACAGTAAAAGAGCGTGAGGAGAGCGGCGGGGACACAGTGAAAAAGCGCGAGGAGAGCGATGGGGACACAGGATAAAAGAGCGCGAGGAGAGCTGCGGGGACACAGTGAAAGAGCGCGAGGAGAGCGGCGGGAACTCATTGAAAGAACGCGAGGAAGCCGCGCGGACACAGGATAAAAGAGCGCGAGGAGAGCGGGGGGGTGCACAGTGAAAGAGCGCGAGTAGAGCGGCATAGACACACTGAAAGAGCGCGAGGAGAGAGGTGGGGACCCAGGATAAAAGAGCGCGCGGAGAGCGGCAGGGAATCAGTGAAAGAGCGCGAGGAGAGCGGCGGGGACACAGGAAAAAAGCGCGAGGAGAGCGGCAGGGACACCGTGAAAGTGCGCGAGAAGAGCAGCTGGGACACAGTGAAAGAGCGGGAGGAGAGTGGTGGGGACACAGGATGACGGAGCGCGAGGAGAGCGGCGGGGACACAGAATAAGAGAGCGCAAGGAGAGCGGTGGGGACACAGGATAAAAGAGCATGAGGAGAGCGGGGGGGGGGGGGGAACACAGTGAAAGAGTGCGAGTAGAGCGGCGGAGACACTGAAAGAGTGGGGGGGACACAGTGAAAGAGCGTGAGTAGAGCGGCGGAGACACAGTGAAAGAGCGCGAGGAGAGCGGCGGGGACACAGTGAAAGAGCGCGAGTAGAGCGGCAGAGGCACAGTGAAAGAGCATGAGGAGAGCGGTGGGGACACAGTGAAAGAGCGCGAGGAGAGTGGGGGGGACACAGTGAAAGAGCGCGAGGAGAGCGGCGGGAACTCAGTGAAAGAGCGCGAGGAGTGCGGCGGGGACACAGTGAAAGAGCGGCGGGGACGCAGGATAAAAGCGCATGGAGAGCGGCCGGGACACAGTAAAAGAGCGTGAGGAGAGCGGCGGGGACACAGTGAAAAAGCGCGAGGAGAGCGATGGGGACACAGGATAAAAGAGCGCGAGGAGAGCTGCGGGGACACAGTGAAAGAGCGCGAGGAGAGCGGCGGGAACTCATTGAAAGAACGCGAGGAAGCCGCGCGGACACAGGATAAAAGAGCGCGAGGAGAGCGGGGGGGTGCACAGTGAAAGAGCGCGAGTAGAGCGGCATAGACACAGTGAAAGAGCGCGAGGAGAGAGGTGGGGACCCAGGATAAAAGAGCGCGCGGAGAGCGGCAGGGAATCAGTGAAAGAGCGCGAGGAGAGCGGCGGGGACACAGGAAAAAAGCGCGAGGAGAGCGGCAGGGACACTGTGAAAGTGCGCGAGAAGAGCAGCTGGGACACAGTGAAAGAGCGGGAGGAGAGTGGTGGGGACACAGGATGACGGAGCGCGAGGAGAGCGGCGGGGACACAGAATAAGAGAGCGCAAGGAGAGCGGTGGGGACACAGGATAAAAGAGCATGAGGAGAGCGGGGGGGGGACACAGTGAAAGAGCGTGAGTAGAGCGGCGGAGACACAGTGAAAGAGCGCGAGGAGAGCGGCGGGGACACAGTGAAAGAGCATGAGGAGAGCGGTGGGGACACAGTGAAAGAGCGCGAGGAGAGTGGGGGGGACACAGTGAAAGAGCGCGAGGAGAGCGGCGGGAACTCAGTGAAAGAGCGCGAGGAGTGCGGCGGGGACACAGTGAAAGAGCGGCGGGGACGCAGGATAAAAGCGCATGGAGAGCGGCCGGGACACAGTAAAAGAGCGTGAGGAGAGCGGCGGGGACACAGTGAAAAAGCGCGAGGAGAGCGATGGGGACACAGGATAAAAGAGCGCGAGGAGAGCTGCGGGGACACAGTGAAAGAGCGCGAGGAGTGCGGCAGGGACACAGGATAAAAGTGCGTGAGGAGAGCGGCAGGGACACAGTGAAAGAGCGCGAGGAGAGCGGCGGGGACACGGTGAAAGTGCGCGAGGAGAGTGGTGGGGACACAGTGAAAGCGCGAGGAGAGCGGCGGGAACTCAGTGAAAGAGCGCGAAGAGAGCGGCGGCGGGGACACAGTGAAAGTTCGAAGAGAGCGGCGGGGACACAGTGAAAGAGCGTGAGGAGAGCGGCAGGGAAACAGTGAAAGAGCGCGAGGAGTGCGGCAGGGACACAGTGAAAGAGCGCGAGGCGAGCGGCGGGGACGCAGGATAAAAGAGCGCAAGGAGAGCGGCGGGGGCACAGTAAAAGAGCGCGAGGAGAGCGATGGGGACACAGGATAAATGAGCATGAGGAGAGCTGCGGGGACACAGTGAAAGAGCGCGAGGAGTGTGGCGGGGACACGGTAAAAGAGCGCAAGGAGAGCGGCGGAGACACAGGATAAAAGAGCGCGAGGAGACCGGGGGGGACACAGTGAAAGAGCGCGAGAAGAGCGGCGGGGATACAGTGAAAGAGCGCGAGGAGTGCGGTGGGGACACAGTGAAAGATGGTGAGGAGAGCGGCGGGGACACAGTGAAAGAGCGCGAGGAGAGCGGCGGGGACACAGTGAAAGAGCGCGAGGAGAGCGGCGGGAACTCAGTGAAAGAGCTCGAAGAGAGCGGCGGGGACACAGTGAAAGAGCATGAGGAGAGCGGCAGGGACACAGTGAAAGAGCGCGAGGAGTGCGGCGGGGACACAGTGAAAGAGCGGCGGGGACGCCGGATAAAAGAGCGCAAGGAGAGCGGCGGGGACACAGGATAAAAGTGCGCGAGGAGAGCGGCGGGGACACAGTGAAAGAGCGCGAGGAGAGCGGCGGGGACACAGTGAATGAGCGCGAGGAGAGCGGCGGGGACGTGCGGACACAGTGAAAGAGTGCGAGGAGAGCGGCGGGAACTCAGTGAAAGAGCGAGAAGAGGGCGGCGGCGGGGACACAGTGAAAGAGCTCGAAGAGAGCGGCGGGGACACAGTGAAAGAGCATGAGGAGAGCGGCAGGGACACTGAAAGAGCGGCGGGGACACAGTGAAAAAGCGCGAGGAGAGTGATGTGGACACAGGATAAAAGAGCGCACGGAGAGCGGCAGGGACTCAGTGAAAGAGCACGAGGAGAGCGGCGGGGACACAGGAAAATGCGCGATGAGAGCGGCAGGGACACTGAAAGTGTGCGCGAAGAGCAGCGGGGACACCGAAAGAGCGGGAGGAGAGCGGTGGGGACACAGGATGACGGAGCGCGAGGAGAGCGACGGGGACTCAGTAAAGGAGGCTGATGGAGCGCGAGGAGAGCGGCGGGGACTCAGTAAAGGAGCGCAAGGCGAGTGGCGGGGACACAGTGAAAGAGCGCGAGTAGAGCGGCGGGGACACAGGATAAGAGAGCGCAAGGAGAGCGGTGGTGACACAGGATAAAAGAGCATGAGGAGAGTGGCGGGGACACAATGAAAGAGCGCGAGGAGAGGGGCGGGAACTCATTGAAAGAACGCGAGCGAAGCGGCAGGGACACAGGGTAAAAGAGCGCGAGGAGAGCGCCGTGGACACAGGATAAAAGAGCGCGAGGAGAGCGGCGGGGACACAGTGAAAGCGCGAGTAGAGCGGCAGAGACACAGTGAAAGAGCATGAGGAGAGCGGTGGGGACACAGTGAAAGAGCGCGAGGAGTGCGGCGGGGACACAGTGAAAGAGCGTGAGGAGAGCGGCAGGGACTCAGTGAAAGAGCGCGAGGAGAGCGGCGGGGACACAGGAAAAAAGAGCGTGAGGAGAGCGGCAGGGGCACTGTGAAAGTGCGCGAGAAGAGCAGCGGGGACAGAGTGAAAGAGCGGGAGGGGAGTGGTGGGGACACAGGATGACGGAGCACGAGGAGAGCGGCGGGGACTCAGTAAAGGAGCGCGGCGGCGACAGTGAAAGAGCGCGAGTAGAGCGGCGGGGACACAGGATAAGAGAGCGCAAGGAGAGCGGTGGGGACACAGGATAAAAGAGCGTGAGGAGAGCGGGGGGGGAACACAGTGAAAGAGCGCGAGTAGAGCGGCGGAGTCTTTGGCGTTATACATTACCCTCAGCTTCGCCGGGTACACCTTACCAAATTGCACCTCCTTTTTGTACACAAAGAACATAGAACAAAGAAATATGCAGCACAGGAACAGGCCCTTCGGCCCTCCAAGCCCGTGCCGACCATGCTGCCCGACTAAACTACAAACTTCTACACTTCCTGGGTCCGTATCCTTCTATTCCCATCCTATTCATATATTTGTCAAGATGCCCCTTAAATGTCACGATCGTCCCTGCTTCCACCACCTCCTCCGGTAGCGAGTTCCAGGCACCCACTACCCTCTGCGTAAAAAACGTGCCTCGTACATCTACTCTAAACCTTGCCCCTCTCACCTTAAACCTATGCCCCCTAGTAATTTACTCCTCTACCCCGGGGAAAAGCCTCTGACTATCCACTCTGTCTATGCCCCTCATAATTTTGTATACCTCTATCAGGTCGCCCCTCAACCTCCTTCGTTCCAGTGAGAACAAACCGAGTTTATTCAACCGCTCCTCATAGCTAATGCCCTCCATACCAGGCAACATTCTGGTAAATCTCTTCTGCACCCTCTCTAAAGCCTCCACATCCTTCTGGTAGTGTGGCGACCAGAATTGAACACTATACTCCAAGTGTGGCCTAACTAAGGTTCTATACAGCTGCAACATGACTTGCCAATTCTTATACTCAATGCCCCAGCCAATGAAGGCAAGCATGCCGTATGCCTTCTTGACTACCTTCTCCACCTGTGTTGCCCCTTTCAATGACCTGTGGACCTGTACTCCTAGATCTCTTTGACTTTCAATACTCTTGAGGGTTCTACCATTCACTGTATATTCCCTCCCTGCATTAGACCTTCCAAAATGCATTACCTCACATTTGTCCGGATTAAACTCCATCTGCCATCTCTCCGCCCAAGTCTCCAAACAATCTAAATCCTGCTGTATCCTCTGACAGTCCTCATCGCTATCCGCAATTCCACCAACCTTTGTGTCGTCTGCAAACTTACTAATCAGACCAGTTACATTTTCCTCCAAATCATTTATATATACGACAAAGAGCAAAGGTCCCAGCACTGATCCCTGTGGAACACCACTGGTCACAGCCCTCCAATGAGAAAAGCTACTCTCTGCCTTCTATGGCCTAGCCAGTTCTGTATCCACCTTGCCAGCTCACCCCTGATCCCGTGTGACTTCACCTTTTGTACGAGTCTACCATGAGGGACCTTGTCAATGGCCTTACTGAAGTCCATATAGACAACATCCACTGCCCTACCTGCATCAATCATCTTAGTGACCTCCTCGAAAAACTCTATCAAGTTAGTGAGACACGACCTCCCCTTCACAAAACCGTGCTGCCTCTCACTAATACGCCCATTTGCTTCCAAATGGGAGTAGATCCTGTCTCAAAGAATTCTCTCCAGTAATTTCCCTACTACTGAAGTAAGGCTCACCGGCCTGTAGTTCCCGGGATTATCCTTGCTACCCTTCTTAAACAGAGGAACAACATTGGCTATTCTCCAGTCCTCCGGGACATCCCCTGAAGACAGCGAGGATCCAAAGATTTCTGTCAAGGCCTCAGCAATTTCCTCTCCAGCCTCCTTCAGTATTCTGGGGTAGATCCCATCAGGCCCTGGGGACTTATCTACCTTAATATTTTTTAAGACACCCAACACCTCGTCTTTTTGGATCACAATGTGACCCAGGCTATCTACACCCCCTTCTCCAGACTCAACATCTACCAATTCCTTCTCTTTGGTGAATACTGATGCAAAGTATTCATTTAGTACCTCGCCCATTTCCTCTGGCTCCACACATAGATTCCCTTGCCTATCCTTCAGTGGGCCAACCCTTTCCCTGGCTACCCTCTTGCTTTTTATGTACGTGTAAAAAGCCTTGGGATTTTCCTTAACCCTATTTGCCAATGACTTTTCGTGACCCCTTCTAGCCCTCCTGACTCCTTGCTTAAGTTCCTTCCTACTTTCCTTATATTCCACGCAGACTTCGTCTGTTCCCAGCCTTTTAGCCCTGACAAATGCCTCCTTTTTCTTTTTGACGAGGCCTACAATATCACTCGTCATCCAAGGTTCCCGAAAATTGCCGTATTTATCCTTCTTCCTCACAGGAACATGCCGGTCCTGTATTCCTTTCAACTGCCACTTGAAAGCCTCCCACATGTCAGATGTTGATTTGCCCTCAAACATCCGCCCCCAATCTATGTTCTTCAGTTCCCGCCTAATATTGTTATAATTAGCCTGCCCCCAATTTAGCACATTCATCCTAGGACCACTCTTATCCTTGTCCACCAGTTCTTTAAAACTTACTGAATTGTGGTCACTGTTACCGAAATACTCCCCTACTGAAACATCTGCCACCTGGCCGGGCTCATTCCCCAATACCAGGTCCAGTACTGCCCCTTCCCTAGTTGGACTGTCTACATATTGTTTTAAGAAGCCCTCCTGGATGCTCCTTACAAACTCCGCCCCGTCTAAGCCCCTGGCACTAAGTGAGTCCCAGTCAATATTGGGGAAGTTGAAGTCTCCCATCACCACAACCCTGTTGTTTTTACTCTTTTCCAAAATCTCCAATGCCGCCTTCACCCGCCTGAACGCCGCTCGTCTCTTTGCCAACTCAACCGTCAAGTCCTGATAGATCCGAACTCCAGCACCGTCCCACTGCACCTCCCGCTTCTGCATTGCCCAGCTTAACATCTTCTCCTTCATGCAGTACTTATGGAAGCAGATAATTACTGCTCTTGGCGGCTCGTTCACTTTGGGCTTCAGCTTTAATGACCGATGAGCTCGGTCCAGCTCGTACTGGGAGGAGTTCTCACCCTCCCTCATCAGCTCCGCCAACTTCTTTGCAAAGTACTCTGTTGGCCTTGGGCCCTCTGTCCCTTCGGGCAAGCTCACAATTCTCAGATTGTGCCGTCTCGAGCGGTTCTCCAAGTCCTCGAGCTTTGCTCGGAGTCCTCTGTTGACCTCCACCACTCTCCGCAGCTCGTCCCCCATCGAGGTGAGCTGGTCGCTGTGCTGCGACACAGCTTCCTCCACTTCCTTCATCTTCTCGCCCTGCTCTCTCACCTCGGCCGATGTCTTTGCCACAGCTACCCTCACCGGGGCGATTGTCTCCTCCACCAATGATTTCAATGTGCCCGCCGTCTCCTTCCTCAAAGCCTCCATGTGCCTCGCAAACTGCTTTTCCAGCTCCACCGCCATCACCTCGGTCATCTTTTCCACGGTAAGTAGTGCGGCCCCACCATGCGGTCCGGCATCCGCCATCTTGTCAGCACTTTTACTCATCTTCTCCTTCGGCGGCCTCTGCGCACGCTGGGCCCAGCGCCTCAGCCCCCGCCGCCCGACACCCACGCGGGGTTCTTCGCCGGTTTTTAAACTGGCCCCGCTAGCTGCCCGTGACGGCCCCAAAGGCTGACGATCGTTGGGGGGTGATCAACGAATCGGGGAAATCCCTGAAAGCGCTGCAAATCGAGGCCTACGGCGGGAGCTCTTCTTGATGCGGCCACCTTGCTCGCATACGTCACCGGAAGTCACCATTCCCCAGCCTTTTAATCAGAAGTTACCTTTACAGGCCTGGCTGGATTGGGAGAGTGTTTATAAACCTGCTTCTGACTGCTCTCGATGTCAGTCTCGATGTCTAATTAGAATGGAGATGACTACTTTCCCAAAGCTCCCAGATTGTGCAGAGAGAGCGCAAGGTATTTTGTCCCAAGCCCTCAGCTGAGAGTGATCTGCTTCAGCTAACAGTGAAACATCTCACAGGCTAGCTGGAAGCATTTTAAATTGCTGGGCAGAGAATTAATATAGAGAGCCCAGTCCTTATGTACTGCTTTCCAGGTCTTAAGCAGAAACTGAAAGCCAAAATGAACCTGCCTTTCTGCGCCAGAAGTTTCTGAATAGCTCCACCAATCCCTATTGAAAATAGAAAATGTCTTGGAATTTCAGGAGCTGTTAGCCAAGACCATCAAAATGACATCATGAACCATGCCACAATGCACACTTCATGGAGGGGTGTTCCTGGGTCAGTTCAAATAGCAGCTCATCGTGGGGGAGTTTCAGTTCAAAACCAAAGGTCTGTAGTTTTAAAAACAGCAGCCAGCAAAAACAGCTAGCAAAAAGCCGCCAAGAAGACAGGGCTTAAAGGGACACAAGGATTAGATAAGGAGTTAGAACATAGAACATAGAACATAGAAAAATACAGCACAAAACAGGCCCTTCGGCCCACGATATTGTGCCGAACCTTTGTCCTCAATTAATCATAGATTATCAATGAATTTACAGTGCAGAAGGAGGCCATTTGGCCCATTGAGTCTGCACCGGCTCTTGGAAAGAGCACCGTACCCAAAGTCAACACCTCCACCCAACACTAAGGGCAATTTTGGACACTAAGGGCAATTTATCATGGCCAATCCACCTAACCTGCACATCTTTGGACTGTGGGAGGAAACCGGAGCACCCGGAGGAAACCCACGCAGACACGGGGAGGATGTGCAGACTCCGCACAGACAGTGACTCAAACCAGAATCGAACCTAGGACCCTGGAGCTGTGAAGCAATTGTGCTATCCACAATGCTACCGTGCTGCCCTTAGGAACAAATAAATCATCATTATATCATTCTACCGTAATCCATGTACCTATCCAATAGCTGCTTGAAGGTCCCTAATGTTTCCGACTCAACTATTTCCACAGGCAGTGCATTCCATGCCCCCACTACTCTCTGGGTAAAGAACCTACCTCTGACCTCCCCCCTATATCTTCCACCATTCACCTTAAATTTATGTCCCCTTGTAATGGTTTGTTCCACCCGGGGAAAAAGTCTCTGACTGTCTACTCTATCTATTCCCCTGATCATCTTATAAACCTCTATCAAGTCGCCCCTCATCCTTCTCCGTTCTAATGAGAAAAGGCTTAGCACCCTCAACCTTTCCTTGTAAGACCTACTGTCCATTCCAGGCAACATCCTGGTAAATCTCCTTTGCACCTTTTCCAAAGCTTCCACATCCTTCCTAAAATGAGGCGACCAGAACTGTACACAGTACTCCAGATGTGGCCTTACCAGAGTTTTGTACAGCTGCATCATCACCTCACGGCTTTTAAATTCAATCCCTCTGTTAATGAACGCTAGCACACCATAGGCCTTCTTCACAGCTCTATCCACTTGAGTGGCAACTTTCAAAGATGTATGAACATAGACCCCAAGATCTCTCTGCTCCTCCACATTGCCAAGAACTCTACCGTTAACCCTGTAATCCGCATTCATATTTGTCCTTCCAAAATGGACAACCTCACACTTTTCAGGGTTAAACTCCATCTGCCACTTCTCAGCCCAGCTCTGCATCCTATCTATGTCTCTTTGCAGCCGACAACAGCCCTCCTCACTATCCACAACTCCACCAATCTTCGTATCGTCTGCTAATTTACTGACCCACCCTTCAACTCCCTCATCCAAGTCATTAATGAAAATCACAAACAGCAGAGGACCCAGAACTGATCCCTGTGGTACGCCACTGGTACAGGGATCCAGGCTGAATATTTGCCATCCACCACCACTCTCTGACTTCTATCGGTTAGCCAGTTCGTTATCCAACTGGCCAAATTTCCCACTATCCCATGCCTCCTTACTTTCTGCAGAAGCCTACCATGGGGAACCTTATCAAATGCCTTACTTAAATCCATGTACACTACATCCACTGCTTTACCTTCATCCACATGCTTGGTCACCTCCTCAAAGAATTCAATAAGACTTGTAAGGCAAGACCTACCCCTCACAAATCCGTGCTGACTATCCCTAATCTAGCAGTGTCTTTCCAGATGCTCAGAAATCCTATCCTTCAGTACCCTTTCCATGACTTTGCCTACCACCGAAGTAAGACTAACTGGCCTGTAATTCCCAGGGTTATCCCTAGTCCCTTTTTTGAACAGGGGCACGGCATTTGCCACTCTCCAATCCCCTGGTACCACCCCTGTTGACAGTGAGGACGAAAAGATCATTGCCAACGGCTCTGCAATTTCATCTCTTGCTTCCCATAGAATCCTTGGATATATCCCGTCAGGCCCGGGGGACTTGTCTATCCTCAAGTTTTTCAAAATGCCCAACACATCTTCCTTCCTAACAAGTATTTCCTCGAGCTTACCAGTCTGTTTCACACTGTCCTCTCCAACAATATGGCCCCTCTCATTTGTAAATACAGAAGAAAAGTACTCGTTCAAGACCTCTCCTATCTCATCAGACTCAATACATAATCTCCCGCTACTGTCCTTGATCGGACCTACCCTCGCTCTAGTCATACTCATATTTCTCACATATGTGTAAAAGGCCTTGGGGTTTTCCTTGATCCTACCCGCCAAAGATTGTTCATGCCCTCTCTTAGCTCTCCCAATCCCTTTCTTCAGTTCCCTCCTGGCTATCTTGTATCTCTCCAACGCCTTGTCTGAACCTTGTTTCCTCAGCCTTAGATAAGTCTCCATTTTCCTCTGAACAAGACATTCAACCTCTCTTGTCAACCATGGTTCCCTCACTCGAACATCTCTTCCCTGCCTGACAGGGACATACATATCAAGGACACGTAGTACCTGTACCTTGAACAAGTTCCACATTTCACTTGTGTCCTTCCCTGACAGCCTATGTTCCCAACTTATTGTAGCGCACAAAGACTCCGAGAGATGAATAGAGTGAAGTCGATGAGGCTTTATTAAGCGTGACTGTTTCCCCCGCAGTTCAGTAGTAGACTACCTGCGGGGGAGGGCTCCAGGTACTTATACTCCGCCTTCAGGGCGGAGCTAGAGGTCAACGTCCAACCAGGACCCGGGATCTGTCAGCCAATGACATCATGGCTTCACAGTCCCACATGACCCCTAATGCATACTGCCACATTCACCCCTTGTTAAAAATGAACCCGGCGGGGTGATGCTTCGCATGGTGGTAAGGGTTTGCAAGGCTGGTCCTGGGAGGAAAACTTTCAATATAACCTTATGTACAAGGTTTTTTTTTGTTTCAACTATTTACAGCAATCGTCAGGAAAAGACAAAATGTTCTCGTTAAAAGTCCACATTGTACTGTTAGATCGACGCCACGAGTCGGTCGGGCGGTCTGGTCGTCCGTGTCGATCGCCTCGGCCCCGGTGGTGGTGGTGCTTGTTCTGGTGTTGTCTTCTCCGGGAGCCTTACGGTTTCAGCTTGGGCTTTATTCCTGGTCGGGCCTGGGAGGAGGACTGATCCTCCTGGGAAGGGGGCGGTCGCGGGGTGCGGCGGTGGCAGGAAGGGGGAGGGTTGGGTGATTGGTGTCGGGGTGGTGTGTGTGTTGCCGGCGGGCGCCAGATCTCGCAGAGAGACCGTGTCCTGTCGGCCGTCGGGCTACTCCACGTAGGCGTACTGCGGGTTCGCGTGAAGGAGGTGAACCCTTTCGACCAACGGGTCCGACTTGTGCGCCCGCACGTACTTTCGGAGCAAGATGGGTCCTGGGGCCGCCAGCCAGGTCGGCAGTGATGTTCCAGAGGAGGACTTCCTGGGGAAGACAAGGAGGCGCTCATGAGGCGTTTGATTAGTGCTAGTACACAGTAGTGACCGGATGGAGTGGAGGGCGTCCGGAAGGACCTCCTGCCACCGGGAAACTGGGAGGTCCCTGGACCGTAGGGCCAGTAGGACGGTCTTCCAGACCGTGCCGTTCTCCCTCTCTACTTGCCCGTTCCCCCGGGGGTTGTAGCTGGTCGTCCTGCTCGAGGCTATCCCGTTGCTGAGCAGGAACTGGCGCAGCTCGTCACTCATGAAAGAGGACCCCCTGTCGCTGTGGACGTATGCGGGGCAACCGAACAGCGTAAATATGGTGTTCAGGGCTTTAATGACTGTGGCCGCGGTCATGTCAGAACAGGGGATGGCGAATGGGAAGCGGGAGTACTCGTCCACCACATTAAGGAAGTATATGTTGCGGTCGGTGGAGGGGAGGGGTCCTTTGAAGTCCAGACTCAGGCGATCAAAGGGGCGGGAAGCCTTAATCAGGTGCGCACCATCCGGCCTGAAAAAATGCGGTTTGCACTCTGCGCAGATGTGGCAGTTCCTTGTGACTGTACGGACCTCCTCTAAGGAGTATGGGAGGTTGCGGGACTTGATAAAGTGGAAAAACCGAGCGACCCCCGGGTGGCAGAGGGACCCTCGTGGAGGGTTTGGAGGCGGTTAATTTGTGCGTTGGCACATGTGCCGCGGGATAGGGCATCGGACGGCTCGTTCAGCTTTCCGGGACGATACAAGATCTCGTAGTTGAAGGTGGAGAGCTCGATCCTCCACCTTAAGATCTTGTCGTTTTTGATTTTGCCCCGCTGTGCATTATCGAACATGAAGGCTACCGACCGTTGGTCGGTGAGGAGAGTGAATCTCCTGCCGGCCAGGTAATGCCTCCAATGTCGCACAGCTTCCACTATGGCTTGGGATTCCTTTTCCACTGAGGAGTGGCGGATTTCTGAAGCGTGGAGGGTTCGGGAGAAAAAGGCCACGGGTCTGCCCGCTTGGTTAAGGGTGGCCGCTAGAGCTACGTCGGAGGCGTCGCTCTCGACCTGGAAGGGGAGGGACTCGTCGATGGCGCGCATCGTGGCCTTTGCGATATCCGCTTTGATGCGGCTGAAGGCCTGGCAAGCCTCTGTCGACAGAGGGAAGGTCGTGGTCTGTATTAGAGGGCGGGCCTTGTCTGCGTACTGGGGGACCCACTGGGCGTAGTATGAAAAGAACCCCAGGCAGCGTTTCAGGGCTTTTGAGCAGTGCGGGAGGGGAAATTCCATGAGGGCGCGCATACGCTCGGGATCGGGGCCTATTATCCCATTGCGCACTACATAGCCCAGGATGGCTAGCTGGTTGGTGCTAAAAACGCACTTGTCCTCGTTGTACGTGAGGTTCAAGGCTTTAGCGGTCTGGAGGAATTTTTGGAGGTTGGCGTCGTGGTCCTGCTGATCGTGGCCGCAGATGGTTACATTGTCGAGATACGGGAACGTGGCCCGCAACCCGTGTTGATCAACCATTCGGTCCATCTCTCGTTGGAAGACCGAGACCCCGTTTGTGACGCCAAATGGGACCCTTAGAAAATGGTATAATCACCCGTCTGCCTCGAAGGCTGTGTACTTGCGGTCACTTGGGCGGATGGGGAGCTGATGGTAGGCGGACTTGATGTCCATGGTGGAGAAGACTTTATATTGGGCAATCCGATTGACCATGTCGGATATGCGGGGGAGAGGGTACGCATCTAGTTGTGTGTACCTGTTGATGGTCTGGCTATAGTCTATGGCCATCCTTTGCTTCTCCCCTGTCTTCACTACTACCACCTGTGCTCTCCAGGGACTATTGCTGGCCTGGATTATGCCTTCGTTTAGTAGCCGCTGGACTTCGGACCGAATGAAGGTCCGGTCCTGGGCGCTGTACCGTCTGCTCCTAGTGGCGACGGGTTTGCAATCCGGGGTGAGGTTCGCAAACAAGGACGGGGGTTGCACCTTGAGGGTTGCGAGGCCGCAGATAGTGAGTGGGGGTATTGGGCCGCCGAATTTGAAGGTAAGGCTCTGTAGATTGCACTGGAAGTCTAATCCCAGTAATGTGGGGGCGCAGAGTTGGGGAAGGACGTGGAGCCTGTAGTTTTTGAACTCCCTCCCCTGCACCGTTAGGGTAACTATGCAGAAACCTTTGATCTGTACGGAGTGGGATCCTGCAGCTAGGGAAATCTTTTGTGCGCTGGGATGGGTGGTCAAGGAACAGCGTCTTACCGTGTCGGGGTGGATAAAGCTCTCCGTGCTCCCGGAGTCGACTAGGCATGGTGTCTCGTGCCCGTTTATCAGCACCGTTGTCGTCGTCGTCTGGAGTGTCCGGGGCCGAGCTTGGTCCAGCGTTATTGAAGCGAGACGTGGTTGTAGTAGTGGAGCGTCTTCTTCGAACCCCATGGAGCCGTCGACACTGGGGTTCGTTGTTGCCGTCCAAGATGGCGTCGGGGATGAACAAAATGGCTGCCCCCATGCATCGCACATGGCTGGGGGGTCACAAGATGGCGGCGGGGGTGGACAAAATGGCCACCCCCATGCGTCGTACAGGTCTGGGGTGGTCCAAGATGGCGGCGCCCTTCCTCCCCTCGTGGTGGCCGGGACCCAAAATGGCGGCGTCTGCGGGTCGCACATGGGGCGCTGGGGGGGTTGGGGAGCGTTAGGAACGCGCGGGGCTCCCTCATCTCTGGGGACAGCGGTGGCCGGGACCCAAAGTGGTAGCGCCGGCAGGTCATACATGGGGCGCGGGGGGGTGGTTGGGGAGCGTAAGCGGCGTGCAGGGCTCCCTGTTCTCCCGGGACCACGGTGGTCTGGACCCAGAGTGTGCTTGCGGGTCGTACATGGGGCGCTGGGGGGGTTGGGGAGCGTAAGCGGCGTGCAGGGCTCCCTGTTCTCCCGGGACAGCGGCAACCTCGCGGGACCGGCACACAACCGCGAAATGGCCCTTTTTCCTGCAGCTCTTGCAGATCGCTGCGCGGGCCGGGCAGCGCTGCCGGGGGTGTTTCGCCTGGCCGCAGAAATAGCAGCGGGCACCCCCGGTGCGACCTGGTGTTTGGACCGCGCAAGCCTGTGGGGTGTCCGGGGGGGTGGGTGGGTTTGTCGCGACGGGTACGTACGGAGCCCAATGGGCTGCCGCGCGGTCGGGGCCGTAGGCGCGGGTATTACGCGCGGCCACGTCTAGGGAGGCTGCTAGGGCCCGTGCCTCTGAGAGTCCTAGCGACTCTTTTTCTAGAAGTCTTTGGCGGATTTGGGAGGAGTTTATACCTGCCACAAAAGCATCGCGCATTAACATGTCCGTGTGTTCATTTGCGTTCACCGACGGGCAGCTGCAGGCTCGTCCCAAAATTAGTAGCGCGGCGTAGAATTCATCTATCGATTCTCCGGGACTTTGCCGTCTCGTTGCGAGTTGATAGCGAGCGTAGATCTGGTTTACTGGGCGGACATAGAGACTTTTCAGTGCTGCGAACGCCGTCTGGAAATCCTCTGCGTTTTCGATGAAAGAGAAAATCTCCGTGCTTAACCTCGAGTGCAGGACCTGTAGTTTTTGGTCTTCTGTGACCCGGCCGGTGGCCGTTCTGAGGTAGGCCTCGAAACAAGTCTGCCAATGCTTGAAAGCTGCTGCCGCGTTCACTGCGTGGGGGCTGATCCTCAGGCATTCCGGGATGATCCTGAGCTCCATAGTCCTTTTTAGGCACGCTTAATAAATTGTAGCGCACAAAGACTCCGAGAGACGAATAGAGTGAAGTCGATGAGGCTTTATTAAACGTGACTGTTTCCCCCGCAGTTCAGTAGTAGACTACCTGCGGGGGAGGGCTCCAGGTACTTATACTCCGCCTTCAGGGCGGAGCTAGAGGTCAACGTCCAACCAGGACCCGGGATCTGTCAGCCAATGACATCATGGCTTCACAGTCCCACATGACCCCTAATGCATACTACCACACTTATGCACTTCAATTCTTGTCTGACAACATTGTATTTACCCTTCCCCCAATTGTAAACCTTGCCCTGTTGCACACACCTATCCCTCTCCATTACTAAAGTGAAAGTCACAGAATTGTGGTCACTATCTCCAAAATGCTCCCCCACTAACAAATCTATCACTTGCCCTGATTCATTACCAAGTACTAAATCCAATATTGCCCCTCCTCTGGTCGGACAATCTACATATTGTGTTAGAAAAGCTTCCTGGACACACTGCACAAACACCACCCCATCCAAACTATTTGATCTAAATAGTTTCCACTCAATGTTTGGGAAGTTAAAGTCACCCATGACTACTATCCTGTGACTTCTGCACCTATCCAAAATCTGTTTCCCAATCTGTTCCTCCACATCTCTGCTACTATTGGGGGGCTTTTAGAAAACTCCCAACAAGGTGACTGCTCCTTTCCTATTTCTGACTTCAACCCATACTACCTCAGTAGGCTGATACTCCTCGAACTGCCTTTCTGCAGCTGTTATACTATCTCTAATTAACAATACCACCCCCCCCCCACCTCTTTTACCACCCTCCCTAATCTTATTGAAACATCTATAACCAGGGACCTCCAACAACCATTTCTGCCCCTCTTCTATCCATGTTTCCGTGATGGCCACCACACTGTTGTCCCAAGTACCGATCCATGCCTTGAGTTCACCCACCTTATTCCTGATGCTTCTTGCATTGAAGAATACACACTTCAACCCATCTCCGTGTCTGCAAGTACTCTCCTTTGTCAGTGTTCCCTTCCCCACTGCCTCATTACATGCTTTGGCGTCCTGAATATCGGCTACCTTAGTTGCTGGACTACAAATCCGGTTCCCATTCCCCAGCCAAATTAGTTTAAACCCTCCCGAAGAGTACTAGAAAACCTCCCTTCCAGGATATTGGTGCCCCTCTGGTTCAGATGCAACCCGTCCTGCTTGTACAGGTCCCACCTTCCCCAGAATGCGCTCCAATTATCCAAATACCTGAAGCCCTCCCTCCTACACCATTTCTGCAGCCATGTGTTCAGCTGCACTCTCTCCCTATTCCTAGCCTCGCTATCACGTGACATCGGCAACAAACCAGAGATGACAACTCTGTCTGTCCTGGCCTTTAACTTCCAGCCTAACTCCCTAATCTTGTTTATTACCTCCACACCCCTTTTCCTACCTACGTCGTTGGTACCAATGTGCACCACGACTTCTGGCTGCTCCCCCTCCTCCTTAAGGATCCTGAAGACATGATCCGAGACATCCCTGGCCCTGGCACCCGGGAGGCAACATACCTTCCTGGAGTCTCGCTCGCGACCACAGAATCTCCTATCTATTCCCCTAACCATTGAATCTCCTACAACTATTGTTTTTCTATTCTCCCCCCTTCCCTTCTTAGCCCCAGAGCCAGACTCAGTGCCAGAGATCTGGCCGCTAGGACCTTCCCCCGGTAGGTCATCCCCCCCAACAGCATCCAAAACGGTATACTTGTTTTGAAGGGGAATGGCCACGAGGGATCCCTGCACTGTCTGCTCTGATTTTTTTTCCCTCTGACTGTAACCCATCTATTCTTGTCCTGTACCTTGGGTGTGGTTACCTCCCTGCAACTCTTCTCTATCACCCCCTCTGCCTCCCGGATGAGCCGAAGTTCATCCAGCTTCAGCTCCAGTTCCCTAACCCGGTCTTTGAGGAGCTGGAGTTGGGTGCACTTCCCACAGGTATAGTCAGTGGGGACACCGGTGGTATCCCTCACCACCCACATCCTACAGGAGGAGCATGCAACTGGCCTAGCCTCCATCCCCTCTTACCTTACAGAATATAGCTGCCCTGTGGACCAACTGGATCTCCGCCCTCCGAATCTGCTCCCAGTCAGCTGCACTCTCTGTAAACTCCTGGCTCTCTTCTCACTCTTTGCGGAAATGTAGAAAACAAAATGAAAGGAACACCTTACTGCCTCCTCACCTAACTCCCTCAGTCACCAAACTCTCACTATAGCACTCAAATGCACCAAATTCAGCACTCCCTCAGTCACCAAACTCTCACTATAGCACTCAAATGCACCAAATTCAGCACTCAGTGCAAACCTGTTACAAGAGGATCCTTACAACCCCGTCTCTAGCTCCATGTTAGCCGAGCAATCCTTTAATCTTGCTAATATGTAACCCCCTTTACCATCCCCTTAACCCCATACATTGATCGTGGTCAATCCACCTAACCTGCAAATCTTTGGACTATGGGAGGAAACCCATGCAGAAAGAGGGAGAAAGTGCAGACTCCACACAGACAGTCACCCAAGGCTGGAATTGAACCCAGGTCCCTTGCGCTGTAAGGCAGCAGTGCTAACCATTGCACCACTGTATGGAAGTCTCCTTGGAATTTTCAACCACTTGCTTGACTGTCTTTTCTGACATCTTCGCATTTTCTAACTTTCTTAAAAGTGTGTCGAAAAAAGGCTTTGACCTATGAACCAATTCATAGTCATCAGCAAACTCCACGGTTTGCCTTGCAGTTTTAACTCTTAGTTCCTCCACATAAGTTCTTATCACTGCAGGTGATGAACGTTTGGATTCTTCCAGCAGAATTATTTCTCTAAAAGTCTGATATGTTTCTTCTATTTTTAATGCTCTCACCCACCTATCAAAATTATTTTATTGAATCCTTTCAAATTCAATATAAGTCTGTCCAGAATGTTTTCTTACATTTCAGATCCTTTATCTGTAAGCCTCCGGTACTATCTCTTACCTTGCAGGTCAGCTGTTAGTTTCAGGAGATCAGTTTCGGGACCTTGGAAACAGCGCGGGAGTTTGAAAAAGCGCGGGAGCTGTGAGGCAGAGGGGACAGTTTAAAAGGGCGCGCCGTGGGTGAGGTAAGTACTGCTTAACCACTTCCTTACCTTGCAGGTCAGCTGTTCGGGAGAGAGAGGGAGCCGGGACCTTGGAAACAGCGCGGGAGTTTGAAAAAGCGCGGGAGCTGCGAGGCAGAGGGGACAGTTTAAAAGGTCGCGGCGTGGGTGAGGTAAGTACTGCTTAACAACTTCCTTACCTTACAGGTCAGCTGTTAGTTTCGGGAGATCAGTTTCGGGAGCAGGCCTATTGGCTGACTGTAAATCAGGAAGGATACAAAGGGTGTGGCTGAAGTGCCTATAGAAACAGAGTGCTGGAGGCAAACAGAGTGTATCTAAGTTTGGGTAAGGCTGAGTTCGGGTAAGAGGTGAGTGAGGGCTGTGTTTGATTTTTGGAGTTTGGTGTTTGGGGTTGAGTTCCCCCCCCCCCCCCCCCCAAAAAAAATCCAATTAATTAAGTAAATTAATTAACTAGTTAAGGGAATTTGGTGCTCATCTTAAGGAAGTGCAGAGAAGCAAACCTGTGAGGGAGCCTCGGGAGCAATTACATCACAGCCAGCAGGTAAGTGATTGGCTTTTAACTGGTAAGTGGTTTCTCTCTCTTTGACTTTCTCTTAGCTGTGTAGTGTAGTTCAAATTTAACTTCATGTTTAAGTCATGGCAGGAGAGCTCAGACCCGTGTCATGCTCCTCTTGTGAGATGTGGCAAGTCAGGGACCCTTCTGGTGTCCCTGACTCCTTCATCTGCAAGAAGTGTGTCCAACTGCAGCTCCTGTTAGACCGCTTGACGGCTCTGGAGCTGCGGATGGACTCACTTTGGAGCATCCGCGATGCTGAGGAAGTTGTGGATAGCACATTCAGTGAGTTGGTCACACCGCAGATTAAAATTACTGAGGCAGATAGGGAATGGGTGACCAACAGACAGAGGAAGAGTAGGAAGGCTGTGCAGGGATCCCCTGCGGTCATCTCCCTCCAAAACAGATTTACCGTTTTGGAAACTGTTGGGGGAGATGGCTCACCAGGGGAAGGTGGCAGCAGCCAGGTTCATGGCACCGTGGCTGGCTCTGCTGCACAGAAGGGCGGGAAAAAGAGTGGCAGAGCTATAGTGATAGGGGATTCAATTGTAAGGGGAATAGACAGACGTTTCTGTGGACGCAAACGAGAATCCAGGTTGGTATGTTGCCTCCCTGGTGCAAGGGTCAAGGATGTCTCGGAGCGGCTGCAGGGCATTCTGGAGGGGGAGGGTGAACAGCCAACTGTCGTGGTGCATATAGGCACCAACGATATAGGTAAAAAATGGGATGAGGTCCTACAAGCTGAATTTAGGGAGTTAGGACTTAAACTAAAAAGTACGACCTCAAAGGTAGTAATCTCAGGATTGCTACCAGTGCCACGTGATAGTCAGAGTAGGAATGACAGGATAGCTAGGATGAATACGTGGCTTGAGAGATGGTGCAAGAGGGAGGGTTTCAAATTCCTGGGACATTGGGACCGGTTCTGGGGGAGGTGGGACCTGTACAAATCGGACGGTCTGCATCTGGGTGGGACCGGAACCAATGTTCTCGGGGGTGTGTTTGCTAGTGCAGTTGGGGAGGGTTTAAACTAATGTGGCAGGGGGATGGGAACTGATGTAGGAAGTCAGTGGGGACAGAAACAAAAGGCAGGAAGGGAGAATGTGTAAAGCATGACCTGAGAAAGCAGGGCAGAGAGCAAGGAAGGTCTACATTAAACTGCATTTATTTCAATGCAAGGGGCCTGACGGGCAAAGCGGATGAACTCAGGGCATGGACGGGCACATGGGACTGGGATATTATAGCTATGACTGAAACATGGCTAAGGGAGGGGCAGGAATGGCAGCTCAATGTTCCGGGGTACAGATGCTATAGAAAGGATAGAACAGGAGGTAAGCGAGGAGGGGGAGTGGCGTTTTTGATTAGGGAGAACATCACGGCAGTACTTAGAGGGGATATATCCGAGGGTTCGCCCACTGAGTCTATATGGGTGGAACTGAAAAATAAGAAGGGAGAGATCACCTTGGTAGGACTGTACTACAGGCCCCCAAATAGTCAGCGGGAAATTGAGGAGCAAATATGTAAGGAGATTACAGATAGCTGCAAGAATAATAGGGTGGTAGTAGTAGGGGACTTTAACTTTCCCAACATTGACTGGGACAGCCATAGCATTAGGGGCTTGGATGGAGGGAAATTTGTTG
Source organism: Scyliorhinus torazame (assembly GCF_047496885.1). NCBI lineage: Eukaryota > Metazoa > Chordata > Chondrichthyes > Carcharhiniformes > Scyliorhinidae > Scyliorhinus > Scyliorhinus torazame. The sequence goes on from NC_092723.1 coordinate 87,093,020, forward strand.
AGTGTATTCAGGAGGAATTTCTCATTCAGTATGTGGATGGACCGACTAGAGAGGGGGCAAAACTTGACCTCGTCTTGGGAAATAAGGAAGGGCAAGTGACGGAAGTGCTAGTGAGAGATCACTTTGGGACAAGTGACCATAACTCCATTAGTTTTAAGATAGCTATGGAGAATGATAGGTCTGGCCCAAGAGTTAAAATTCTTAATTGGGGCAAGGCCAATTTTGATGGTATCAGACAGGAACTTGCAGAGGTAGATTGGGGGAGACTGTTGGCAGGCAAAGGGACGGCTGGTAAATGGGAGGCTTTTAAAAATGTGTTAACCAGGGTGCAGGGTAAGCACATTCCCTTTAGAGTGAAGGGCAAGGCTGGTAGAAGTAGGGAACCCTGGATGACTCAAGATATTGAGACTCTGGTCAAAAAGAAGAAGGAGGCATATGACGTACATAAGCAACTGGGATCAAGTGGATCCCTTGAAGAGTATAGAGATTGTCGAAATAGAGTTAAGAGGGAAATCAGGAGGGCAAAAAGGGGACATGAAATTGCTTTGGCAAATAATGCAAGGGAGAATCCAAAGAGATTCTACAAATACATAAAGGGGAAAAGAGTAACTAGGGACAGAGTAGGGCCTCTTAAGGATCAACAAGGGCATCTATGTGCAGAGCCACAAGAGTTGGGTGAGATCCTGAATGAATATTTCTCATCGGTATTCACGGTGGAGAAAGGCATGGATGTTAGGAAACTAAGGGAAATAAATAGTGATGTCTTGAGAAGTGTGCATATTACAGAGGAGGAGGTGCTGGAAGTCTTAAAGCGCATCAAGGTAGATAAATCCCCGGGACCTGATGAAATGCATCCCAGGATGTTGTGGGAGGCTAGGGAGGAAATTGCGGGTCCCCTAACAGAGATATTTGAATCATCGGCAGCCACAGGTGAGGTGCCTGAAGATTGGAGAGTGGCGAATGTTGTGCCCTTGTTTAAGAAGGGCAGCAGGGAAAAGCATGGGAACTACAGACCGGTGAGCCTAACGTCTGTAGTAGGTAAGTTGCTAGAAGGTATTCTGAGAGACAGGATCTACAAGCATTTAGAGAGGCAAGGACTGATTCGGGGCAGTCAGCATGGCTTTGTGCGTGGAAAATCATGTCTCACAAATTTGATTGAGTTTTTTGAGGGGGTGACCAAGAAGGTAGATGAGGGCAGTGCAGTAGACGTTGTCTACATGGACTTTAGCAAAGCCTTTGACAAGGTACCGCATGGTAGGTTGTTGCAGAAGGTTAAAGCTCACGGGATCCAGAGTGAGGTTGCCAATTGGATTCAAAATTGGCTGGACGACAGAAGACAGAGGGTGGTTGTAGAGGGTTGTTTTTCAAACTGGAGGCCTGTGACCAGTGGTGTGCCTCAGGGATCGGTGCTGGGTCCACTGTTATTTGTGATTTATATTAATGATTTGGATGAGAATTTAGGAGGCATGGTTAGTAAGTTTGCAGATGACACCAAGATTGGTAGCACAGTGGATAGTGAAGAAGGTTATCTAGGATTGCAACGGGATCTTGATCAATTAGGCCAGTGGGCCGACGAATGGCAGATGGAGTTTAATTTAGATAAATGTGAGGTGATGCATTTTGGCAGATCGAATCAGACCAGGACCTACTCAGTTAATGGTATGGCGTTGGGGAGAGTTATAGAACAAAGAGATCTAGGAGTACAGGTTCATAGCTCCTTGAAGGTGGAGTCGCAGGTGGACAGGGTGGTGAAGAAGGCATTCGGCATGCTTGGTTTCATTGGTCAGAACATTGAATACAGGAGTTGGGACGTCTTGTTGAAGTTGTACAAGACATTGGTACGGCCACACTTGGAATACTGTGTGCAGTTCTGGTCACCCTATTATAGAAAGGATATTATTAAACTGGAAAGAGTGCAGAAAAGATTTACTAGGATGTTGCCGGGACTTGATGGTTTGAGTTATAAGGAGAGGCTGGATAGACTGGGACTTTTTTCCTTGGAGCGTAGGAGGCTTAGGGGTGACCTTATAGAGGTCTATAAAATAATGAGGGGCATAGATAAGGTAGATAGTCAACATCTTTTCCCAAAGGTAGGGGAGTCTAAAACTAGAGGGCATAGGTTTAAGGTGAGAGGGGAGAGATTCAGAAGGGCCCAGAGGGGCAATTTCTTCACTCAGAGGGTAGTGAGTGTCTGGAATGGGCTGCCAGAGGTAGTAGTAGAGGCGGGTACAATTGTGTCTTTTAAAAAGCATTTAGATAGTTACATGGGTAAGATGGGCATAGAGGGTTATGGGCCAAGTGCGGGCAACTGGGACTAGCTTAATGGTAAAAACTGGGCGGCATGGACTGGTTGGGCCGAAGGGCCTGTTTCCATGCTGTAAACTTCTATGATTCTATGATTCTATCTCATTGGCACTCGATATATCTTTCTTCACTGTATCATACTCCTTCGACCTTTCCTTTGACAAACATGCGAGAGAATTCATTAGCCCTACCTATGAGTTTACTCTGTAAGAGCAACATCAAATATCTTGCAACCATTTCATTTGTCTCACTATGTTCTCAAATGAATTTAAAAATGCCTCCACATCCTTTTCATCAAGTTTTGAAAGTGTCTTTGCAAATATAAACATCTCCCCACTATTTAATTTCCTCACTTTTCAAAATATTTGGTCTGTCTGACAATTCTACATTTAAATGCTTCGCTATTTCAATTACCTCAGTAGGCAATCCTAATATTGTCTAATCCCAAATGAATCTTAGCCATGGCAAGAGTCATGTTGAAGTCACCTCATTTTAAATCACACACCTCTTTAATTGGTTCCACACTTTCCCCACTCTATACATTTCAAAGTCACAAATTTGCATATACCCAAGGAATTATCCTTTCAAAATCCCAACCAAAGAGCTCCAGTTTTTGTTCAGAACCCTGCTGATATTAAATACGCGATGTCCCAAAACCCAGAAGCATAACTTGGAACTTTGGTACTTAGTGGTGTATATTTTCAATTTGGCATACTGTGAGAAAATATATACGAACAGAGCAGAATAGTCCAGTCTTTGAATGATCAATTAATAAAAAATATTTATTAAAAGAAAAAAATGCAGAACTAGAAGGACTATAATACACAACAACTTAATTAAACAGATGACTATACACACACTGTATTACATAAAGTTACCCCATGGCTCCCAACTATCTACGTTTCCTGAACTCTGAGACACCTTTTTGTTCCCAAACAACATCCAATGTTATATAAGTCTATGAGCAAAATCCAGCAGATAATTACCATGTTTTTTAGCCACGTTTGTGAAATTATCTCCAGTTTCAGCGAAGGCACAATCTTATTGGTTCAAGTTTTGGATCTTAACCGGTTGCCTGTTTGGCAATAACTTGTTTTGAGAGACTGTTTCTGCAGCTCGGAGTGGCTGTGATGGTAGCTGCTCTGTTATTGTGCAATTTTTTTTTTATAAATGTTTTATTGAAAATTTTTCCCCAAACAACAATTTTTCCCCTCTTACAAAGCAAACGCAACAATAACAATACAGAAATTTTAAACAATACACAAGTAACAAAACCCCTTTATCTTTGACCTAAACTAAACCCCCCCTCTCCCCCCCCCCCCCCCCCCTCCCCCTGGGTTGCTGCTGCTGGTCATCTGTCTTCCCTCTAACGTTCCCCTAGGTAGTCGAGAAATGGCTGCCACCGCCTGGTGAACCCTTGAGCCGATCCTCTCAGGGCAAACTTTATCTGCTCCAGTTTAATGAACCCCGCCATATCATTTACCCAGGCCTCCAGTCCGGGGGGTTTCGCCTCCTTCCACATGAGTAGGATCCTGCGCCGGGCTACTAGGGACGCAAAGGCCACAACGTCGGCCTCTTTCGCCTCCTGCACTCCCGGCTCTTCCGCAACTCCAAATAGAGCTAACCCCCAGCCTGGTTTGACCCGGGCCTTCACCACCCGCGAAATCACTCCCGTCACTCCCTTCCAATACCCTTCCAGTGCCGGGCATGCCCAAAACATATGTGCGTGGTTTGCCGGGCTCCCGCCACACCTCCCACATTTGTCCTCCACTCCAAAGAACCTGCTCAATCTTGCTCCCGTTATGTGTGCTCTATGTAGCACCTTAAATTGAATCAGGCTAAGCCTGGCGCATGAGGAAGAGGAATTTACCCTGCTTAGGGCATCAGCCCACATACCCTCCTCTATCTCCTCCCCTAGTTCTTCTTCCCACTTTCCTTTTAGTTCGCCCACCGACTCCTCCCCCTCTTCCCTCATCTCTCGGTAAATCTCTGACACCTTGCCCTCTCCGACCCACACCCCTGAAAGCACCCTGTCCTGTATCCCCTGCGTCGGGAGCAATGGAAATTCCCTCACCTGTTGTCTAGTAAATGCCCTCACCTGCATATATCTCAAGAAATTTCCCCGGGGCAACTTATACTTTTCCTCCAATGCTCCCAAGCTCGCAAAAGTCCCATCTATAAATAAATCTCCCACCCTCCTAATTCCCAACTGGAACCAGCTCTGAAATCCTCCATCCATTCTTCCTGGGGCGAACCTATGGTTGTTCCTGATTGGGGACCCCACCAGGGCTCCCCGCACCCCTCTCTGTCGCCTCCACTGTCCCCAGATATTTAATGTTGCCGCCACCACCGGGTTCGTGGTAAACTTTTTAGGTGAGATCGGTAGCGGCGCCGTCACCAGCGCCTCTAAACTCGTCCCTTTACAGGACTTTCTCTCCAGTCTTTCCCACGCCGCTCCCTCACCCTCCATCATCCATTTACGTATCATTGCCACATTGGCGGCCCAATAGTAATCGCCCAAGTTCGGTAGTGCCAATCCTCCTCTGTCCCTACTACGCTGAAGGAACCCCCTCCTTACTCTCGGAACTTTCCCTGCCCACACGAAGCTCGTGATGCTCCTGTCTATTTTATTAAAAAAGGTCTTAGTGATTAGGATAGGGAGACATTGAAATACAAATAAGAACCTCGGGAGGACCATCATCTTAATTGCTTGCACCCTGCCCGCCAGCGATAGAGGCTGCATGTCCCACCTCTTGAAGTCCTCCTCCATTTGTTCTACCAACCGTGTCAGATTAAGTCTGTGCAAGGTTCCCCAGCTCCTAGCGATCTGAATCCCCAGGTATCGGAAGTTTCTTTCCACTTTCCTTAGAGGCAAGCCTTCTATCTCTCTACTCTGGTCCCCTGGATGTATCACAAATAATTCACTCTTCCCCATGTTTAGCCTATACCCCGAGAAATCCCCGAACCCCCTCAAAATTCGCATAACCTCTATCATTCCCCCCGCTGGGTCCGACACGTATAACAATAGGTCATCCGCATATAACGAGACTCGGTGTTCTTCTCCCCCTCTAATCACCCCTCTCCATTTCCTGGAGTCTCTCAACGCCATGGCCAGAGGTTCAATTGCCAACGCGAACAACAATGGAGACAGCGGGCATCCCTGTCTTGTTCCCCTATATAGTCGGAAATACTCCGATCTATGTCGACCTGTAACTACGCTTGCCGTTGGAGCCCCATAAAGAAGTCTAACCCAGCTAATAAACCCGTTCCCAAACCCAAACCTCCTTAACACTTCCCATAAATACTCCCACTCCACCCTATCAAATGCCTTCTCTGCGTCCATTGCCGCCACTATCTCTGCCTCCCCCTCCACTGGGGGCATCATTATCACCCCTAATAGTCGTCGCACGTTAACATTCAGTTGTCTCCCTTTTACGAACCCTGTCTGGTCTTCGTGCACCACCCCCGGGACACAGTCCTCTATCCTCGATGCCAGTACCTTTGCCAACAATTTGGCGTCCACGTTCAACAATGAAATGGGTCTATAGGACCCGCACTGCAACGGATCTTTATCCCTCTTCAAAATTAACGATATCGTCGCCTCCGACATCGTCGGGGGTAGAGTCCCCCCTTTCCTGGCCTCATTGAACGTCCTCACCATCAACGGGGCCAACAAGTCCACATATTTTCTGTAATACTCCACCGGGAACCCGTCTGGTCCTGGGGCCTTCCCTGCTTGCATGCTTCCCAGTCCCTTAATAACCTCGTCCACCCCAATCGGTGCCCCCAGGCCTACCACCCCCCGCTCCTCCACTTTCGGGAACCTCAATTGGTCCAGGAACTGCCGCATCCCCTCCTCTCCCTCTGGGGGTTGAGACCTATACAGTTCCTCATAGAAGGTCTTGAACACCTCATTTATCTTTCCTGCCCTTCGCACCGTGTCTCCCCTTTCGTCTCTAATTCCTCCTATTTCCCTCGCTGCTGCCCTCTTTCGCAATTGATGAGCCAACAGGCGACTCGCCTTTTCCCCATATTCATACCTCCTCCCCTGTGCCTTCCTCCACAGTACCTCCGCCTTTCTGGTGGTCAGAAGGTCAAATTCCGTCTGGAGTCGTCTCCTCTCCCTGTACAATTCCTCCTCCGGGGTCTCTGCAAATTCCCTATCCACCCTTAAAATCTCCCCCAGTAATCTTTCCCTTTCCTTGGCCTCTGTTTTCCTTTTGTGGGCCCCAATGGAGATCAGCTCTCCTCTGACCACCGCTTTTAGTGCTTCCCATACCACTCCCACCGGGACCTCGCCGTCGTCATTGACCTCCAGGTATCTCTCAATACACCCCCGCACTCTTGCACACACTCCCTCATCCGCCATCAGTCCCACATCTAATCGCCAGAGTGTTCTCTGCTCCCTTTCCTCTCCTAATTCCAGGTCCACCCAATGTGGGGCATGATCCGAAACCGCTATGGCTGAGTACTCAGCTTCTTCCACCCTAGAGATCAACGACCTTCCCAAAACAAAAAAATCTATCCGGGAGTACACTTTATGGACATGGGAGAAGAAGGAATACTCCCTAGCCCTAGGTCTAAGAAATCGCCATGGATCCACTCCCCCCATTTGGTCCATAAACCCCTTAAGTACCTTGGCCGCTGCCGGCCTTCTTCCGGTCCTTGAGCTGGATCTATCTAGCCCCGGGTCCAGCACCGTATTAAAGTCCCCTCCTAAAATCAAGTTTCCTACCTCCAGGTCCGGTATACGCCCCAGCATCCGTCTCATAAATCCCGCATCGTCCCAGTTTGGGGCATACACGTTAACCAACACGACCTCCATTCCCTCCAGCCTGCCACTCACCATTACATATCTACCTCCGCTATCTGCTACGCTGTTCTTTGCTTCAAATGCGACCTGTTTCCCCACCAAAATGGCCACCCCTCTATTCTTTGCGTCCAGTCCTGAGTGGAACACCTGTCCCACCCATCCTTTCCTTAGCCTAACTTGGTCCGCCACCTTTAGGTGCGTCTCTTGGAGCATAACCACGTCTGCCCTTAGTCCTTTCAAATGCGCGAGCACTCGGGCCCTTTTTATCGGTCCGTTCAGGCCTCTCACGTTCCACGTGATCAGCCTCACTAGGGGGCTACCTGCCCCCCTCCCGTGTCGACTAGCCATTACCTTCTCTAGGCCAGTCCCATATCCCGCCTCCGCGCTCCCGCTCGCTCCCCCAGCGTCGCACACCATCCCCGCCCACCCACTCTTTAGCCATTTCCTTTTGGATTTCCGCAGCAGCAACCCAGTTGTCCCCCCCCCCCCCTTCTCCCTCCCTCCTCCCCTCCCCGCTAGATCTCTTTCTAGCTTGATTGCTCCCCCCATATTACTTCCGTAAGTCAGCTAACTTCAACTGACCCCGGCTACTCCTGCTCACTCCTCGACCCCCCCCATGTGGGGAACTCCCATCCGCCTTGCGCCTGTCTTCCCGCCTTATTCTTTCTGGTGCGGGAACATCCCTTTACCTGACCCGCCTCTTATGGCGCAGCTCCCTTTCCCCTCCCCCTCCCCTTCCCCATTCTCCAACTATGCCCCGTCTTTCCCCCCTCACCGGCGCCCACATTTCCCCAATGTCTCCCCCCTTCCCTGTTTACTTCTCAATTAACTTCCACCGTAACATTAACAATAACATTTCCTGCAGCATCAGTCCCTCAGTTCCGATCCAATTTCTCTTCTTTGATGAAGGTCCATGCTTCCTCCGCCGTCTCGAAATAATGGTGTCTCTCCTGATACGTGACCCATAGTCTTGCCGGCTGCAGCATCCCGAACTTCACCTTCCTTTTATGCAACACCTCTTTGGCTCGGTTGAAGCTCGCCCTCCTTCTCGCCACCTCGTTGAAGCTCGCCCTCCTTCTCGCCACCTCGTTATTGTGCAATTGACATATTGTCATGCGAGAGTACCTTTAAGAGATGGGTGTTTATAAATGGGTGTATATATAAATATCTGTAGTGAGAGTACCTTTAAGAAATGGGTGTTTATTACTGCAGTGATGTCAGAGAGTGGATGGAGCTGGGCTGTCTGTCAGCTTTTTACTTTTGTTTTAGGCTGTTTGCTGCAGGGTGTGTTTTAGTTTCGTTTTCAGTGTTGGAGCTGAAGCCAGACCAAGCAGGTGTACTGCTGTTCTCTCTGCCATCAAAAGATTATCTCTTGATCATTTAGTGAATTCAGAATTATAAATGTTCTCAGTAGTGAATGTAAACCTAATGTGCTTCTGTTAAAGGTGTTTCTTCTGTCTAATGGATGTTAAAAAGAAAGCTTAAAGGATTACTTAGTGTTGTATTCTTTGTGGGTTGTATTTGAATTGATGGTTTTTAAGATGTTCACTGTATGTTTTAAAAAGGTTAACTTGAGTTCATAGAATAAACATTGTTTTGCTTTAAACAATACATTTCCATTTCTGCTGTACCACACCTGTAGAGTGGGCCGTGTGCTCCACATACCACAATCTATTAAAAGTTGTGGGTCAGGTGAACTCCATGATACACTTTGGGGTTCTCTAAACCCTGGCCCATAACAAATTTGGGGCTCGTCCGGGGTAAAAGTTTATCTATTGGATTGGCTTAGTGAACTTAAAGACAGTGAGGGGTGAGCATATTGTGGTTGCTTTTCAGGTGCGGTATTTTAGTTTAAGCAGGGAGTGTGTTGTGGACAATGGCTTTTTCAGAGACTCTGAAGTTTTTGGGGGTGGAGACGGTCACACGCAGTACCTTACGGACAGAGACTAAAAGCAGACTGTTAGATTTGGCAAAAGCATTGCAGTTAACATTACCTGACAAAATGCGAAAAGATGAGGTAATTATGGCGGTGGCTAAGCATTTAAAGTTGCCTGAGATACAGATAGAACATAGAACATTACAGCGCAGTACAGGCCCTTCGGCCTTCGATGTTGCGCCGACCTGTAAAACCACTCTAAAGCACATCTACACTATTGCCTTATCGTCCATATATCTATCCAATGACCATTTGAATGCCCTTAATGTTGGCGAGTCCACTACTGTTGCAGGCAGGGCATTCCACGCCCTTACTGCGCTCTGAGTAAAGAACGTACCTCTGACATCTGTCCTATATCTATCTCCCCTCAATTTAAAGCTATGTCCCCTCGTGCTAGACATCACCATCTGAGGAAAAAGGCTCTCACTGTCCACCCTATCTAATCCTCTGATCATCTTGTATGCCTCAATTAAGTCACCTCTTAACCGTCTTCTCTCTAACGAAAACAGCCTCAAGTCCCTCAGCCTTCCCTCATAAGATCGTCCCTCCATACCAGGCAACATTCTGGTAAATCTCCTCTGCACCCTTTCCAATGCTTCCTATAATGCGGCGCCAGAATTGCACGCAATACTCCAAATGCGGCCGCACCAGAGTTTTGTACAGCTGCAACATGACCTCATGGCTCCGAAACTCAATCCCTCTACCAATAAAAGCTAACACACTGTACGCGTTCTTAACAACCCTTTCAACCTGGGTGGCAACTTTCAGGGATCTATGTACATGGACACCGAGATCTCTCTGCTCATCCACACTGCCAAGAATCTTACCATGAGCCCAGTACTCTGTCTTCCTGTTATTCCTTCCAAAATGAATCACTTCACACTTCTCTCCATTAAACTCCATTTGCCACCTCTCAGCCCAGCTCTGCAGCTTATCTATATCCCTCTGTAACCTGCTACATCCTTCCACACTATCGACAACACCACCAACTTTAGTATCGTCTGCAAATTTACTCACCCACCCTTCTGCGCCTTCCTCTAGGTCATTGATAAAAATGACAAACAGCAACGGCCCCAGAACAGATCCTTGTGGTACTCCACTTGTGACTGTACTCCATTCTGAACATTTCCCATCAACCACCACCCTCTGTCTCCTTTCAGCTAGCCAATTTCTGATCCACATCTCTAAATCACCCTCAATCCCCAGCCTCCAAATTTTTTGCAGTAGCCTACCGTGGGGAACCTTATCAAACGCTTTGCTGAAATCCATATACACCACATCAACTGCTCTACCCTCGTCTACCTGTTCAGTCACCTTCTCAAAGAACTCAATAAGGTTTGTGAGGCATGACCTACCCTTCACAAAGCCATGCTGACTATCCCTGATCATATTATTCCTATCTAGATGATTATAAATCTTGTCTCTTATAATCCCCTCCAAGACTTTACCCACTACAGACGTGAGGCTCACCGGTCTATAGTTGCCGGGGTTGTCTCTGCTCCCCTTTTTGAACAAAGGGACCACATTTGCTGTCCTCCAGTCTTCTGGCACTATTCCTGTAGCCAATGATGACATAAAAATCAAAGCCAAAGGTCCAGCAATCTCTTCCCTGGCCTCCCAGAGAATCCTAGGATAAATCCCATCAGGTCCCGGGGACTTATCTATTTTCAGCCTGTCCAGAATTGCCAACACCTCTTCCCTACGTACCTCAATGCCATCTATTCTATTAGCCTGGGGCTCAGCATTCTCCTCCACAACATTATCTTTTTCCTGAGTGAATACTGACGAAAAATATTCATTTAGTATCTCGCCTATCTCTTCAGACTCCACACACAATTTCCCATCCCTGTCCTTGACTGGTCCTACTCTTTCCCTAGTCATTCGCTTATTCCTGACATACCTATAGAAAGCTTTTGGGTTTTCCTTGATCCTTCCTGCCAAATACTTCTCATGTCCCCTCCTTGCTCGTCTTAGCTCTCTCTTTAGATCCTTCCTCGCTACCTTGTAACTATCCATCGCCCCAACCGAAACTTCACACTTCATCTTCACATTTTTCAGCCAGACATGGACAGAACATTTGAAACATCTGATGGAGTTATTCGATCGACTTCAGGAGGCGGGTTTGGTGATAAACCTAGCCAAAAGTGAATTTGGAAAAGCCCAAGTCACTTTCCTTGGCCATACAATCGGACAGGGTCGAATGGTCCCACGGGATGTGAAAACAAAAGTTACTGGGGAGTTTACGATACCCTCGCCACGACGGGAAATAATGCGATTTCTTGGTATGAGAGGATTTTACCTGAAATTTGTACCCAATTTTAGCAGTGTGGTCGCTCCACTGACGGACTTGCTCAAGAAGCGTAACAAATTCCAGTGGACAGCGGAGCAGTGGTTAACACAGCTGAAGGCTGTGTTAACCATTGCTCCTGTGTTAGCCATCCCAAATTATACCAAACCATTCAAAGTGGCGGTTGATGCGAGTGATGGGGCGGTGCTTCTACAAGACGACGACGAAGGCTAGAGCGGCCTATTGGTTATTTTTCAAAGAAATTGAATTCTCACCAGAAAAAGTATTCCACGATTGAAAAGAAGACTTTGAGTTTGGTGCTGGCTTTGCAACATTTTCACATTCATGTGACCAGCAATCCGCTTGACACCGTTTTATATACTGATCATAATCCGTTGATGTTTTTGGAGCGATTCCAGATTAACAATGCAAGGCTGTTTCACTGGAGTTTATTGTTGCAGCCATTTCGTTTAAAAATAGTACATGCGGCGGGACGAGAAAACGTGATAGCCGATGTTTTGTGTCGAATGTGATGAACGGAAGCAGTTTCAGTTGGAGGAAGAAGAACGAAAAAAAATGGACTATATTATCATACCTATTTGCGTGTGGTGTTTTTTGAAATGATAAAGTATATTTACTGTGTGCATTTCTTAAAGAATAGTGAAAAGGTGAAAAATAAAACCATCTTGAAGTTGATGGTTTATTTATTTTTCTTGGGGGGAGGTGTCATGTGAGAGTACCTTTAAGAAATGGGTGTTTATAAATGAGTGTGTATATAAATATCTGTAATGAGAGTACCTTTAAGAAATGGGTGTTTATTACTGCAATGATGTCAGAGAGTGGGAGGAGCTGGGCTGTCTGTCAGCTTTTTACTTTCATTTTAGACTGTTTGCTGCAGGGTGTGTTTTAGTTTTGTTTTCAGTGTTGGCGCTGAAGCCAGACCAAGCAGGTGTACTGCTGTAAACCTGGTGTGCTTCTGTTAAAAGGTGTTTCTTTTGTCTTCTGAATGTTGTTTGGGAATTTATTACGGATTACTTAGAGTTGCATTCTTTGGGGGTTGTATTTGAATTCATGGTTGCTAAGATGTTCACTGTATGTTTTAAAAAGGTTAATTTGAGTTCATAGAATAAACATTGTTTTGCTTTAAACAATACTTTTCCATTTCTGCTGTACCACATCTGGAGAGTGGGCCGTGTGCTCACCATACCACAATCTATTAAAAGTTCTGGGTCAGGTGAACTCCATGATACACTTTGGGGTTCTCTGAAACCTGGTCCATAACAAATATCATTCTTTCCCATTGATGTTCCCCACCCTGTGGATCCAGCTTTTAGCTTAATTACGTGTCAATTTCCTTATCTCTCCACTTTGAAGTTACCTCTTCTACATCCCATCATTTTCCCTTAGTCGCATAGGTAAAAATCTGCTTTTCTTATTGTTATGCTAATTCGCATATCAAAATCTCTTTATCTCTTATAAACTCCCTTTTTCATTTTATTTTATCTCAATTTTATTTTTTAATCTTAATTTTCTCCAATTCTTAACTTCTCAAATCTGCAAACCGCCTATCCCTGATAACCTTTCACCCCCTTGCTTACCAAGAATCTATCCACCTCTGCCTTAAAAATATTCAAAGACTCTGCTTCCATAGCTTTCTCAGGAAGAGAGTTCCAGAGACTCACCATCCTCAGAGAAATCATCTCTGTTTTAAATTGATGACCCTTATTTTTAAACAGTGACTCTTAATTCTTGATTCTCTGACAAGAGGAAACATCCTCTCCACATCCACCTGTTGTGATGAATGTAGAAATTTTTGATATATATTGTATTATGTGCCTGGTGCAGTAATGTTACTAAAAGAACTTAGGTTAAGATATCCAGATTATGGGCTGGATTCTCTGTTTCTGGATTCTCTGTTTCTGAGATGAAGTGCAGACGCCGTTAAATAAGACTCAAGACCTGGTATGGATGCTCCTGTTTCTTTTTCAAAACAGCAGGTTTGAATTTCTTCCAGAAAACAGTAATTTCTTTTCACGTTATCAAGCAGTCTGGAAACGGCTTTTAAAAAGCAGATAGGGAAAAAACCTTCTTTCAACCTTTGCAGAACAAAACCAGTTCAAACTCAAAGTGAAAGTAAAACCAACTCCCAGAGCCACAGCCAGCTCCACCAACACAATGACATCACTGAAGCCATATCACTGTGATAAGATAAAAACATTTTGTAAAGGAACACTCCCATGACATTAGACAGGCATCATGATCAGCGCAGGCTTGGAGGGCCAAAGGGCCTGTTACTGTACTGTACTCTTCTCTGTTCTTCTTTGTTCATTATTGGCTCCGTTGCATATTCTATTTAAGAAATGTCATTATTGGTCTTGGAAGACTCCCCGGGAGGAAGCTTTCCACAGAGTAAAGCAATTGTTGCATTCCTCAAACCTGTTAGTACACTTTGAACCATCTAAAGAACTGATAATGACCTGCAACGCCTCTCCATATGGCGTTGGTGTGGTGTTGTTCCATGAGGTGAACCATCGGGCTCTGAAAGGCCGATAGGGTATGTGTCAAGAACCCTCTCAGAGACCAAAAAAGGCTGCTCACAAATCGAGAAGGAAAGACTATCAATAGTCTTTGTCATCAAGAAATTCCACATTCATGGTAGATACTTTGCCATCATTTCTGACCACAAACCGCTCTTGGGTCTCTTCAAAGAGGACAAGGCTATCCTGCCGATCGACTCGGCAAGAGTTCAACGATGGCCGTTAATTCTCTCCACCTATGAATATACTTTCAAGCACCGACCTGGAACACGTATAGCGATTGTGGATGCTCTTAGCCACCTGCCCTTGTGTCATGAGAATGTCGCTTTAAGAAATGTTTGGCTGCTCATGTTATTGCAGTGATGTCAGAGTGTGGGTGGAGCTGAGCTCTGGCTCTGCTTTTTAGTTTCACTTTGAGAAAAGCTTGGGTGTGTCTGTATTTTTTTGGTTTAGTTTCAGTGTTGGAGCTGAAGCCAGACAAAGCAGGTGTACTATTGTTCTCTCTGCCATGAAAAAAATATCTCTTGATCATGTGGTGAATTCAGAATTATAAATGTTCTCAGTAGTGAATGTAAACCTGGTGTGCTTCTGTTAAAAGGTGTTTCTTTTGTCTTCTGAATGTTGTTTGGGAATTTATTACGGATTACTTAGTGTTGTATTCTTTGGGGGGTGTATTTGAATTAATGGTTGCTAAGATGTTCATTGTATGTTTTAAAAAGGTAAACTTGAGTTCATAGAATAAACATTGTTTTGCTTTAAAAAACTACTTTTCGATTTCTGCTGTACCACACCTGTAGAGTGGGCCGTGTGCTCCCCATACCACAATCTATTAAAAGTTGTGGGTCAGGTGAACTCCATGATACACTTTGGGGTTCTCTAAACCCTGGCCATAACACTTGCAAGAAAGAATCACATATACTCCAGTGCCATCGTCGTGGCATTAAAATATTTAAACACATTACCAGTCTTGGCAAAGTAGATTGGGAACTGGATCAATCGTGATCCACTGCTGTTCAAAGTGAGGAACAAAATACTTATAGTATGGGTAAACAAGCCAGTTTCCAGGGAAATGAAACCATAGTATGGGTAAACGAGCCAGTTTCCAAGGAAATGAAACCATTCTTTACCCGCAAGAATGAATGGAGTTGTCAGGACGACATCATACTCTGGGTAGCAAGATTGGTCATTCCTGTACAAGGCCCCTTACTGAATTACACAGCACTCATCCTGGCATCTCTAAGATAAAGATGCTGCCAGGAGTTATGTGGTGGCCTGGTATTGATGCTGACATTGAAAAGCTAGTCAAGCACTGTTAACAGTGCCAACAGCTACAAAGGCTGTCTGCTACAGTCCCAATGCATCTTAGGAGTAGCCTGACCGGCCATGGTTACGAATCCATATCGACTATGTTGGTCCATTCCTGGGCACAATGTTTTTGCTGGTGATTGATGCTCACTCTTAATGAAATCACTTACATCACACGTTAGCATCGAAAAATTATGCCAATGATTTTCAACTCATGGGTTACCTGAAGTCATGGAATCAGACAATGGAACCTTATTCACAAGTGCCGAGTTTCAAAACTTCACTGCTCTCAATGGTATTAAACACAATTGAACTGCGCCTTACCACCCAGCATCAAACAGACTAGCCAAGAGGGCCATCTAAACTTCCTAGTCTGGCCAAAGAACCTATCAGGAGCAACCATGGAAAACAAAATCTGACGATTCCTCCTCGGCTATTGTACCACTCCATATGCAAAACGGGAGTTCCACCAGCAGAATGGCTAATGAAACGTTGGCCAGGATTCTTTGTCCTGCTAGCCCTGTTTTCAAGCATGTGCACCCCCACCAGCAGCAGGATTCTCCGCTCCCGACCCCACCAACGATATTTCCCATTGTGAGCCACCCCATGGCATCGGGAAATGCACAGGCGTGGGTGGACTGTCGGGGGGGGGGGGGGGGGGGGGGGGGGGGGGGGGGGGGCGGAGGACCCTGCCGATGGAGAATTCCCGCAGGTTGTCTCAGAACAAGACTGAGCTTCGTGCTTCCAAATTTGCCAGGGAGCATAGAAGCTAACCAAAGTAATCAGAAAGCAAGCCATGATTCACACTGTACAGCACAGCCATTTATGGTAAATAAAGCCATATCCGTGAGAAACTTTGGTCGTGGATCAGGTTGGATCCCCGGAATTATTATTTCTAAGACCAGACCTCGTTTATACCAAGTGGACATGGAGGGACGGATCGTTCGTAAAACATGGACTGCTTGAAGAGTAGAGAGGTGCTCCAGCAGTCACTGTTGCCATCAAGAAATCCGTAAGTACCAAAGTACATGATGGACCTGTTATCGACATATCTGATGTCTCCTTGCCTGTGACAGAAGAGATACCTGTTATTGCAGTTCCTGTTAATGTCAATCCTGTGGAAACATCTCAGACAACAGAACTACACCACTCTAAAAGCAACAGAAAACTCCCTCCAAGACTCGATTGCGCTCTGAAAGCTAGTGATTTGAAACAAACCTGTTGGACTTTAATCTGGTGTTGTAAGACTTCTTTTTTTTTAATTAAATATTTTATTGAAAATTTTTGGTCAACCAACACAGTACATTGTGCATCCTTTACACAATATTATAACAACACAAATAACAATGACCTATTTTATAAACAAAAAATGAATAAATAATAAATAACAAAAAATGAAAACTAGCCCTAATTGGCAACTGCCTTGTCACAAGTAACACTCTCCAAAAATATAATTTAACAGTCCAATATATAATTATCTGTAGCAACGACCTATACATACTATACAGTATATATTAACAACCCTGAGAGTCCTTCTGGTTCCTCCTCCCCCCCCCCTCCACCCCTTCCCCCCCCCCACGATCCTGGGCTGCTGCTGCTGCCTTCTTTTTCCCATTCCGTCTATCTTTCTGCGAGGTATTCGATGAACGGTTGCCACCACCTGGTGAACCCTTGAGCCGACCCCCTTAGGACGAACTTAATCCGCTCTAGCTTTATAAACCCCGCCATGTCATTTATCCAGGTCTCCACCCCCGGGGGCTTGGCTTCTTTCCACATTAGCAATATCCTGCGCCGGGCTACTAGGGACGCAAAGGCCAAAACATCGGCCTCTCTCGCCTCCTGCACTCCCGGCTCTTGTGCAACCCCAAATATAGCCAACCCGCAGCTTGGTTCGACCCGGACTCCTACTACTTTTGAAAGCACCTTTGTCACCCCCATCCAAAACCCCTGTAGTGCCGGGCATGACCAAAACATATGGGTATGATTCGCTGGGCTTCTCGAGCACCTCGCACACCTATCCTCCACCCCAAAAAATTTACTGAGCCGTGCTCCAGTCATATGTGCCCTGTGTAATACCTTAAACTGAATCAGGCTTAGCCTGGCACACGAGGACGACGAGTTTACCCTGCTTAGGGCATCTGCCCACAGCCCCTCCTCGATCTCCTCCCCCAGCTCTTCTTCCCATTTCCCTTTTAGTTCATCTACCATAGTCTCCCCTTCGTCCCTCATTTCCCTATATATATCTGACACCTTACCATCCCCCACCCATGTCTTTGAGATCACTCTGTCCTGCACCTCTTGTGTCGGGAGCTGCGGGAATTCCCTCACCTGTTGCCTCGCAAAAGCGTTCCCTCACCTGTTGCATATACCTGAATGCATTCCCTTGGGGCAACCCATATTTCTCGGTCAGCGCTCCCAGACTCGCGAACTTCCCATCCACAAACAGATCTTTCAGTTGCGTTATTCCTGCTCTTTGCCACATTCCATATCCCCCATCCATTCCCCCCGGGGCAAACCTATGGTTGTTTCTTATCGGGGACCCCCCCAAGGCTCCAGTCTTTCCCCTATGCCGTCTCCACTGTCCCCAAATCTTCAGTGTAGCCACGACCACCGGGCTTGTGGTGTAGTTCCTCGGTGAGAACGGCAATGGGGCTGTCACCATAGCCTGTAGGCTAGTCCCCCTACAGGACGCCCTCTCTAATCTCTTCCACGCCGCTCCCTCCTCCTCTCCCATCCACTTACTCACCATTGAAATATTAGCGGCCCAATAATACTCACTTAGGCTCGGTAGTGCCAGCCCCCCGCTATCCCTGCTACACTGTAAGAATCCCTTCCTCACTCTCGGGGTCTTCCCGGCCCACACAAAACCCATGATGCTCTTTTCAATCCTTTTAAAAAAAGCCTTCGTGATCACCACCGGGAGGCACTGAAACACAAAGAGGAATCTCGGGAGGACCACCATCTTAACCGCCTGCACCCTCCCTGCCATTGACAGGGATACCATATCCCATCTCTTGAAATCCTCCTCCATCTGTTCCACCAACCGCGTTAAATTTAACCTATGCAATGTGCCCCAATTCTTAGCTATCTGGATCCCCAGGTAACGAAAGTCCCTTGTTACCTTCCTCAACGGTAGGTCCTCTATTTCTCTACTCTGCTCCCCTGGATGCACCACAAACAACTCACTTTTCCCCATGTTCAATTTATACCCTGAAAAATCCCCAAACTCCCCAAGTATCCGCATTATTTCTGGCATCCCCTCCGCCGGGTCCGCCACGTATAGTAGCAAATCGTCCGCATACAAAGATACCCGGTGCTCTTCTCCTCCCCTAAGTACTCCCCTCCACTTCTTGGAACCCCTCAACGCTATCGCCAGGGGCTCAATCGCCAGTGCAAACAATAATGGGGACAGAGGGCATCCCTGCCTTGTCCCTCTATGGAGCCGAAAATATGCAGATCCCCGTCCATTCGTGACCACGCTCGCCACTGGGGCCCTATACAACAGCTGCACCCATCTAACATACCCCTCTCCAAAACCAAATCTCCTCAACACCTCCCACAAATAATCCCACTCCACTCTATCAAATGCTTTCTCGGCATCCATCGCCACTACTATCTCCGTTTCTCCCTCTGGTGGGGCCATCATCATTACCCCTAACAACCTCCGTATATTCGTGTTCAGCTGTCTCCCCTTCACAAACCCAGTTTGGTCCTCGTGGACCACCCCCGGGACACATTCCTCTATTCTCATTGCCATTACCTTGGCCAGGACCTTGGCATCTACATTTAGGAGGGAAATAGGTCTATAGGACCCGCATTGTAGCGGGTCCTTTTCCTTCTTTAAGAGAAGCGATATCGTTGCTTCAGACATAGTCGGGGGCAGTTGTCCCCTTTCCTTTGCCTCATTAAAGGTCCTCGTCAGTACCGGGGCGAGCAAGTCCACATATTTTCTATAGAATTCGACTGGGAATCCATCCGGTCCCGGGGCCTTTCCCGCCTGCATGCTCCTAATTCCTTTCACCACTTCTTCTACCTCGATCTGTGCTCCCAGTCCCACCCTTTCCTGCTCTTCCACCTTGGGAGATTCCAGCCGATCCAAGAAGCCCATCATTCTCTCCCTCCCATCCGGGGGTTGAGCTTCATATAATTTTTTATAAAATGTCTTGAACACTCCATTCACTCTCTCCGCTCCCCGCTCCATCTCTCCTTCCTCATCCCTCACTCCCCCTATTTCCCTCGCTGCTCCCCTTTTCCTCAATTGGTGTGCCAGCAACCTGCTCGCCTTCTCCCCATATTCGTACTGTACACCCTGTGCCTTCCTCCATTGTGCCTCTGCAGTGCCTGTAGTCAGCAAGTCAAATTCTACATGTAGCCTTTGCCTTTCCCTGTACAGTCCCTCCTCCGGTGCTTCCGCATATTGTCTGTCCACCCTCAAAAGTTCTTGCAGCAACCGCTCCCGTTCCTTACTCTCCTGCTTCCCTTTATGTGCCCTTATTGATATCAGCTCCCCTCTAACCACCGCCTTCAACGCCTCCCAGACCACTCCCACCTGGACCTCCCCATTATCATTGAGTTCCAAGTACTTTTCAATGCACCCCCTCACCCTTAGACACACCCCCTCATCTGCCATTAGTCCCATGTCCATTCTCCAGGGTGGGCGCCCTCCTGTTTCCTCCCCTATCTCCAAGTCCACCCAGTGTGGAGCGTGATCCGAAATGGCTATAGCCGTATACTCCGTTCCCCTCACCTTCGGGATCAATGCCCTACCCAGCACAAAAAAGTCTATTCGCGAGTAGACTTTATGGACATAGGAGAAAAACGAGAACTCCTTACTCCTAGGTCTGCTAAATCTCCACGGGTCTACACCTCCCATCCGCTCCATAAAATCTTTAAGTACCTTGGCTGCTGCCGGCCTCCTTCCAGTCCTGGACTTCGACCTATCCAGCCCTGGTTCCAACACCGTATTAAAATCTCCCCCCATTATCAGCTTTCCCATCTCTAGGTCCGGAATGCGTCCTAGCATCCGCCTCATAAAATTGGCATCATCCCAGTTCGGGGCATATACGTTTACCAAAACCACCGTCTCCCCCTGTAGTTTGCCACTCACCATCACGTATCTGCTCCCGTTATCCGCCACTATAGTCTTTGCCTCGAACATTACCCGCTTCCCCACTAATATAGCCACCCCCTTGTTTTTCGCATCTAGCCCCGAATGGAACACCTGCCCCACCCATCCTTTGCGTAGCCTAACCTGGTCTATCAGTTTCAGGTGCGTTTCCTGTAACATAACCACATCTGCCTTAAGTTTCTTAAGGTGTGCGAGTACCCGTGCCCTCTTTATCGGCCCGTTCAGCCATCTCACGTTCCACGTGATCAGCCGAGTTGGGGGGCTTCCTAACCCCCCCCCTTGTCGATTAGCCATCACCTTTTTCCAGCTCCTCACCCGGTTCCCACGCAGCTGTATCTCCCCCAGGCGGTGCCCCCCCGCCCATCCTCTCCCATACCAGCTCCCCCCTCTCCCCAGCAGCAGCAACCCAGTAATTCCCCCCTCCCACCCCCCCCCGCTAGATCCCCCGCTAGCGTAATTACTCCCCCCATGTTGCTCCCAAAAGTCAGCAAACTCTGGCTGACCTCGGCTTCCCCCCGTGACCTCGGCTCGCACCGTGCGACGCCCCCTCCTTCCTGCTTCTCTATTCCCGCCATGATTATCATAGCGCGGGAACCAAGCCCGCGCTTTTCCCTTGGCCCCGCCCCCAATGGCCAACGCCCCATCTCCTCCACCTCCCCTCCTCCCCCATCACCACCTGTGGGAGAGAGAAAAGTTACCACATCGCAGGATTAGTACATAAAACCCCTCTTTGCCCCCCACATTCGCCCCACCACTTTGTTCGAACGTTCTTTTTAATAA
The DNA here is from genome assembly GCF_047496885.1 of Scyliorhinus torazame. Taxonomy (NCBI): domain Eukaryota; kingdom Metazoa; phylum Chordata; class Chondrichthyes; order Carcharhiniformes; family Scyliorhinidae; genus Scyliorhinus; species Scyliorhinus torazame. The sequence goes on from NC_092723.1 coordinate 87,114,110, forward strand.
CCCGCTCATTCCAGTTTTTCTTCCACAATAAAAGTCCACGCTTCATCTGCCGTCTCAAAGTAGTGGTGCCTCCCTCGATATGTGACCCACAGTCTTGCCGGTTGCAGCATTCCAAATTTTATCTTCTTTTTATGAAGCACCGCCTTGGCCCGATTAAAGCTCGCCCTCCTTCTCGCCACCTCCGCACTCCAGTCTTGATAAACGCGGATCACCGCGTTCTCCCATTTACTGCTCCGAGTTTTCTTCGCCCATCTAAGGACCATTTCTCTATCCTTAAAACGGAGGAATCTCACCACTATGGTTCTGGGAATTTCTCCTGCTCTCGGTCCTTGCGCCATCACTCGGTATGCTCCCTCCACCTCCAACGGACCCGCCGGGGCCTCCGCTCCCATTAACGAGTGCAGCATCGTGCTCACATATGCCCCGACGTCCGCTCCCTCCACACCTTCAGGAAGACCAAGAATCCTCAGGTTGTTCCTCCTTGCGTTGTTTTCCAGTGCCTCCAACCTTTCCACACATCGTTTCTGATGTGCCTCCTGCGTCTCCGTCTTCACCACCAGGCCCTGTATATCGTCCTCATTCTCGGCTGCCTTTGCCTTCACGACCCGAAGCTCCCGCTCCTGGGTCTTTTGTTCCTCCTTTAGCCCTTCGATCGCCTGTAGTATCGGGGCCAACAGCTCTTTCTTCATTTCCTTTTTTATCTCTTCCACACAGCATTTCAAGAACTCTTGTTGTTCAGGGCCCCATGTTAAACTGCCACCTTCCGACGCCATCTTGGTTTTTGCTTGCCTTCCTTGCCGCTGTTCTAAAGGATCCACTGCAATCTGGCCACTCTCTCCTCCTTTTTCCATCCGTATCCAGGGGGGATTCCCTTCTGGTTTACCGCACAGTGTTTTTAGCCGTCAAAATTGCCGTTGGGGCTCCTATCAAGAGCCCAAAAGTCCGTTTCACAGGGAGCTGCCGAAACGTGCGACTCAGCTGGTCATCGCCGCACCCGGAAGTCGTTGTAAGACTTCTTATGTGCCCACCCCAATCCAACGGCAGCATCTCCACATCACGATTTATAATTGTCCAACTCATGTGTATAATGTTTAGTTAGTATTTAGAATGGAGTGAATTAGTTATTGAAGATTGTATAAAAGTGTCATGCCACCCTGGGCTAGTGCCACCCTGAGGTCCTCGGTTGAACCCAATAAATTGCAGTCACCAGGTTTTAACACAAGAAACCTTTTATTATGCACAGTATTATAATGAAATATGTAATTATCGAATCCGCCTTTCCCAAACCCCCTTCCTAACTACCCCTCTGGGTCTGGACATGGTTACAGACTGGATCTGGGCACAGACAGGGTCAGGGTTTGGGTACAGATTGATTCTTGGTGAGGGTACAGACTGGTTCTGGGTGAGGGTAGACTGGTTCTGGGTGAGGGTACAGACTGGCTGTGGGTACAGACAGGGTTTGGATGTCGATACAGACTGCGTCTGGGTTTGGGTACAGACTGGTGTCATGTGAGAGTACCTTTAAGAAATGTACCTTTAAGAAATGGGTGTTTATCAGCGATGTCAGAGTGTGGGTGGAGCTGGGCTGTCTGTCAGCTTTTTACTTTCGTTTTAGGCTGTTTGCTGAAGGGTGTGTTTTAGTTTCGTTTTCAGTGTTGGAGCTGAAGCCAGACCAAGCAGGCGTACTGCTGTCCTCTCAGCCATGAAAAGACTATCTCTTGATCATTTGGTGAATTCAGAATTATAAATGTTCTCAGTAGTGAATGTAAACCTGATGTGCTTCTGTTAACAGGTGTTTCTTTTGTCTTCTGAATGTCGTTCGGGAAGTTATTAAGGATTACCTAATGTTGTATTCTTTGGGGGTTGTATTTGAATTAATGGTTGCTAAGATGTTCACTGTATGTTTTAAAAAGGTTGACTTGAGTTCATAGAATAAACATTGTTTTGCTTTAAAAAATACTTTTCCATTTCTGCTGTACCACACCTGTAGAGTGGGCCGTGTGCTCCCCATACCACAATCTATTAAAAGTTGTTGGTCAGGTGAATTCCATGATACACTTTGTGTACAGACTGGTCTGGGTGGGGTGTGGGTACAGATGGGGTCTGGATCTGTGTACAGACTGGTCTGGGTGGGGTGTGGGTACAGATGGGGTCTGGATCTGTGTACAGACTGGCAGACAGGGTATGTGGCTTTTTAAATTTAATTATGGGATGTGGGCATCCCTGGTTAAGCCGGAATTTATTGCCCTTCCCGAGTTATCCTTCAGAAGATGGGGGTGAGGTGCCGTCTCGAACTGCTGCAGTCCCTGTGATGTAGGTACATCAACAGTGCTGTTAGGGAAGGAGTTCCAAGATTTTGTCCCAGCGACAGTGAAGGAACGGCGATATATTTCCAGTCAGGGTGGTGAGTGACTTGGAGGGGAACCCCCAGGTGGTGGGGTTCCCAGATATCTGCTGCTCTTGTCCTTCTGGATGGTAGTGGTCGTGGGTTTGGAAGGTGCTGCCTAAGGAACCTTGGCGAGTTACTATAGTGGATCTTGTAGACCAGGGCTTTTCAAACTCAGGGTCGCGAGTAGGTTTCGGGAGGGTTGTGGTGCAATCGGTCGTGGCGTTCCCGATCACGGCAGGAACACCCAATGGCTGCTACCAGCTTTTAAAAATGGCAGCTACAATGGACTTTTGAGATTGCTGACCAGCCCGTGCATTCATGCCAGATCACGCAGTGCGCAGGCCCAGAGCTCAGCGAGGTGGCCCGCCTCCTCATGACATCAGTGCTCTATCCAAGGCCAGTTTTTTTCAGCAAACGACGGAGTCCTTCCATCAGAAGCGGCGGCAGAGAGCAGGTCACGTGCCCTGTACGCTGACATCACGTGTTCTGGTACAAGAGAGATTCCTCCATTTTGCTGCTGCCGGCATTGCTGGTGTGATCCCCAGGGCCTCTGGTGAACACCCCTTCAAGTAGAAGCTGAAAACAGGAACAAAGCAGCATCAAGATGATTACTTGAGGTGTGGGTTATTAATTGTGCCACTGCAAATCAGGGTTCAAAGTTCATATGTGTTCAAAGTTCATGCAGGGAACTACTGGCAAATGAATGTTTAAAACCCACAACAATTCAAAGACATTTGAAGACTAAACATGCCGAGTTTGAGGGCAAACCTCTTTATTGTTTTCAACTAATGAATGATAATAAAAATCTTTATTGTCACAAGTAGGCTTACATTAACACTGCAAGGAAGTTACTGTGAAAAGCCCCAATCGCCACACTCGAGCGCCTGTTCGGATACACAGAGGGAGAATTCAGAATGTCCAATTCACCTAACAAGCACGTCTTTCGGGACTTGTGGGAAGAAACTGGAGCACCCGGAGGGAAACCAACGCAGGCACGAGGAGAACGTACGGACACCGCACAGACAGTGACCCAAGCCGGCAATCGAACCTGGGACCCTGGCGCCTGTGAAGCAGCAGTGCTAACCACTGTGCTACCGTGCCACCCCGATCTCACTAATGCAGTTGAGATCTTAAATCATCAGCTGAAGACATTATCAGAAATATAACATTGAATAACAAAGCAAGTGGGATCGTGAAGACCAAGCAGGCTCACCTGTTGCATTAAAGGTAAGTGAAAATGGTGGGTCACATACATCGGCCGGCATGGGTCGCAAAGGTTGACCGGCGTGTGTCACGAAGGTGGGCCGGTGTGGGTCCTGAAGGTGGGCCGGTGTGGGTCCTGAAGGTGGGCCGGTGTGGGTCCTGAAGGTGGGCCGGTGTGGGTCCTGAAGGTGGGCCGGTGTGGATCCTGAAGGTGGGCCGGTGTGGGTCCTGAAGGTGGGCCGGTGTGGGTCCTGAAGGTGGGCCGGTGTGGGTCCTGAAGGTGGGCCGGTGTGGATCCTGAAGGTGGGCCGGTGTGGGTCCTGAAGGTGGGCCGGTGTGGGTCCTGAAGGATGGCCGGTTGGTAAAAATGGGTCCCGGACAAAAAAGTTTGAAAAGCACTTGTAGATGGTAAACACTGCTGCCATTATTTGTCAGTGGTGGAGGGTTTGAATGTTTGTGGAAGGGGAGCAGGGCTGCTTTCTCCTGGATGGTGTCAAGCTTGCATGTTGTCGGAGCTGCACTCATCCAGGCAAGATTCCATTACACACCTGGGTATGGGTACAGACTGGGTCTGGGTGTTGGAACAAACCAGGTGTGGATGGATGTAGGTGCTATCTTGCATAGAAATATTACAGAATGCAATGTGGCCATTTGGTTCATTGTTTCTACCTTGGTTGGAAAGGAACTATTCACATTCCAGCACCTTAATAGGACAGAGACTGACCCATTGTCCCAGAAACATGGGGCGGGATTCTCCAACCCCCCCGCCGGGCCGGAGAATCGCCGGGGGCGGCGTGAATTCCGGCGCCAGCGAATCCGGGAGCCGGCGGCGGGGCGGGATTCACGCCGCCCCCCGGCTCCCGGATTCGCTGGCGCCGTTTTTTGGGCGGGGGCGGGATCACACCACGGCAGTCGGGGGCCGTTGGCAGCGGCCCCCCGGGGGCCCCCACGGTGGCCTGGCCCGCGATCAGGGCCCACCAATCTGTGGGCGGGTCTGTACCGTGGGGGGCACTCTTTTCCTCCGCGTCGGCCGGTGTAACGGACCGCCATGGCCAGCGCGGAGAAGAACCCCCCCTGCGCATGTGCTGGAATGACGTCAGCACACGTTGGTGCTCCCGCGCATGCGCCAACTCGCACTAGCCAGCGGAGACCCTTCGGCGCCGGTTGGCACGGCGCCAACCCCGCCGCCGCCGGCCTAGCCCCTGAAGGTGCAGAGGATTCCGCACCTCCCGGGCGGCCCGGCGCTGGAGTGGTTCACACCACTCCTCGGCGCTGGTACGGCCCGCCCTGCCGGGTAGGTGAGAATCCCGCCCATGGTTCCAAGTCCTGTCACCCATCACCCCCATAATCACTGAACTAAACTAGCTTCCTGCTCAACAATGCCTTGATTTTAAACTCCCCACTTCTTGTTTGCAACTTCCTGTTTTGTCTTACCTAACCCTATCTCCCTCCCTAACAGCACAATGGGTGTACATATACCACAGGGGTTCCTGAAGGCCACTCCTCACCACCTCCTCAACAGCTATTAGGGATGGACAACAATGCTGCCCTAGCCAGTGACACCCACATACGATGAATGAATCATTTTTAAAAAACCTCCTGCAGCCCTTCCGCCCTCTGACATCTCCGCACTTCTCCAGTTACAGTTTTCCATCACTGGCAGCCATGTTGAAGACAGCTGGATTTTCCATTGGTGGGATCCTCCGTTTCGCCGGCAGCACACTTACGCCCACGGATATCCCAACAGTGTGGAGGTGCCCACAATGGGAAATCCCATTGCCCGGCTGCAGGGAGGGAGGATCCCGCTGCCGGCGGGGGCGCGTCACACAAGAAAATGGGTGCGGCGGGACAGAGAATCCCACCCCTATACTTTTGAATTCCCTTCCTAAACCTCTCTACAGTCCTGTTCTCTTTCTTCATTTGAGACACTTTAAAATCAAACCTATGGCCGTCTGTACTAATATTTACTAATGTAGCTCGGTGTCAAAAATCTTGTTTGAAAGCCATTCCTGTAAAATTCCTAAGAGAATTTTACTTTGCTAAAGCTGCTGTATAAATGCAAGTTTCTGTTGCCTCACCTATTTCACTGCCCACCCAGGGCCAAATATGTGTTGTGAGCAGTTGTCTGTTAAATAATGACACGGCCAGACCTGTGGATAGTTTTTATTTGCTCAGTGCCAAGTTTCAATGCCACTCCTCTACTAATGTCATATACGATTGAGAATATTATTATTTCAGAGGAACAGACGTACAAAGGAAGGTATACCCAATGGGGTTCATGGATGCATAAAGCTCTCAATAAATGTTACTAAGTTTCAGCTGAATTCAGCACACAGGACAACTGGAGTCTGTCCTTCAAGTCTACGAGGCAAGAAGGCGGTGGCGTTAAACGCATCTGTGATAACAAACAAAAACACAGGTCAGACCTAAACATATTGAGATGGCATCTTACAATGAGCCCACTGAAACACACAGAGGTCAAGTTGCACACACTTTGCTCTTAAAGCTGCAGGCTGTGATGTTGGTGGGGTTGAAATGTGCAAGAATGTCAGAATAGGCTTATTGCATGCTCATGTAGAGTCTCTTTAAAACCAATCCCCCAGCTTCAGCTGGAGAATTACATAGAAACATAGAAAGTAGAAGCAGGAGGAGACCATACGGCCCTTCGTGGCTGCTCCACCATTCATTGTGATCATGGCTGATCATCAAGTTCAATACCCTGATCCCGCCTTCCCCCATATCCCTTTATCCATTTAGCTCCAAGAGCGATATCTAATTCCTTCTTGAAAGTACACAACGTTTTGGCCTCATCTACTTTCTATGGTAGTGAATTCCACAGATTCACTACTCTCTAGGTGAAGAAATTTCTCCTCACCTCAGTCCCAAAAGGTTTACCCCTTATTCTCAAACTATGACGCCCAGATCTGCAATCTCCCACCATCAGGAACATGAATCTACCCTGTCTCATCCTGTTAGAATTTTGTAAATTTTTATGAGATCCCCTCTCACTCTTCTAAACTCCACCGAATATAATCCTAACCGACTTAGTCGCTCCTCATATAACAGTCTCGCCATCCCAGGAATCAGCCTGATAAACCTTTACTGGGCTCCCTCCATAGCAAGAACATCCTTCCTCAGGTAAGGACACCAAAACTGCACATAATTGCAGTAAAACATCTCTATTCCTTTATTCAGATCCTATTCTCCTATTCTCGCTATGAAGGCCAACACACCATTTGCCTTCATTACTGCCTGCTGTACCTGAGCGCTTACTTTCAGTGAATGATGCCAAGGTCTCGCTGAGTGTTCCCCTCTCTCAATTTAAAGCCATTCAAATAATAATCGCCTTCCTATTTTTTGCTACTGAAGCGGATAATCTCACATTTCCCCACATTATACTTCACCTGCCATGCATGTGGCCACTCACTCAGCCTGTCCAAATCCCACTGAAGCATCTCTGCATCCTCCTCACAGGTTATCCTCCCACCCAACTTTGTATCATCTGCAAATTTGGAGATAATACATTTAGTTCCCTCGTCCAAATCATTAATAAATAATGTGAACAGTTGGGGTCCCAGCACAGATTCCTGCGGCACCGAACTAGTCACTGCCTGCCAATCAGAAAACAACCCATTTATTCCAACTTTTTGCTTCCTGTCTGCTAATCAGTTTTCTATCCATCTCAAGACACTACCCGTAATTTCATGCATTTTAACTTTACATATTAACTTGCTATGTGAGATCTGTTAAAAGCCTTCTGAAATTCTAAATAAACCACATCCACCGGTTCTCCCTGGTCACTGTTCTGGGCACTGGACTTTAGGATGAATGTGAAGGCTTTGGAGAGAGTGCAGAAAAGATTCACGAGAATGGTTCCAGGGATGAAGAACTTTAGTTATCAGGACAAATTGGTGAGGTTGGAACTGTTCTCCTTGAAGAAGAGAAGGCTGAGAGGAGATTTGATCGTACTGTTTTAAATCATGCGGTGTCTGGTCAGAGTAGATATGGAGAAACTGTTCTCGATTGTGATGAAGGAAGCCATTCGACCCATTGGGTGAGACTCTCTGTTTTGGAGACTGTGGGCGGGATTCCCCGATGCTGATTTTGTAATCGGCAATCGGGCTGAGAATCCCTTCTGACGCTGAAATCGGGGGCACCGCCGATGTGACGCAGGGTTTGTCATCCTCCACCCCCTCTGAAATAGCATCGTCGCGTCGTGCGCCGCACTCCATTGAGACGACGTTAGCTCCCCAATGCTCAACCTCCGATTGGTCGAGTTCCGGACCACGTGGTTGACGTGTGGTCTCAGCGGTCAGGAACCAGGCGCGGCAAATGCGGACTGTGTCCAGCCCCTCCACAGTCAAGCAGCAGCCGTGCTACTGGCAGGGGGAGCTTCCGCGAGGGCTGAGGGGACTGGTGGGGGTGGCCAGAAGAGAACTATCTGGCAGATCAGGTGCGTGCATGGCCGGCGCCATGCTTTCCAGTGCAATCGCTGCAGTTGTTGCCGTGCGCGGCCACAGACCCGGCCATTCTCCAGCTGTGGGAGCCGGGAGTTTTACGTGGCGCGGCTGCTAGCCCCTCACCGGTCGCATGATCGGCACCAATGTTTTTGACGTAAAATGCCACAGACCCTCCGCACTTAGGTTCAAAACTGGTGAATCCAGCCCTGTGTTCTCCCGCAGAAGAGAATGGTAACTAATTCACCTTTCCCCTGGGAGTGCAAATCGGGTAGCAATCCCTTGCCAATGCAAAATGATGCATGGTGAGGAATACAAGGGATTCCTGAGGGAATCCTGCTATTGGACCACCATTTTGAGTGTGCGGAATAGCATCCGAATTAGAATCCCTCACTCCTCCCCCTGCACCATAAAGCAGTCCCCCACCCCTGGATTTCCTGGGTGCCCCACTTCCCCCAAGTATGGGGATGACTCCCAGGGCTCCCTAACTAGGGAGCTCCTCCCCCTCATAGACCCCCTTAATACGGAGACCCCATGAATAAGGAGACCCCTCAGACACCCTAACTGAAGGACCTTTGACTAAAGGAACCCCTCCCCCCCACAGCGACCACCTAGCTAAAGGAACACGCCACTCACAGAGATTCCCTAACTAAAGAACAAGACCAAGCTGGCGCCAGAGCTTGGCGACTCTCCACGAGCTCTCTACCCCAGGCCCTTTGCTTTTATTTCCTATCGCGTTCTGACCTCCTAAAACTATTTTTTTTTGTCCACTCTGGATGTACTGTGAACGTTCCCTTGGCCGAAGAAAAATATTTTCCACTGTACTTCGGTACATGTGACAAAATCAAAATCAAATCAAATCAAAACACTACAGGGACTTCCTGACTAAAAGGACCCTTCACAGACCTGCCCAGCCTCCACAGCACCCCCCCCCCCCCCACCCCCCCCCCGCCCCCTGCACCCTCCCCCCAGAAAAGAGGCCCCTGTCTGGAAGCTGGAAAGCAGTCCAGACAGAGGCAATGAAAGAATTACTGCTATAATACTCACCTTGCAGCTCCACCTGTCCATTCCTGGAAGGAGAACAGCTGTGACCTGTGTTTCAATCTCTCAGATCCAGTAGCTGAAAGCCAATCATTCCTTTTTTAGTAGTGGGCTGTGATTGACAGCTCCCACAAAACAGCTGCTGCAATGATTCATTCATCTCCCTTCATGGATGAGTGACTCTAAGTGCTTAAACCCAATGTTTACAAACAGCAACCACAACAATGAGACCTAAGTGCATTCCAATCACTTAGTGCATCCAAACCTCAAAAGGAGCAGCACAACTAGAATCAGAGATACAACACCAAAAACTGGAAAGAGAGCCGACCTGGGGAAGAAACAGTTACTAGAGCAGGGGAAACCTCAAAAGGTACAGTGTGCCCTTACTGAATCCAGACATCAGAATAAGAAAGTCAAGTGGGGTAAAAGAAAACAGCTGAAACGAAAGAGAAAATGTTGGAAAATCTCAGCAGGTTTGGCAGCATCTGTAGGCAGAGAAAAGAGCTAACGTTTCATCGAGGTTTCAAAGAGCCTTCGGACTCGAAACCTTAGCTCTTTTCTCTCCCTACAGATGCTGCCAGACCTGCTGAGATTTTCCAGCATTTTCTCTTTCATTTCAGATTCCAGCATCCGCAGTAATTAGCTATTATTAAAAGGAAACAGCTGATTGGTTTGGGGAGAGGAGCAGCAGCGAGGGGAGAGGAGCAGCAGCGGGGAGAGAGGAGCAGCAGTGGGGAGAGAGGAGCAGCAGCGGGGAGAGAGGAGCAGCAGCGGGGAGAGAGGAGCAGCAGCGGGGAGAGAGGAGCAGCAGCGGGGAGAGAGGAGCAGCAGCGGGGAGAGAGGAGCAGCAGCGATGAGAGAGGAGCAGCAGCGGGGAGAGAGGAGCAGCTGCGGGGAGAGAGGAGCAGCTGCGGGGAGAGAGGAGCAGCAGCGGGGAGAGAGGAGCAGCAACAGGGAGAGAGGAGCAGCAACATGGAGAGAGGAGCAGCAACGGGGAGAGAGGAGCAGCAATGGGGAGAGAGGAGCAGCAGCGGGGAGAGAGGAGCAGCAGCGGGGAGAGAGGAGCAGCAATGGGGAGAGAGGAGCAGCAGCGGGAGGAGAGGAGAAGCAGCGAAGGGAGAGGAGCAGCAGCGGAGAGAGAGGAGCAGCAGCGGAGAGAGAGGAGCAGCAGCGGGGAGAGAGGAGCAGCAGCGGGGAGAGAGGAGCAGCAGCGGGGAGAGAGGAGCAGCAGCGGGGAGAGAGGAGCAGCAGCGGGGAGAGAGGAGCAGCAGCGGGGAGAGAGGAGCAGCTGCGGGGAGAGAGGAGCAGCTGCGGGGAGAGAGGAGCAGCTGCGGGGAGAGAGGAGCAGCTGCGGGGAGAGAGGAGCAGCAGCGGGGAGAGAGGAGCAGCAGCGGGGAGAGAGGAGCAGCAACAGGGAGAGAGGAGCAGCAGCACGGAGAGAGGAGCAGCAATGGGGAGAGAGGAGCAGCAATGGGGAGAGAGGAGCAGCAGCGGGAGGAGAGGAGAAGCAGCGGAGGGAGAGGAGCAGCAGCGGAGAGAGAGGAGCAGCAGCGGAGAGAGAGGAGCAGCAGCGGGAGGAGAGGAGAAGCATCGGAGGGAGAGGAGTAGCAGCGGGGAGAGAAGAGCAGCAGCGGGGAGAGAACAGCAGCAGCGGGGGGGAGAGGAGTAGCAGCGGGGAGAGAAGAGCAGCAGCGGGGAGAGAAGAGCAGCAGCGGGGAGAGAGGAGCAGCAGCGGGGAGAGAGGAGCAGCAGCGGGGAGAGAGGAGCAGCAGCGGGGAGAGAAGAGCAGCAGCTGAGGGAGAGGAGCATCAGCGGGGAGAGAGGAGCAGCAGCGGGGAGAGAGGAGCAGCAGCGGGGAGAGAGGAGCAGCAGCACGGGGAGAGAGGAGCAGCAGCGGGGAGAGAGGAGCAGCAGCGGGGGGAGAGGAGCAGCAGCGGGGGGAGAGGAGCAGCAGCGGGGAGAGAGGAGCGGCACGGGGAGAGGAGAGCAGTAGCGGGGAGAGAGGAGCAGCAGCGGGGAGAGAGGAGCGGCAGCGGGGGGAGAGGAGTAGCAGCGGGGGGAGAGGAGCAGCAGCGGGGAGAGAGGGGCAGCAACGGGGAGAGAGGAGCAGCAGCGGGGAGAGAGGAGCAGCAGCGGGGAGAGAGGAGCAGCAGCGGGGAGAGAGGAGCAGCAGCGGGGAGAGAGGAGCAGCAACGGGGAGAGAGGAGCAGCAGCGGGGAGAGAGGAGCAGCACCGGGGTGAGAGGAGCAGCAGCGGGGAGAGAGGAGCAGCAGCGGGGAGAGAGGAGCAGCAGCGGGGAGAGAGGAGCAGCAACGGGGAGAGAGGAGCAGCAGCGGGGAGAGAGGAGCAGCAGCACGGGGAGAGAGGAGCAGCAACAGGGAGAGAGGAGCAGCAGCACGGAGAGAGGAGCAGCAACGGGGAGAGAGGAGCAGCAACGGGGAGAGAGGAGCAGCAACGGGGAGAGAGGAGCAGCAGCGGGGAGAGAGGAGCAGCAGCACGGGGAGAGAGGAGCAGCAGCACGGGGAGAGTGGAGCAGCAGCGGGGAGAGAGGAGCAGCAGCGGGGGGAGAGGAGCAGCAGCGGGGGGAGAGGAGCAGCAGCGGGGAGAGAGGAGCGGCACGGGGAGAGGAGAGCAGCAGCGGGGAGAGAGGAGCTGCAGCGGGGAGAGAGGAGCGGCAGCGGGGAGAGAGGAGCAGCAGCACGGGGAGAGAGGAGCAGCAGCGGGGAGAGAGGAGCAGCAGCACGGGGAGAGAGGAGCAGCAGCGGGTAGAGAGGAGCAGCAGCGGGGAGAGAGGAGCAGTAGCGGGGAGAGAACAGCAGCAGCGGGGGGGAGAGGAGTAGCAGCGGGGAGAGAAGAGCAGCAGCGGGGAGAGAAGAGCAGCAGCGGGGAGAGAGGAGCAGCAGCGGGGAGAGAGGAGCAGCCGCGGGGAGAGAGGAGCAGCAGCGGGGAGAGAAGAGCAGCAGCTGAGGGAGAGGAGCATCAGCGGGGAGAGAGGAGCAGCAGCGGGGAGAGAGGAGCAGCAGCGGGGAGAGAGGAGCAGCAGCACGGGGAGAGAGGAGCAGCAGCGGGGAGAGAGGAGCAGCAGCGGGGGGAGAGGAGCAGCAGCGGGGGGAGAGGAGCAGCAGCAGGGAGAGAGGAGCGGCACGGGGAGAGGAGAGCAGCAGCGGGGAGAGAGGAGCTGCAGCGGGGAGAGAGGAGCGGCAGCGGGGAGAGAGGAGCAGCAGCACGGGGAGAGAGGAGCAGCAGCGGGGAGAGAGGAGCAGCAGCACGGGGAGAGAGGAGCAGCAGCGGGTAGAGAGGAGCAGCAGCGGGGAGAGAGGAGCAGTAGCGGGGGGAAGAGGGGCAGCAGCGGGGGGAGAGGAGTAGCAGCGGGGAGAGAGGAGCGGCAGCGGGGGGAGAGGAGTAGCAGCGGGGGGAGAGGAGTAGCAGCGGGGGGAGAGGAGCAGCAGCGGGGAGAGAGGAGCGGCACGGGGAGAGGAGAGCAGCAGCGGGGAGAGAGGAGCTGCAGCGGGGAGAGAGGGGCAGCAACGGGGAGAGAGGAGCAGCAGCGGGGAGAGAGGAGCAGCAGCGGGGAGAGAGGAGCAGCAGCGGGGAGAGAGGAGCAGCAGCGGGGAGAGAGGAGCAGCAACGGGGAGAGATGAGCAGCAGCGGGGAGAGAGGAGCAGCAGCGGGGAGAGAGGAGCAGCAGCGGGGAGAGAGGAGCAGCAACGGGGAGAGAGGAGCAGCAGCGGGGAGAGAGGAGCAGCAGCACGGGGAGAGAGGAGCAGCAACAGGGAGAGAGGAGCAGCAGCACGGAGAGAGGAGCAGCAACGGGGAGAGAGGAGCAGCAACGGGGAGAGAGGAGCAGCAATGGGGAGAGAGGAGCAGCAGCGGGGAGAGAGGAGCAGCAGCACGGGGAGAGAGGAGCAGCAGCACGGGAAGAGAGGAGCAGCAGCGGGGAGAGAGGAGCAGCAGCGGGGGGAGAGGAGCAGCAGCGGGGGGAGAGGAGCAGCAGCGGGGAGAGAGGAGCGGCACGGGGAGAGGAGAGCAGCAGCGGGGAGAGAGGAGCTGCAGCGGGGAGAGAGGAGCGGCAGCGGGGAGAGAGGAGCAGCAGCACGGGGAGAGAGGAGCAGCAGCGGGGAGAGAGGAGCAGCAGCACGGGGAGAGAGGAGCAGCAGCGGGTAGAGAGGAGCAGCAGCGGGGAGAGAGGAGCAGTAGCGGGGAGAGAACAGCAGCAGCGGGGGGGAGAGGAGTAGCAGCGGGGAGAGAAGAGCAGCAGCGGGGAGAGAAGAGCAGCAGCGGGGAGAGAGGAGCAGCAGCGGGGAGAGAGGAGCAGCCGCGGGGAGAGAGGAGCAGCAGCGGGGAGAGAAGAGCAGCAGCGGGGGGAGAGGAGCAGCAGCGGGGGGAGAGGAGCAGCAGCGGGGAGAGAGGAGCAGCAGCGGGTAGAGAGGAGCAGCAGCGGGGAGAGAGGAGCAGTAGCGGGGGGAAGAGGGGCAGCAGCGGGGGGAGAGGAGTAGCAGCGGGGAGAGAGGAGCGGCAGCGGGGGGAGAGGAGTAGCAGCGGGGGGAGAGGAGCAGCAGCGGGGAGAGAGGAGCGGCACGGGGAGAGGAGAGCAGCAGCGGGGAGAGAGGAGCTGCAGCGGGGAGAGAGGGGCAGCAACGGGGAGAGAGGAGCAGCAGCGGGGAGAGAGGAGCAGCAGCGGGGAGAGAGGAGCAGCAGCGGGGAGAGAGGAGCAGCAGCGGGGAGAGAGGAGCAGCAACGGGGAGAGAGGAGCAGCAGCGGGGAGAGAGGAGCAGCAGCGGGGAGAGAGGAGCAGCAGCGGGGAGAGAGGAGCAGCAACGGGGAGAGAGGAGCAGCAGCGGGGAGAGAGGAGCAGCAGCACGGGGAGAGAGGAGCAGCAACAGGGAGAGAGGAGCAGCAGCACGGAGAGAGGAGCAGCAACGGGGAGAGAGGAGCAGCAATGGGGAGAGAGGAGCAGCAATGGGGAGAGAGGAGCAGCAGCGGGGAGAGAGGAGCAGCAGCACGGGGAGAGAGGAGCAGCAGCACGGGGAGAGAGGAGCAGCAGCGGGGAGAGAGGAGCAGCAGCGGGGGGAGAGGAGCAGCAGCGGGGGGAGAGGAGCAGCAGCGGGGAGAGAGGAGCGGCACGGGGAGAGGAGAGCAGCAGCGGGGAGAGAGGAGCTGCAGCGGGGAGAGAGGAGCGGCAGCGGGGAGAGAGGAGCAGCAGCACGGGGAGAGAGGAGCAGCAGCGGGGAGAGAGGAGCAGCAGCACGGGGAGAGAGGAGCAGCAGCGGGTAGAGAGGAGCAGCAGCGGGGAGAGAGGAGCAGTAGCGGGGAGAGAACAGCAGCAGCGGGGGGAGAGGAGTAGCAGCGGGGAGAGAAGAGCAGCAGCGGGGAGAGAAGAGCAGCAGCGGGGAGAGAGGAGCAGCAGCGGGGAGAGAGGAGCAGCCGCGGGGAGAGAGGAGCAGCAGCGGGGAGAGAAGAGCAGCAGCGGGGGGAGAGGAGCAGCAGCGGGGGGAGAGGAGCAGCAGCGGGGAGAGAGGAGCAGCAGCGGGGAGAGAGGAGCAGCAGCGGGGGGAGAGGAGCAGCAGCGGGGGGAGAGGAGCAGCAGCGGGGAGAGAGGAGCGGCACGGGGAGAGGAGAGCAGCAGCGGGGAGAGAGGAGCTGCAGCGGGGAGAGAGGAGCAGCAGCACGGGGAGAGAGGAGCAGCAGCGGGGAGAGAGGAGCAGCAGCACGGGGAGAGAGGAGCAGCAGCGGGGAGAGAGGAGCAGCAGCACGGGGAGAGAGGAGCAGCAGCGGGTAGAGAGGAGCAGCAGCGGGGAGAGAGGAGCAGTAGCGGGGAGAGAACAGCAGCAGCGGGGGGGAGAGGAGTAGCAGCGGGGAGAGAAGAGCAGCAGCGGGGAGAGAAGAGCAGCAGCGGGGAGAGAGGAGCAGCAGCGGGGAGAGAGGAGCAGCCGCGGGGAGAGAGGAGCAGCAGCGGGGAGAGAAGAGCAGCAGCTGAGGGAGAGGAGCATCAGCGGGGAGAGAGGAGCAGCAGCGGGGAGAGAGGAGCAGCAGCGGGGAGAGAGGAGCAGCAGCACGGGGAGAGAGGAGCAGCAGCGGGGAGAGAGGAGCAGCAGCGGGGGGAGAGGAGCAGCAGCGGGGGGAGAGGAGCAGCAGCGGGGAGAGAGGAGCGGCACGGGGAGAGGAGAGCAGCAGCGGGGAGAGAGGAGCTGCAGCGGGGAGAGAGGAGCGGCAGCGGGGAGAGAGGAGCAGCAGCACGGGGAGAGAGGAGCAGCAGCGGGGAGAGAGGAGCAGCAGCACGGGGAGAGAGGAGCAGCAGCGGGTAGAGAGGAGCAGCAGCGGGGAGAGAGGAGCAGTAGCGGGGGGAAGAGGGGCAGCAGCGGGGGGAGAGGAGTAGCAGCGGGGAGAGAGGAGCGGCAGCGGGGGGAGAGGAGTAGCAGCGGGGGGAGAG
This sequence comes from Scyliorhinus torazame, assembly GCF_047496885.1. Classification (NCBI taxonomy): domain Eukaryota; kingdom Metazoa; phylum Chordata; class Chondrichthyes; order Carcharhiniformes; family Scyliorhinidae; genus Scyliorhinus; species Scyliorhinus torazame. The sequence goes on from NC_092723.1 coordinate 87,129,630, forward strand.
GAGTAGCAGCGGGGGGAGAGGAGCAGCAGCGGGGAGAGAGGAGCGGCACGGGGAGAGGAGAGCAGCAGCGGGGAGAGAGGAGCTGCAGCGGGGAGAGAGGGGCAGCAACGGGGAGAGAGGAGCAGCAGCGGGGAGAGAGGAGCAGCAGCGGGGAGAGAGGAGCAGCAGCGGGGAGAGAGGAGCAGCAGCGGGGAGAGAGGAGCAGCAACGGGGAGAGATGAGCAGCAGCGGGGAGAGAGGAGCAGCAGCGGGGAGAGAGGAGCAGCAGCGGGGAGAGAGGAGCAGCAACGGGGAGAGAGGAGCAGCAGCGGGGAGAGAGGAGCAGCAGCACGGGGAGAGAGGAGCAGCAACAGGGAGAGAGGAGCAGCAGCACGGAGAGAGGAGCAGCAACGGGGAGAGAGGAGCAGCAACGGGGAGAGAGGAGCAGCAATGGGGAGAGAGGAGCAGCAGCGGGGAGAGAGGAGCAGCAGCACGGGGAGAGAGGAGCAGCAGCACGGGGAGAGAGGAGCAGCAGCGGGGAGAGAGGAGCAGCAGCGGGGGGAGAGGAGCAGCAGCGGGGGGAGAGGAGCAGCAGCGGGGAGAGAGGAGCGGCACGGGGAGAGGAGAGCAGCAGCGGGGAGAGAGGAGCTGCAGCGGGGAGAGAGGAGCGGAAGCGGGGAGAGAGGAGCAGCAGCACGGGGAGAGAGGAGCAGCAGCGGGGAGAGAGGAGCAGCAGCACGGGGAGAGAGGAGCAGCAGCGGGTAGAGAGGAGCAGCAGCGGGGAGAGAGGAGCAGTAGCGGGGAGAGAACAGCAGCAGCGGGGGGGAGAGGAGTAGCAGCGGGGAGAGAAGAGCAGCAGCGGGGAGAGAAGAGCAGCAGCGGGGAGAGAGGAGCAGCAGCGGGGAGAGAGGAGCAGCCGCGGGGAGAGAGGAGCAGCAGCGGGGAGAGAAGAGCAGCAGCGGGGGGAGAGGAGCAGCAGCGGGGGGAGAGGAGCAGCAGCGGGGAGAGAGGAGCAGCAGCGGGTAGAGAGGAGCAGCAGCGGGGAGAGAGGAGCAGTAGCGGGGGGAAGAGGGGCAGCAGCGGGGGGAGAGGAGTAGCAGCGGGGAGAGAGGAGCGGCAGCGGGGGGAGAGGAGTAGCAGCGGGGGGAGAGGAGCAGCAGCGGGGAGAGAGGAGCGGCACGGGGAGAGGAGAGCAGCAGCGGGGAGAGAGGAGCTGCAGCGGGGAGAGAGGGGCAGCAACGGGGAGAGAGGAGCAGCAGCGGGGAGAGAGGAGCAGCAGCGGGGAGAGAGGAGCAGCAGCGGGGAGAGAGGAGCAGCAGCGGGGAGAGAGGAGCAGCAACGGGGAGAGAGGAGCAGCAGCGGGGAGAGAGGAGCAGCAGCGGGGAGAGAGGAGCAGCAGCGGGGAGAGAGGAGCAGCAACGGGGAGAGAGGAGCAGCAGCGGGGAGAGAGGAGCAGCAGCACGGGGAGAGAGGAGCAGCAACAGGGAGAGAGGAGCAGCAGCACGGAGAGAGGAGCAGCAACGGGGAGAGAGGAGCAGCAACGGGGAGAGAGGAGCAGCAATGGGGAGAGAGGAGCAGCAGCGGGGAGAGAGGAGCAGCAGCACGGGGAGAGAGGAGCAGCAGCACGGGGAGAGAGGAGCAGCAGCGGGGAGAGAGGAGCAGCAGCGGGGGGAGAGGAGCAGCAGCGGGGGGAGAGGAGCAGCAGCGGGGAGAGAGGAGCGGCACGGGGAGAGGAGAGCAGCAGCGGGGAGAGAGGAGCTGCAGCGGGGAGAGAGGAGCGGCAGCGGGGAGAGAGGAGCAGCAGCACGGGGAGAGAGGAGCAGCAGCGGGGAGAGAGGAGCAGCAGCACGGGGAGAGAGGAGCAGCAGCGGGTAGAGAGGAGCAGCAGCGGAGAGAGAGGAGCAGTAGCGGGGAGAGAACAGCAGCAGCGGGGGGGAGAGGAGTAGCAGCGGGGAGAGAAGAGCAGCAGCGGGGAGAGAAGAGCAGCAGCGGGGAGAGAGGAGCAGCAGCGGGGAGAGAGGAGCAGCCGCGGGGAGAGAGGAGCAGCAGCGGGGAGAGAAGAGCAGCAGCGGGGGGAGAGGAGCAGCAGCGGGGGGAGAGGAGCAGCAGCGGGGAGAGAGGAGCAGCAGCGGGGAGAGAGGAGCAGCAGCGGGGGGAGAGGAGCAGCAGCGGGGGGAGAGGAGCAGCAGCGGGGAGAGAGGAGCGGCACGGGGAGAGGAGAGCAGCAGCGGGGAGAGAGGAGCTGCAGCGGGGAGAGAGGAGCGGCAGCGGGGAGAGAGGAGCAGCAGCACGGGGAGAGAGGAGCAGCAGCGGGGAGAGAGGAGCAGCAGCACGGGGAGAGAGGAGCAGCAGCGGGTAGAGAGGAGCAGCAGCGGGGAGAGAGGAGCAGTAGCGGGGAGAGAACAGCAGCAGCGGGGGGGAGAGGAGTAGCAGCGGGGAGAGAAGAGCAGCAGCGGGGAGAGAAGAGCAGCAGCGGGGAGAGAGGAGCAGCAGCGGGGAGAGAGGAGCAGCCGCGGGGAGAGAGGAGCAGCAGCGGGGAGAGAAGAGCAGCAGCTGAGGGAGAGGAGCATCAGCGGGGAGAGAGGAGCAGCAGCGGGGAGAGAGGAGCAGCAGCGGGGAGAGAGGAGCAGCAGCACGGGGAGAGAGGAGCAGCAGCGGGGAGAGAGGAGCAGCAGCGGGGGGAGAGGAGCAGCAGCGGGGGGAGAGGAGCAGCAGCGGGGAGAGAGGAGCGGCACGGGGAGAGGAGAGCAGCAGCGGGGAGAGAGGAGCTGCAGCGGGGAGAGAGGAGCGGCAGCGGGGAGAGAGGAGCAGCAGCACGGGGAGAGAGGAGCAGCAGCGGGGAGAGAGGAGCAGCAGCACGGGGAGAGAGGAGCAGCAGCGGGTAGAGAGGAGCAGCAGCGGGGAGAGAGGAGCAGTAGCGGGGGGAAGAGGGGCAGCAGCGGGGTAGAGGAGTAGCAGCGGGGAGAGAGGAGCGGCAGCTGGGGGGAGAGGAGTAGCAGCGGGGGGAGAGGAGCAGCAGCGGGGAGAGAGGAGCGGCACGGGGAGAGGAGAGCAGCAGCGGGGAGAGAGGAGCTGCAGCGGGGAGAGAGGGGCAGCAACGGGGAGAGAGGAGCAGCAGCGGGGAGAGAGGAGCAGCAGCGGGGAGAGAGGAGCAGCAGCGGGGAGAGAGGAGCAGCAGCGGGGAGAGAGGAGCAGCAACGGGGAGAGAGGAGCAGCAGCGGGGAGAGAGGAGCAGCACCGGGGTGAGAGGAGCAGCAGCGGGGAGAGAGGAGCAGCAGCGGGGAGAGAGGAGCAGCAGCTGAGGGAGAGGAGCATCAGTGGGGGGAGAGGAGCAGCAGCGGGGGGAGAGGAGCAGCAGCGGGGAGAGAGGAGCGGCACGGGGAGAGGAGAGCAGCAGCTGAGGGAGAGGAGCATCAGCGGGGGGAGAGGAGCAGCAGCGGGGGGAGAGGAGCAGCAGCGGGGAGAGAGGAGCGGCACGGGGAGAGGAGAGCAGCAGCGGGGAGAGAGGAGCAGCAGCGGGGAGAGAGGAGCGGCACGGGCAGAGGAGAGCAGCAGCACGGGGAGAGAGGAGCAGCAGCGGGGAGAGAGGAGCAGCAGCAGGGAGAGAGGAGCAGCAGCGGGGGGAGAGGAGTAGCAGCGGGGGGAGAGGAGCAGCAGTTGGGAGAGAGGGGCAGCAACGGGGAGAGAGGAGCAGCAGCGGGGAGAGAGGAGCAGCAGCGGAGAGAGAAGCAGCAGCGGGGAGAGAGGAGCAGCAGCGGGGAGAGAGGAGCAGCAACGGGGAGAGAGGAGCAGCAGCGGGGAGAGAGGAGCAGCACTGGGGTGAGAGGAGCAGCAGCGGGGAGAGAGGAGCAGCAGCGGGGAGAGAGGAGCAGCAGCGGGGAGAGAGGAGCAGCAACGGGGAGAGAGGAGCAGCAGCGGGGAGAGAGGAGCAGCAGCACGGGGAGAGAGGAGCAGCAACAGGGAGAGAGGAGCAGCAGCGGGGAGAGAGGAGCAGCAACGGGGAGAGAGGAGCAGCAGCGGGGAGAGAGGAGCAGCAACGGGGAGAGAGGAGCAGCAATGGGGAGAGAGGAGCAGCGGCGGGAGGAGAGGAGAAGCAGCGGGAGGAGAGGAGAAGCAGCGGAGGGAGAGGAGCAGCAGCGGAGAGAGAGGAGCAGCAGCGGAGAGAGAGGAGCAGCAGCGGGAGGAGAGGAGAAGCATCGGAGGGAGAGGAGTAGCAGCGGAGAGAGAAGGGCAGCAGCGGGGAGAGAACAGCAGCAGCGGGGGGGAGAGGAGTAGCAGCGGGGAGAGAAGAGCAGCAGCGGGGAGAGAAGAGCAGCAATGGGGAGAGAGGAGCAGCAGCGGGAGGAGAGGAGAAGCAGCGGAGGGAGAGGAGCAGCAGCGGAGAGAGAGGAGCAGCAGCGGAGAGAGAGGAGCAGCAGCGGGAGGAGAGGAGAAGCATCGGAGGGAGAGGAGTAGCAGCGGGGAGAGAAGAGCAGCAGCGGGGAGAGAACAGCAGCAGCGGGGGGGAGAGGAGTAGCAGCGGGGAGAGAAGAGCAGCAGCGGGGAGAGAAGAGCAGCAGCGGGGAGAGAGGAGCAGCAGCGGGGAGAGAGGAGCAGCAGCGGGGAGAGAGGAGCAGCAGCGGGGAGAGAGGAGCAGCAGCTGAGGGAGAGGAGCATCAGTGGGGGGAGAGGAGCAGCAGCGGGGGGAGAGGAGCAGCAGCGGGGAGAGAGGAGCGGCACGGGGAGAGGAGAGCAGCAGCTGAGGGAGAGGAGCATCAGCGGGGGGAGAGGAGCAGCAGCGGGGGGAGAGGAGCAGCAGCGGGGAGAGAGGAGCGGCACGGGGAGAGGAGAGCAGCAGCGGGGAGAGAGGAGCAGCAGCGGGGAGAGAGGAGCGGCACGGGCAGAGGAGAGCAGCAGCACGGGGAGAGAGGAGCAGCAGCGGGGAGAGAGGAGCAGCAGCAGGGAGAGAGGAGCAGCAGCGGGGAGAGAGGAGCAGCAGCACGGGGAGAGAGGAGCAGCAGCGGGTAGAGAGGAGCAGCAGTGGGGAGAGAGGAGCAGTAGCGGGGGGAAGAGGGGCAGCAGCGGGGGGAGAGGAGCAGCAGCGGGGAGAGAGGAGCAGCAGCGGGGAGAGAGGAGCAGCAGCGGGGAGAGAGGAGCAGCAACGCGGAGAGAGGAGCAGCAGCACGGGGAGAGGAGCAGCAGCGGGGAGAGAGGAGCAGCAGCCGGGAGAGAGGAGCAGCAGCGGGAAGAGAGGAGCAGCAGCGGGGAGAGAAGAGCAGCAGCGGGGGGAGAGGAGCAGCAGCGGGGAGAGAGGAGCAGCAGCGGGGGGAGAGGAGCAGCATCGGGGAGTGAAGAGCAGCAGCGGGGGGAGAGGAGCAGCAGTGGGGCGAGAGGAGCATCAGTGGGGAGAGAGGAGCAGCAGCGGGTAGAGAGGAGCAGCAGCGGGGAGAGAGGAGCAGCAGCGGGGAGAGAGGAGCAGCAGCGGGGAGAGAGGAGCAGCAGCGGGGGGAGAGGAGAAGCAACGGGGGAGAGGAGTAGCAGCGGGGAGAGGGGAGCAGCAACGGGGAGAGAGGAGCAGCAGCGGGGAGAGAGGAGCAGCAGCGGGGAGAGAGGAGCAGCAGCGGGGAGAGAGGAGCAGCAGCGGGGAGAGAGGAGCAGCAGCGGGGAGAGAGCAGCAGCAGCGGGGAGAGAGGAGCAGCAGCGGGGCGAGAGGAGCAGCAGCGGGGAGAGAGGAGCAGCAGCGGGGAGAGGGGAGCAGCAGCGGGGAGAGAGCAGCAGCAGCGGGGAGAGAGGAGCAGCAGCGGGGCGAGAGGAGCAGCAGCGGGGAGAGAGGAGCAGCAGCGGGGAGAGGGGAGCAGCAGCGGGGAGAGAGGAGCAGCAGCGGAGGGAGAGGAGCATCAGTGGGGAGAGAGGAGCAGCAGCGGGGAGAGGGGAGCAGCAGCGGGGAGAGAGGAGCAGCAGCGGAGGGAGAGGAGCATCAGTGGGGAGAGAGGAGCAGCAGCGGGTAGAGAGGCGTAGCAACGGGGAGAGAGGAGTAGCAGCGGGGAGAGAGGAGTAGCAGCGGGGAGAGAGGAGCAGCAGCGGGGAGAGAGGAGTAGCAGCGGGGAGAGAAGAGTAGCAGCGGGGAGAAAGGAGCAGCAGCGGGGAGAGAGGAGCAGCAGCGGGGAGAAGGGAGCAGCAGCGGGGAGAGAGGAGTAGCAGCGGGGAGAGAGGAGCAGCAGCGGGGAGAGAGGAGCAGCAGCGGGGAGAGAGGAGCAGCAGCGGGGAGAGAGGAGCAGCAGCGGGGTGACGGGAGCAGCAGCGGGGAGAGAGGAGCAGCAGCGGGGAGAGAGGAGCAGCAGCGGGGAGAGAGGAGCAGCAGCGGGGAGAGAGGAGCAGCAGCGGGGAGAGAGGAGCAGCAGCGGGGAGAGAGGAGCAGCAGCGGGGAGAGAGGAGCAGCAGCGGGGAGAGAGGAGCAGCAGCGGGGAGAGAGGAGCAGCAACGGGGAGAGAAGAGCAGCAGCGGGGAGAGAGGAGCAGCAACGGGGAGAGAGGAGCAGCAACGGGGAGAGACGAGCAGCAGCGGGGAGAGAGGAGCAGCAGCGGGGAGAGACGAGCAGCAGCGGGGAGAGAGGAGCAGCAGCGGGGAGAGAGGAGCAGCAGCGGGGAGAGACGAGCAGCAGCGGGGAGAGAGGAGCAGCAACAGGGAGAGAGGAACAGCAACGGGGAGAGAAGAGCAGCAGCGGGGAGAGAGGAGCAGCAGTGGGGAGAGAGGAGCAGCAGCGGGGAGAGAGGAGCAGCAACGGGGAGAGAAGAGCAGCAGCGGGGAGAGAGGAGCAGCAGTGGGGAGAGAGGAGCAGCAGCGGGGAGAGAGGAGCAGCAGCGGGGAGAGAGGAGCAGCAACGGGGAGAGAAGAGCAGCAGCGGGGAGAGAGGAGCAGCAGTGGGGAGAGAGGAGCAGCAGCGGGGAGAGAGGAGCAGCAACGGGGAGAGAGGAGCAGCAACGGGGAGAGAGGAGCAGCAGCGGGGAGAGAGGAGCAGCAGCGGGGAGAGAGGAGCAGCAGCGGGGAGAGAGGAGCAGCAGCGGGGAGAGAGGAGCAGCAGCGGGGAGAGAGGAGCAGCAACGGGGAGAGAGGAGCAGCAGCGGGGAGAAGGGAGCTGCAGCGGGGAGAGAGGAGCAGCAGCGGGGAGAGAGGAGCAGCAGCAGCAGGGAGAGAGGAGCAGCAGCGGGGGGAGAGGAGTAGCAGCAGCAGGGAGAGAGGAGCAGGCGCGGGGGGAGAGGAGCAGCAGCGGGGGGACAGGAGCAGCAGCAGCAGGGAGAGAGGAGCAGCAGCGGGGGGAGAGGAGCAGCAGCGGGGAGAGAGGAGCAGCAGCGGGGAGAGAGGAGCAGCAGCGGGGAGAGAGGAGCAGCAGCGGGGAGAGAGGAGCAGCAGCGGGGAGAGAGGAGCAGCAGCAGGGACAGAGGAGCAGCAGCGGGGAGAGGGGAGCAGCAGCGGGGAGAGAGGAGCAGCAACGGGGAGAGAGGAGCAGCAGCGGGGAGAGAGGAGCAGCAGCACGGGGAGAGAGGAGCAGCAGCGGGGAGAGAGGAGCAGCAGCGGGGAGAGGGGAGCAGCAGCGGGGAGAGAGGAGCAGCAGCGGCGAGAGAGGAGCAGCAACGGGGAGAGAGGAGCAGCAGCGGGGAGAGAGAGGCGCAGCGGGAAGAGGGGGCCAGTGCGGGGTGAGGGGGCAGTGCAGGGTGAGGGGGCAGTGCGGGGTGAGGGGGGCAGTGCGGGGTGAGGGGGCAATGCGGTGTGAGGGGGCAGTGCAGGGTGAGGGGGCAGTGTGGTGTGAGGGGGCAATGCGGGGTGAGGGTGGCAGTGCGGGGTGAGGGGGCTGTGCGGTGTGAGGGGGCAGTGTTGGGTGAGGGGGCAGTGCGGGGTGAGGGGGCAATGTGGGGTGAGGGGGCAGTGCAGGGTGAGAGGGGCAGTGCGGGGTGAGGGGGCAGTGCAGGGTGAGGGCGGCAGTGTTGGGTGTGTGGGCAGTGTTGGGTGAGGGGGCAGTGTGGGATGAGGAGGGCAGTGCGGGGTGAGGGGGCAGTGCGGGGTGAGGGGGCAATGCGGGGTGAGGGTGGCAGTGCAGGGGGAGGGGGCAGTGCGGGGTGAGGCGGCAGTGCGGTGTGAGGGGGCAGTGTTGGGTGAGGCGGCAGTGCGGGGTGAGGGAGGCAGTGTGGGGTGAGGGTGCAGTACGGGGTGAGGGGGCAGTGTTGGGTGAGGGGGTAGTGCGGGGTGAGGGAGTCCGTGCGCTGTGAGGGGGCAGTGCGGGGTGAGGGGGCAGTGCAGGGTGAGGGGGCAGTGTTGGGTGAGGGGGTAGTGCGGGGTGAGGGAGGCAGTGCGGGGTGAGGGGGCAGTGCGGGGTGAGAGGGCAGTACGGGATGAGGGTGCAGTGCGGTGTGAGGGGGCAGAGCGTGGTGAGGGGGCAGTGCGGGGTGAGAGGGCAGTCTTGGCTGAGGGGGCAGTGTTGGGTGAGAGGGCAGTGTGGGGTGAGGGGGGCAGTGCGGGATGAGGGGGAAGTGCGGTGTGAAACGGCTGTGTTGGGTGAGGGGGCTGTGTTGGGTGAGACGGCAGTGCGGCGTGAGGGGGGCAGTGAGGGGTGAGGTGGAAGTGCGGGGTGAGGGGGCAGTGTTGGGTGAATGGGCAGTGCGGGGTGAGGGGGGCAGTGCGAGGTGAGGGGGCAGTGCGGGGTGAGGGGGCAGTGCGGGGTGAGGGGGCAGTGCGGGGTGAGGGGGCAGTGTTGGGTGAGGGGGCAGTGCGGGGTGAGGGGGGCAGTGCGGGGTGAGGGGGCAGTGAGGGGGCAGTGCGGGGTGAGGGGGCAGTGCGGGGTGAGAGGGTAGTGTTGGGTGAGGGGGCAGTGTTGGGTGAGGGGGCAGTGTTGGGTGAGGGGGCAGTGCGGGGTGAGGGGGCAGTGTTGAGTGAGGGGGCAGTGCGGGGTGAGAGGGGCAGTGCGGGGTGAGGGGGCAGTGTTGAGTAAGGGGGCAGTACAGGGTGAGGGACGCAGTGTGGGGTGTGGGGAGCAGTGCAGGGCGAGGGGGCAGTGTTGGGTGAGGGGGGAAGTACGGGGTGAGGGTGGTAGTGCAGGGTGAGGGGGCAGTGCAGGGTGAGGGGGCAGTGCAGGGTGAGGGGGCAGTGTTGTGTGAGGGGGCAGTGCGAGGTGAGGGGGCAGTGCGGGGTGAGGGGGCAGTGTTGGGTGAGGGGGCAGTGCGGGGTGAGGGGGGCAGTGCGGGGTGAGGGGGCAGTGAGGGGGCAGTGCGGGGTGAGGGGGCAGTGCGGGGTGAGGGGGTAGTGTTGGGTGAGGGGGCAGTGCGGGGTGAGGGGGCAGTGTTGGGTGAGGGGGCAGTGCGGGGTGAGGGGGCAGTGTTGGGTGAGGGGGCAGTGCGGGGTGAGAGGGGCAGTGCGGGGTGAGGGGGCAGTGCGGGGTGAGAGGGGCAGTGCGGGGTGAGGGGGCAGTGTTGGGTGAGGGGGCAGTACAGGGTGAGGGACGCAGTGTGGGGTGTGGGGAGCAGTGCAGGGCGAGGGGGCAGTGTTGGGTGAGGGGGGACGTACGGGGTGAGGGTGGTAGTTCAGGGTGAGGGGGCAGTGCAGGGTGAGGGGGCAGTGCAGGGTGAGGGGGCAGTGTTGTGTGAGGGGGCAGTGCGGGGTGAGGGGTGCAGTGCGGGGTGAGGGGTCAGTGAGGGGGCAGTGCGGGGTGCGGGGGCAGTGCGGGGTGCGGGGTCAGTGCGGGGTGAGGGGGCAGTGTTGGGTGGGGGGGCAGTGCGGGGTGAGGGGGCAGTGTTGTGTGAGGGGGCAGTGTTCGGTGAGGGGGCAGTGCGGGGTGAGGGGGGCAGTGCGGGGTGAGGGGGCAATGTTGGGTGAGGGGGCAATGTTGGGTGAGGGGGCAGTGCGGGGTGAGGGGGGTAGTGCGGGGTGAGGGGGCATTGAGGGGGCAGTGCGGGGTGAGGGGGCAGTGCGGGGTGAGGGGGTACTGTTGGGTGAGGTGGCAGTGCGGGGTGAGGGGGGCAGTGCGATGTGAGGGTGCTGTGCGGGGTGAGGGGCCAGTGTTGGGTGAGGGGGCTGTGTTGGATGAGAGGGCAGTGCGGGGTGAGGGGGGCAGTGAGGGGTGAGGTGGAAGTGAGGGGTGAGGTGGAAGTGCGGGGTGAGGGCGGCAGAGCGGGGTGAGAGGGCAGTGCATGGTGAGGGAGCAGTGTTGGGTGAATGGGCAGTGCGGGGTGAGGGGGGCAGTGCGGGGTGAGGTGGCAGTGTGGGGTGACGGTGGCAGTGCGGGGTGAGGGGGCAGTGCAGAGTGAGGGGGCAGTGTTGGTTGAGAGGGCAGTGCGGGGTGAAGGGGGCAGTGCGGGGTGAGGGGGAAGTGTGGGGTGGGGGGGCAGTGTTGGGTGAGGGGTCAGTGTTGGGTGAGGGGGCAGTGCGGGGTGAGAGGGCAGTGCGTGGTGAGAGGGCAGTCTTGGGTGAGAGGGCAGTGCAGGGCGAGGGGGGCAGTGCGGGGTGAGGGGGAAATGCGGGGTGAGGGTGGCAGTGCGGTGTGTGGGAGCAGCGCGGGGTGAGGGAGCAGTGTGGGGTGAGGGACCAGTGTGGGGTGAGGAGGGCAGTGCGGGGTGAGGGCGCAGTGCGGGGTGAGGGGGCAGTGCGGGGTGAGGGGGCAGTGCGGGGTGAGGGGGTCAGTGCGGGGTGGGGGCAGTGCGGGATGAGGGGGCATTGCGGGGTGAGGGGGCAGTGCGGGGTGAGAGGGCTGTCTTGGGTGAGGGGGCAGTGCAGGGTGAGGGAGCAGTGCGGGGTGAGGGGGCAGTGCGGGGTGAGGTGGCAGTGCGGGGTGAGGGTGGCAGTGCGGGGTGAGGGTGGCAGTGCGGAGTGAGGGGGCAGTGTTGGGTGAGGGGGCAGTGCGGGGTGAGGGGGCAGTGTGGGGTGAGGGGGCAGTGCAGGGTGAGAGGGGCAGTGCGGGGTGAGGAGGGCTGTGCGGGGTGAGGGGGCAGTGTGGGGTGAGGGGGCAATGCGGGGTGAGCGAGGCAGTGCGGGGTGAGGGGGCAGTGCGGTGTGAGGGTGCAGTGTTGGGTGAGGAGGCAGTGCGGGGTGAGGGAGGCAGTGTGGGGTGAGGGGGCAGTACGGGGTGAGGGGGCAGTGTTGGGTGAGGGGGTAGTGCGGGGTGAGGGAGTCTGTGCGCTGTAAGGGGGCAGTGCGGGATGAGGGGGCAGTGCGGGGTGAGGGGGCAGTGTTGGGTGAGGGGGTAGTGCGGGGTGAGGGAGGCAGTGCGGGGTGAGAGGGCAGTCTTGGCTGAGGGGGCAGTGTTGGGTGAGAGGGCAGTGTGGGGTGAGGGGGCAGTGCGGGATGAGGGGGAAGTCCGGGCTGAAACGGCTGTGTTGGGTGAGGGGGATGTGTTGGGTGAGAAGGCAGTGCGGGGTGAGGGGGGCAGTGAGGGGTGAGGTGGAAGTGTGGGGTGAGGGGGCATTGTGGCGTGAGGGGGTCAGTGCGGGGAGAGGGGTCAGTGTTGGGTGAGGGGGCAGTGTTGGGTGAATGGGCAGTGTTGGGTGAATGGGCAGTGCGGGGTGAGGGGGGCAGTGCGAGGTGAGGGGGCAGTGCGGGGTGAGGGGGCATTGTGGCGTGAGGGGGTCAGTGCGGGGAGAGGGGTCAGTGTTGGGTGAGGGGGCAGTACGGGGTGAGGGGGCAGTGAGGGGTGAGGGGGTCAGTGCGGGGAGAGGGGGGCAGTGTTGGGTGAGGGGGCAGTGCGGGGTGAGGGGGCAGTGCGGGGTGAGGGGATAGTGCGGGGTGAGGGGCCAGTGCGGGGTGAGGGGCCAGTGCGGGGTGAGGGGGCAGTGCGGGGTGAGGGGGCAGTGCGGGATGAGGAGGCATTGCGGGGTGAGGGGGCAGCGCGGGGTGAAAGGGGCAGTGCAGGGTGTGAGGGGCAGTGCGGGGTGAGGGGGGCAGTGCGGGGTGAGGGGGCAGTGCGGGGTGAGAGGGGCAGTGCGGGGTGAGGGGGCAGTGCGGGGTGAGAGGGGCAGTGCGGGGTGAGGGGGCAGTGTTGGGTGAGGGGGCAGTACAGGGTGAGGGACGCAGTGTGGGGTGTGGGAGCAGTGCAGGGCGAGGGGGCAGTGTTGGGTGAGGGGGGACGTACGGGGTGAGGGTGGTAGTGCAGGGTGAGGGGGCAGTGCAGGGTGAGGGGGCAGTGCAGGGTGAGGGGGCAGTGTTGTGTGAGGGGGCAGTGCGGGGTGAGGGGTGCAGTGCGGGGTGAGGGGTCAGTGAGGGGGCAGTGCGGGGTGCGGGGGCAGTGCGGGGTGCGGGGTCAGTGCGGGGTGAGGGGGCAGTGTTGGGTGGGGGGGCAGTGCGGGGTGAGGGGGCAGTGTTGTGTGAGGGGGCAGTGTTCGGTGAGGGGGCAGTGCGGGGTGAGGGGGGCAGTGCGGGGTGAGGGGGCAATGTTGGGTGAGGGGGCAATGTTGGGTGAGGGGGCAGTGCGGGGTGAGGGGGGTAGTGCGGGGTGAGGAGGCATTGAGGGGGCAGTGCGGGGTGAGGGGGCAGTGCGGGGTGAGGGGGCACTGTTGGGTGAGGTGGCAGTGCGGGGTGAGGGGGGCAGTGCGATGTGAGGGTGCTGTGCGGGGTGAGGGGGCAGTGTTGGGTGAGGGGGTAGTGCGGGGTGAGGGAGGCAGTGCGGGGTGAGAGGGCAGTCTTGGCTGAGGGGGCAGTGTTGGGTGAGAGGGCAGTGTGGGGTGAGGGGGGCAGTGCGGGATGAGGGGGAAGTGCGGGGTGAAACGGCTGTGTTGGGTGAGGGGGATGTGTTGGGTGAGAAGGCAGTGCGGGGTGAGGGGGGCAGTGAGGGGTGAGGTGGAAGTGTGGGGTGAGGGGGCATTGTGGCGTGAGGGGGTCAGTGCGGGGAGAGGGGTCAGTGTTGGGTGAGGGGGCAGTGTTGGGTGAATGGGCAGTGCGGGGTGAGGGGGGCAGTGCGAGGTGAGGGGGCAGTGCGGGGTGAGGGGGCATTGTGGCGTGAGGGGGTCAGTGCGGGGAGAGGGGTCAGTGTTGGGTGAGGGGGCAGTACGGGGTGAGGGGGCAGTGAGGGGTGAGGGGGTCAGTGCGGGGAGAGGGGGGCAGTGTTGGGTGAGGGGGCAGTGCGGGGTGAGGGGGCAGTGCGGGGTGAGGGGATAGTGCGGGGTGAGGGGCCAGTGCTGGGTGAGGGGCCAGTGCGGGGTGAGGGGGCAGTGCGGGGTGAGGGGGCAGTGCGGGATGAGGAGGCATTGCGGGGTGAGGGGGCAGCGCGGGGTGAAAGGGGCAGTGCAGGGTGTGAGGGGCAGTGCGGGGTGAGGGGGGCAGTGCGGGGTGAGGGGGCAGTGCGGGGTGAGAGGGGCAGTGCGGGGTGAGGGGGCAGTGCGGGGTGAGAGGGGCAGTGCGGGGTGAGGGGGCAGTGTTGGGTGAGGGGGCAGTACAGGGTGAGGGACGCAGTGTGGGGTGTGGGGACCAGTGCAGGGCAAGGGGGCAGTGTTGGGTGAGGGGGGACGTACGGGGTGAGGGTGGTAGTGCAGGGTGAGGGGGCAGTGCAGGGTGAGGGGGCAGTGCAGGGTGAGGGGGCAGTGTTGTGTGAGGGGGCAGTGCGGGGTGAGGGGTGCAGTGCGGGGTGAGGGGTCAGTGAGGGGGCAGTGCGGGGTGCGGGGGCAGTGCGGGGTGCGGGGTCAGTGCGGGGTGAGGGGGCAGTGTTGGGTGGGGGGGCAGTGCGGGGTGAGGGGGCAGTGTTGTGTGAGGGGGCAGTGTTCGGTGAGGGGGCAGTGCGGGGTGAGGGGGGCAGTGCGGGGTGAGGGGGCAATGTTGGGTGAGGGGGAAATGTTGGGTGAGGGGGCAGTGCGGGGTGAGGGGGGTAGTGCGGGGTGAGGAGGCATTGAGGGGGCAGTGCGGGGTGAGGGGGCAGTGCGGGGTGAGGGGGCACTGTTGGGTGAGGTGGCAGTGCGGGGTGAGGGGGGCAGTGCGATGTGAGGGTGCTGTGCGGGGTGAGGGGGCAGTGTTGGGTGAGGGGGCAGTGCGGGGTGAGAGGGGCAGTGCGGGGTGAGGGGGCAGTGCGGGGTGAGAGGGGCAGTGCGGGGTGAGGGGGCAGTGTTGGGTGAGGGGGCAGTACAGGGTGAGGGACGCAGTGTGGGGTGTGGGGAGCAGTGCAGGGCGAGGGGGCAGTGTTGGGTGAGGGGGGACGTACGGGGTGAGGGTGGTAGTGCAGGGTGAGGGGGCAGTGCAGGGTGAGGGGGCAGTGCAGGGTGAGGGGGCAGTGTTGTGTGTGGGGGCAGTGCGGGGTGAGGGGTGCAGTGCGGGGTGAGGGGTCAGTGAGGGGGCAGTGCGGGGTGCGGGGGCAGTGCGGGGTGCGGGGTCAGTGCGGGGTGAGGGGGCAGTGTTGGGTGGGGAGGCAGTGCGGGGTGAGGGGGCAGTGTTGTGTGAGGGGGCAGTGTTCGGTGAGGGGGCAGTGCGGGGTGAGGGGGGCAGTGCGGGGTGAGGGGGCAATGTTGGGTGAGGGGGCAATGTTGGGTGAGGGGGCAGTGCGGGGTGAGGGGGGTAGTGCGGAGTGAGGGGGCATTGAGGGGGCAGTGCGGGGTGAGGGGGCAGTGCGGGGTGAGGGGGCACTGTTGGGTGAGGTGGCAGTGCGGGGTGAGGGGGGCAGTGCGATGTGAGGGTGCTGAGCGGGGTGAGGGGCCAGTGTTGGGTGAGGGGGCTGTGTTGGATGAGAGGGCAGTGCGGGGTGAGGGGGGCAGTGAGGGGTGAGGTGGAAGTGAGGGGTGAGGTGGAAGTGCGGGGTGAGGGCGGCAGAGCGGGGTGAGAGGGCAGTGCATGGTGAGGGAGCAGTGTTGGGTGAATGGGCAGTGCGGGGTGAGGGGGGCAGTGCGGGGTGAGGTGGCAGTGTGGGGTGACGGTGGCAGTGCGGGGTGAGGGGGCAGTGCAGAGTGAGGGGGTAGTGTTGGTTGAGAGGGCAGTGCGGGGTGAAGGGGGCAGTGCGGGGTGAGGGGGAAGTGTGGGGTGGGGGGGGCAGTGTTGGGTGAGGGGGAAATGTTGGGTGAGGGGGCAGTGCGGGGTGAGGGGGGTAGTGCGGGGTGAGGAGGCATTGAGGGGGCAGTGCGGGGTGAGGGGGCAGTGCGGGGTGAGGGGGCACTGTTGGGTGAGGTGGCAGTGCGGGGTGAGGGGGGCAGTGCGATGTGAGGGTGCTGTGCGGGGTGAGGGGGCAGTGTTGGGTGAGGGGGCAGTGCGGGGTGAGAGGGGCAGTGCGGGGTGAGGGGGCAGTGCGGGGTGAGAGGGGCAGTGCGGGGTGAGGGGGCAGTGTTGGGTGAGGGGGCAGTACAGGGTGAGGGACGCAGTGTGGGGTGTGGGGAGCAGTGCAGGGCGAGGGGGCAGTGTTGGGTGAGGGGGGACGTACGGGGTGAGGGTGGTAGTGCAGGGTGAGGGGGCAGTGCAGGGTGAGGGGGCAGTGCAGGGTGAGGGGGCAGTGTTGTGTGTGGGGGCAGTGCGGGGTGAGGGGTGCAGTGCGGGGTGAGGGGTCAGTGAGGGGGCAGTGCGGGGTGCGGGGGCAGTGCGGTGTGCGGGGTCAGTGCGGGGTGAGGGGGCAGTGTTGGGTGGGGGGGCAGTGCGGGGTGAGGGGGCAGTGTTGTGTGAGGGGGCAGTGTTCGGTGAGGGGGCAGTGCGGGGTGAGGGGGGCAGTGCGGGGTGAGGGGGCAATGTTGGGTGAGGGGGCAATGTTGGGTGAGGGGGCAGTGCGGGGTGAGGGGGGTAGTGCGGGGTGAGGGGGCATTGAGGGGGCAGTGCGGGGTGAGGGGGCAGTGCGGGGTGAGGGGGCACTGTTGGGTGAGGTGGCAGTGCGGGGTGAGGGGGGCAGTGCGATGTGAGGGTGCTGTGCGGGGTGAGGGGCCAGTGTTGGGTGAGGGGGCTGTGTTGGATGAGAGGGCAGTGCGGGGTGAGGGGGGCAGTGAGGGGTGAGGTGGAAGTGAGGGGTGAGGTGGAAGTGCGGGGTGAGGGCGGCAGAGCGGGGTGAGAGGGCAGTGCATGGTGAGGGAGCAGTGTTGGGTGAATGGGCAGTGCGGGGTGAGGGGGGCAGTGCGGGGTGAGGTGGCAGTGTGGGGTGACGGTGGCAGTGCGGGGTGAGGGGGCAGTGCAGAGTGAGGGGGTAGTGTTGGTTGAGAGGGCAGTGCGGGGTGAAGGGGGCAGTGCGGGGTGAGGGGGAAGTGTGGGGTGGGGGGGCAGTGTTGGGTGAGGGGTCAGTGTTGGGTGAGGGGGCAGTGCGGGGTGAGAGGGCAGTGCGTGGTGAGAGGGCAGTCTTGGGTGAGAGGGCAGTGCAGGGCGAGGGGGGCAGTGCGGGGTGAGGGGGAAATGCGGGGTGAGGGTGGCAGTGCGGTGTGTGGGAGCAGCGCGGGGTGAGGGAGCAGTGTGGGGTGAGGGACCAGTGTGGGGTGAGGAGGGCAGTGCGGGGTGAGGGCGCAGTGCGGGGTGAGGGGGCAGTGCGGGGTGAGGGGGCAGTGCGGGGTGAGGGGGTCAGTGCGGGGTGGGGGCAGTGCGGGATGAGGGGGCATTGCGGGGTGAGGGGGCAGTGCGGGGTTAGAGGGCTGTCTTGGGTGAGGGGGCAGTGCAGGGTGAGGGAGCAGTGCGGGGTGAGGGGGCAGTGCGGGGTGAGGTGGCAGTGCGGGGTGAGGGTGGCAGTGCGGGGTGAGGGTGGCAGTGCGGAGTGAGGGGGCAGTGTTGGGTGAGGGGGCAGTGCGGGGTGAGGGGGCAGTGTGGGGTGAGGGGGCAGTGCAGGGTGAGAGGGGCAGTGCGGGGTGAGGAGGGCTGTGCGGGGTGAGGGGGCAGTGTGGGGTGAGGGGGCAATGCGGGGTGAGCGAGGCAGTGCGGGGTGAGGGGGCAGTGCGGTGTGAGGGTGCAGTGTTGGGTGAGGCGGCAGTGCGGGGTGAGGGAGGCAGTGTGGGGTGAGGGGGCAGTACGGGGTGAGGGGGCAGTGTTGGGTGAGGGGGTAGTGCGGGGTGAGGGAGTCTGTGCGCTGTAAGGGGGCAGTGCGGGATGAGGGGGCAGTGCGGGGTGAGGGGGCAGTGTTGGGTGAGGGGGTAGTGCGGGGTGAGGGAGGCAGTGCAGGGTGAGAGGGCAGTCTTGGCTGAGGGGGCAGTGTTGGGTGAGAGGGCAGTGTGGGGTGAGGGGGGCAGTGCGGGATGAGGGGGAAGCGCGGGGTGAAACGGCTGTGTTGGGTGAGGGGGATGTGTTGGGTGAGAAGGCAGTGCGGGGTGAGGGGGGCAGTGAGGGGTGAGGTGGAAGTGTGGGGTGAGGGGGCATTGTGGCGTGAGGGGGTCAGTGCGGGGAGAGGGGTCAGTGTTGGGTGATGGGTCAGTGTTGGGTGAATGGGCAGTGCGGGGTGAGGGGGGCAGTGCGAGGTGAGGGGGCAGTGCGGGGTGAGGGGGCATTGTGGCGTGAGGGGGTCAGTGCGGGGAGAGGGGTCAGTGTTGGGTGAGGGGGCAGTACGGGGTGAGGGGGCAGTGAGGGGTGAGGGGGTCAGTGCGGGGAGAGGGGGGCAGTGTTGGGTGAGGGGGCAGTGCGGGGTGAGGGGGCAGTGCGGGGTGAGGGGATAGTGCGGGGTGAGGGGCCAGTGCGGGGTGAGGGGCCAGTGCGGGGTGAGGGGGCAGTGCGGGGTGAGGGGGCAGTGCGGGATGAGGAGGCATTGCGGGGTGAGGGGGCAGCGCGGGGTGAAAGGGGCAGTGCAGGGTGTGAGGGGCAGTGCGGGGTGAGGGGGGCAGTGCGGGGTGAGGGGGCAGTGAGGGGTGAGGGGGCAGTGCGGGATGAGGGGTAAGTGCGGGTGAGGGGGCAGTGCGGTGTGTGGGGGCAGTGCGGTGTGTGGGGGCAGTGCGGGGTGAGGGGGCAGTGTTGGATGAGGGGGCAGTGTGGGGTGAGGGAGGCAGTGTGCGGATAGGGGGCAGTGCGTGGTGAGGGGGCAGTGTTGCGTGAGGGGGCAGTGCGGGGAGAGGGGGCAGTGCGGGGTGAGGGGGCAGTGAGTGGTGAGGGGGCAGTGTGGGGTGAGGGGGCAGTGTGGGGTGAGGGGGCAGTGCGGGGTGAGGGGGCAGTGCGGGGTGAGGTGGCAGTGCGGGGTGAGGGTGGCAGTGCGGGGTGAGGGGGCAGTGCGGAGTGAGGTGGCAGTGTTGGGTGAGGGGGCAGTGCGGGGTGAGGGGGCAGTGTGGGGTGAGGGGGCAGTGCGGGGTGAGGGGGCAGTGCGGGGTGAGGGGGCAGTGTTGAGTGAGGGGGCAGTGCGGGGTGAGGGGGGAAGTGCGGGGTGAGAGTGGCAGTTCAGGGTGAGGGGGCAGTGCGGGGTGAGGGGCCAGTGCGGGGTGAGGGGGCAGTGCGGGGTGAGGGGGCAGTGCGGGGTGAGGGGGCAGTGCGGGGTGAGGGGGCAGTGTTGGGTGAGGGGGCAGTGCGGGGTGAGGGGGCAGTGCGGGGTGAGGGGGCAGTGAGGGGGCAGTGCGGGGTGAGGGGGCAGTGCGGGGTGAGGGGGAAGTGTTGGGTAAGGGGGCAGTGCGGGGTGAGGGGGCAGTGTTGGGTGAGGGGGCAGTGCGGGGTGAGGGGGCAGTGTGGGGTGAGGGGGCAGTGCGGGGTGAGAGGGGCAGTGCGGGGTGAGGGGGCAGTGAAGGGTGAGGGGGCAGTGCGGGGTGAGGGGGCAGTGTTGGGTGAGGGGGCAGTACGGGGTGAGGGGGCAGTGCGGGGTGAGGGGGCAGTGTTCAGTGAGGGGGCAGTGTTCAGTGAGGGGGCAGTGCGGGGTGAGGGGGGCAGTGCGGTGTGAGGGGGCAGTGCGGGGTGAGGGGCAATGTTGGGTGAGGGGGCAGTGCGGGGTGAGGGGGGTAGTGCGGAGTGAGGGGGGCATTGAGGGGGCAGTGCGGGGTGAGGGGGCAGTGCGGTGTGAGGTGGCAATGTTGGGTGAGGTGGCAGTGCGGGGTGAGGGGGGCAGTGCGATGTGAGGGTGCTGTGCGGGGTGAGGGGCCAGTGTTGGTTGAGGGGGCAGTGCGGGGTGAGGGGGCAGTGTTGGGTGAGGGGGCTGTGTTGGGTGAGAGGGCAGTGCGGTGTGAGGGGGACAGTGAGGGGTGAGGTGGAAGTGCGGGGTGAGGGTGGCAGAGCGGGGTGAGAGGGCAGTGCAGGGTGAGGGAGCAGTGTTGGGTGAATGGGCAGTGCGGGGTGAGGAGGGCAGTGCGCGGTGAGGTGGTAGTGTGGGGTGAGGGTGGCAGTGCGGGGTGAGGGGGCAGTGCGGAGTGAGGGGGCAGTGTTGGGTGAGGGGGCAGTGCGTGGTGAGGGGGCAGTGTGGGGTGAGGGGGCAGTGCGGGGTGAGAGGGGCAGTGCGGGGTGAGGGGGCAGTGCAGGGTGAGGGGGCAGTGCGTGGTGAGTGGGCAGTGTTGGGTGAGGTGAGTGCGGGGTGAGGGAGGCAGTGTGGGGTGTGGGAGCAGTGCGGGGCGAGGAGGCAGTGTTGGGTGAGGGGGGAAGTGCGGGGTGAGAGTGGCAGTGCAGGGTGAGGGGGCAGTGCGGGGTGAGGGGGCAGTGCGGGGTGAGGGGGCAATGTTGGGTGAGGGGGCAGTGCGGGGTGAGGGGGCAGTGCGGGGTGAGGGGGCACTGGTGGGTGAGCGGGCAGTGCGGGGTGAGGGGGGCAGTGCGGGGTGAGGGGGCAGTGCGGGGTGAGGGGGCAATGTTGGGTGAGGGGGCAGTGCAGGGTGAGGGGGCAGTGCGGGGTGAGGGGGGCAGTGAGGGAGCAGTGCGGGGTGAGGGGGGAAGTGCGGGGTGAGGGGGCAGTGTTGGGTAAGGTGGCAGTGCGGGGTGAGGGAGGCAGTGTGGGGAGCAGTGCGGGGCGAGGGGCAGTGTTGGGTGAGGGGGGAAGTGCGGGGTGAGGGGGCAGTGCGGGATGAGGGGGCAGTGTTGGGTGAGGTGGCATTGCGGGGTGAGGGGGGCAGTGCGGGGTGAGGGGGCAGTGCGTGGTGAGGGGGCAGTGTTGGGTGAGGGGGCAGTGCGGGGTGAGGGGGCAGTGTTGGGTGAGGGGGCAGTGCGGGGTGAGGGGGGCAGTGCGGGGTGAGGGGGCAGTGCGTGGTGAGGGGGCAATGTTGGGTGAGGGAGCAGTGCAGGGTGAGGGGGCAGTGCGGGGTGAGGGGGGCAGTGAGGGAGCAGTGCGGGGTGAGGGGGGAAGTGCGGGGTGAGGGGGCAGTGTTGGGTAAGGTGGCAGTGCGGGGTGAGGGAGGCAGTGTGGGGAGCAGTGCGGGGCGAGGGGCAGTGTTGGGTGAGGGGGGAAGTGCGGGGTGAGGGGGCAGTGCGGGATGAGGGGGCAGTGTTGGGTGAGGTGGCATTGCGGGGTGAGGGGGGCAGTGCGGGGTGAGGGGGCAGTGCGTGGTGAGGGGGCAGTGTTGGGTGAGGGGGCAGTGCGGGGTGAGGGGGCAGTGTTGGGTGAGGGGGCAGTGCGGGGTGAGGGGGGCAGTGCGGGGTGAGGGGGCAGTGCGTGGTGAGGGGGCAATGTTGGGTGAGAGAGCAGTGCGGGGTGAGGGGGGCAGTGCGGGGTGAGGGGGCAGTGAGGGGGCAGTGCGGGGTGAGGGGGCAGTGCGGGGTGAGGGGGCAGTGTTGGGTGAGGGGGCAGTGCGGGGTGAGGGGGGCAGTGCGGTGCGAGTGTGCTGTGCGGGGTGAGGGGCCAGTGTTGGGTGAGAGGGCAGTGCGGGGTGAGAGGGCAGTGTTGGGTGAGGGGGCTGTGTTGGGTGAGAGGGCAGTGCGGGGTGAGGTGGAAATGCGGGGTGAGGGTGGCAGAGCGGGGTGAGAGGGCAGTGCAGTGTGAGGGGGCAGTGTTGCGTGAATGGGCAGTGCGGGGTGAGGGGGGCAGTGCGGGGTGAGGGGGCAGTGCGGGGTGAGGGGGCAGTGGGGGGTGAGGGGGTCAGTGCGGGGAGAGGGGGGCCGTGCGGGGAGAGGGGGACAGTTTTGGGTGAGGGGGCAGTGCGGGGTGAGGGGGCAGTGCGGGGTGAGGGGGCAGTGCGGGGTGAGGGGGGCAGTGCGGGGTGGGGGCAGTGCGGGATGAGTGGGCAGTGCGGGGTGAGGGGGGCAGTGCGGTGTGAGGGGGGAAGAGCGGGGTGAGGGGGCAGTGCAGGGTGAGGGAGCAGTGTGGGGTGAGGGGGCTGTGTGCGGTGAGGGGGGCAGTGCGGGGTGAGGGGGCAGTGCGGGGTGAGGGGGCAGTCCAGGGTGAGGGGGTCAGTGCGGGGTGAGGGGGGCAGTGTTGGGTGAGGGATGAAGTGCAGGGTGAGGGTGGCAGTGCAGGGTGAGGGGACAGTGCGGGGTGAGGTGGCAGTGCGGGGTGAGGGTGGCAGCGCGGGGTGAGGGGGCAGTGCGGAGTGAGGGGGCAGTGTTGGGTGAGGGGGCAGTGCGGGGTGAGGGGGCAGTGTGGTGTGAGGGGGCAGTGCGGGGTGAGAGGGGCAGTGCGGGGTGAGAGGGGCAGTGCGGGGTGAGGGGGCAGTGCAGGGTGAGGGGGGCAATGCGGGGTGAGGGGGCAGTGTTGGGTGAGGGGGCAGAACATGGTGAGGGAGGCAATGTGGGGTGTGGGAGCAGTGCGGGGTGAGGGTAGCAGTGCGGGGTGAGGGGAGCAGTGCACGGTGAGGGGAGCTGTGATGTGAGAGTACCTTTAAGAAATGGGTGTTTAAGAAATGTACCTTTAAGAAATGGGTGTTTATCAGTGATGTCAGAGTGTGAGTGGAGCTGGTCTGTCTGTCAGCTTTTTACTTTTGTTTTAGGTTGTTTGCTGAAGGGTATGCTTTAGTTTTGTTTTCAGTGTTGGAGCTGAAGCCAGACCAAGCAGGTCCTCTCAGCCATGAAAAGCCTATCTCTTGATCATTTTTGAATTCAGAATTTTAAATGTTCTCAGTAATGAATGTTAACCTAATGTGCTTCTGTTAACAGGTGTTTCTTTTGTCTTCTGAATGTCGTACGGGAATTTATTAAGGATTACTTAGTGTTGTATTCTTTGGGAGTTGTATTTGAATTAATGGTTGCTAAGATGTTCACTGCTTGTTTTAAAAAGGTTAACTTGAGTTTATAGAATAAACATTGTTTTGCTTCAAAAAATACTTTTCCATTTCTGCTGTACCACACCTGTAGAGTGGGCTGTGTGCTCCCCATATCACAATCTATTAAAAGTTGTTGGTCAGTTGAACTCCATGATACACTTTGGGGTTCTCTGAAACCTGGCCCATAAAAAATAGGGGGCTCGTCCAGGATAACAATCTATCTATTGGATTTGCTTAGTGAACTTAAAGACAGTGAGGAGTGAGTATATTGTGGGTGCTTTTCAGGTGTCGTATTTTAGTTTAAATAGGGAGTGTATTGTGAACAATGGCTCTTTCAGAGACTCTGAAGTTTTTGTGGGTGGAGAGGGTCCCACGCAGTACCTTACGGACAGAGACTGAAAGCAGAAATATGGCAGTTAACATTGCCTGACAAGATGCGAAAAGATGAGGTAATTATGGCGGTGGCTAAGCATTTAAAGTTGCCCGAGATACAGTTTGACTCATTGGAAATGGCAAAAATTCAGTTACAAATTAAACAAATGGAACATGAGAAAGAATTAAAGCAGCTTGAATACGAAAGAGAGAGAGGAAAAAGAGAGAGAGTAAAGGAAAACAGAAAGAATAGACCTAGCAGGACAAGAAGGAAGAGAAAGGGAGATACAGATCAGGGAGAAAGATAAAGAGAGTTTGAACATCAGAAAATGGCCATGAAACATGACTGTGAGTTAAAATTGGCAGACATAATGGGAAACGTACAGTTGGATGATAGTGATGAGGATAGTGAGAAAGAGCGTCAAAATCGAAGGCTTGGTGGGAATCTATTTAGTTATGTCCAAACATTGCCAAGGTTTGACGAGAAGGAGGTAGAAGCCTTTTTCAGTTCATTTGAGAAGGTGGCTAAACAAATGAAATGGCCACAGTACATGTGGGTATTACTGATTCAAACAACGCTGGTAGGTAGAGCTAGGGAAGTGCTTGCATCACTACCGGAGGAGGTATCTGGGTCGTATGAGGTGGTGAAAAAATCCATCTTAGGTGCAAATCAGCTAGTGCCTGAAGCCTACAGACAAAGGTTTAGAAATTTAAGGGAAGAATTTGGTCAAACATACATGGTGTTTGAAAGGCTCAAACGGTAATTTTGATAGGTGGACAAGGGCTTTGAAAATAGACTAAACGTTTGAAGCTCTCAGAGAAATTATACTTTTGGAGGAGTTTAAAAATTCAATTCCTGATGTAGTGAGAACTCATGTGGAAGAACAGAGGGTTAAAACTGCGAGGGTAGCAGCAGAAATGGCAGATGATTATGAATTAGTTCATAAATCAAAACTTGGTTTCTGACATCAGTTTCAGCCTGTGAGGGATAGAAACTGGGGACATGAGAAATACTCAAGTGGTAAAGGTAAAGGTGATCTGATGGGAAATAATGAGAGTGTACCTCAGATTAAAAAAGAAATCCAGGACGTTGGAAAAGAAATGAAAAGTTTCAAATGTTTTCACTGTAATGAACTAGGCCATGTAAAGTCACAGTGTTGGTGGTTGAAGAAAAGCACTGGGAAGGCTGATGTGGTAAAACAGGATAAGACAGTGGGATTTGTTAAAGTGGTAAAGGAAAGCCCAAGTTAAGCGAAGGAGGTGCAAAAGATTGTAAAGCCTGATCAAGAGGTGATTGATAAGAAGGTGCCAGATGTCTTTAAAGAATTTACTTGTGTGGGTAAAGTGTACTCATGTGTATCAGGTGGAGCAGGTAAAGAAGTCATAATTTTAAGAGATACAGGAGCTAGTCAATCTTTAATGGTAAGAGGTGAGGCGTTATGTAGGTTGGGAAGAATGTTGCCAGAAAAGGTGGTAATATGTGGAATTCAGGGTGAGAGGAGTAGCGTTCCCTTATATAAGGTAAGGTTGGAAAGTCCAGTGAAGAGTGGTGAAGTGGTAGTCGGAGTAATAGAGAAACTATCTTGTCCAGGAATAGTTTATTTTGGGTAATAACATAGCTGGATCACAGGTAGGAGTGATGCCTACTGTGGTTGATAAGCCAATGGAAAATCAGACAACTGAAGTGTTGAAGGATGAATATCCTGGGATTTTTCCGGATTGTGTAGTAACAAGGTCGCGGATTGTGTAGTAACAAGTAATAGGTTAAAACAAGAGGAGAAATCAAAGAGTGAAGATGACGTTGAAGTGCAATTGTCAGAAACTATTTTTGATCAGATGGTTGAAAAAGAACAAGAACAGGTGGCGGATGAGGCGGATATTTTTAGTTCAGGAAAATTGGCGGAGTTACAACAGAAAGATGTAGAAATAAAACGGATATATCAGAAAACATACACGGAAGAGGAATCTGAGTGTATACCAGAGTGTTAGTACCGTAAAAGTAATGTCTTGATGAGAAAATGGAGACCTTTACATATGCAGGCAGATGAAAAGTAGGCAGAAGTTCATCAAGTAGTATTGCCGGTAGGGTATAGAAAGGAGGTGTTGCGAGTTGCACATGAGGTACCAGTGGTAGGTCATTTGGGAATAAGGAAAACTCAAGCTAAAATCACAAAACATTTTTATTGGCCTGGACTACATAAAGATGTAGTTAAATTTTGTCAATCATGTCACACATGTCAAGTGATAGGGAAACCTCAAGCAGTGATAAAACCAGCACCCTTAATACCCATTCCAGCATTTGAGGAACCTTTTACAAGGGTCCTAATTGATTGCATAGAACCGCTTCCTAAAATGAAAAGTGGGAATCGATATCTTTTGACGATAATGGATGTGTCTAGTAGGTTTCCAGAGGCCATTCCAGTACGTAATATTGCAGCTAAAAAGATTGTGAAGGAGTTACTTAAATTCTTTACTAGATATGGACTACCCACAGAAATACAATCAGATCAAGGATCAAATTTTGCCTCAAGGTTATTCAAAGAAGTTATGGATAGCTCAGGAATAAAACAATTTAAATCAACTGCGTACCATCCAGAATTGCAGGGAGCGTTAGAAAGGTGGCATCAGACATTAAAGACGATGTTGAGGGCTTATTGTCAAGATTATCCAGAGGATTGGGATAAAGGGATTCCATTCGGACTGTTTGCAATTAGGGATGCACCTAATGAATCAACCAAATTTAGTCCTTTTGAACTAATGTTTGGTCATGAGGTAAGAGGACCATTTAAATTGATTAAGGAAAAATTGGTGAGTGAGAAATCGGAAATTACATTATTAGATTACGTGTCAAATTTTAGGAATGATTAAATAGAGCAGGTGAATTGGCTAGACAACATTTAAAGATTGCACAAAATGTGATGAAACGGGTAGCGGACAAGAAATCCAAAGTTCGTAGTTTTGCCAGTGGAGATAAAGTTTTAGTGTTGTTACCAGTGGTAGGTGTACCTTTAAAAGCTAGGTTTTGTGGACCGTATCAGATTGAAAGGAAATTAAGTGAGGTGAATTATGTGGTAAAAACACCTGATAGAAGGAAGACTCACCGAGTGTGTAATGTGAATATGCTTAAAAGGTACTTTGAAAGGGAAGGAGAGGAAAAGGAGGAGATTTTAATGATTCTAACTCAAAGTGATGAACCAAATCCAGATGACTGTGAATTTGACATACCTCAAATTAAATTGGAAAATGAGGGTGTTCTTAAACATTGGGATAAATTGTCGAGTTAACATCCAGAGGAAAAGCGGACTGACCTGAAAGAGTTATTGGTATCACATGGGCATATTTGTGGAGATAAATTGGGAAGTACCAAAATGGATATATGTGATGTAGATGTGGGAAATGCTGTTCCAATCAAACAGCATCCAGACAGACTTTAAAATTGGCACAGGTAATAAAGAGATTGAGAGTATGCTTAAAAATGGCATAATTGAAGTGGGTTGAAGCCAATGGAGCTCACCCATTGTGATGGTACCTAAACCAGACGGTACCCAACAGTTGTGTGTGAACTATGGAAAAGTTAATGCAGTTACAAGAATGGACTCTTATCCTATCCCACGTTTGGAGGATTGCTTTGAGAAAGTGGAACAATCAGCTTTTATTTCCAAATTGGATTTACTTAAAGGTTACTGGCAGGTACCTTTATCCAATAGGGCGAAGGAGATTTCAGCTTTTGTGACTCCAGATGGTATATACCAATTCAAATTTATGCCATTTGGCATGAAAAACGCACCAGCCACATTTCAACGGTTAACTAACAAAGTTGTTTCAGGATTACCCAATTGTGCGGTATACATCGACGATCTGGTAATTTTCAGCCAGACATGGAAAGAACATTTGTAGCATCTGATGGAGTTATTCGATCGACTTCAGGAGGTGGGTTTGTTGATAAACCTAGCCGAAAGTGAATTTGGAAAAGCCCAAGTCACTTTCCTTGGCCATACAAACGGACAGGGTCGAATGGTCACACGGGATGTGAAACCAACTGTTATTGAGGAGTTTCCGCTACCCTCAAGTCGAAGGGAAATTATGTGATTTCTTCGCACGAGTGGATTTGATTGCACATTTGTGCAAAATATTTGTAGCGTGATTGCTCCACTGATGGACGTGCTGAAGAAACGTCGAAAATTTCAATGGACAGCGGAGTTTCAACAGGCATTTTACTGCGTGAAAGCTGTGATAACCAACGCTCATGTGTTGGAGGGACTCTGTGATCAGATTGAACTGAAGTATCTGACTTTAAAGAGAAATGCCGCGGCGTAGAGGAATGGACGGATCTTGCAGAGACTTTCTTGTTCAAAGAGGCTGTCAATCGAGAAAAATTTCATTTGGAAGAAGATCGGGAAAAAAATGGACTATATTATTATACCTGTTTGCATGTGTTGTTTTTTTAAACAAAAAAGTATATTTCCTGTGTGCATTTCTTAAAGGATAGTGAAAAGGTGAAAAATGAAACCATCTTGAAGTGATAGTTTCTTTTTTTTCTTGGGGGGAGGTGTCATGTGAGAGTACCTTTAAGAAATGGGTGTTTAAGAAATGTACCTTTCAGAAATGGGTGTTTATCAGTGATGTCAGAGTGTGGGTGGAGCTAGGGTGTCTGTCAGCTTTTTACTTTCATTTTAGGCTGTTTACTGCAGGGTGTGTTTTAGTTTTGTTTTAAGTGTTGGAGCGGAAGCCAGACCAAGCATGTGTACTGCTGTTCTTTCTGCCATCAAAATATTATCTCTTGATCATTTGGTGAATTCAGAATTATAAATTTTCTCAGTAGTGAATGTTAACCTAATCTGCTTCTGATAAACGGTGTTTTAAGTCTGATGGATGTTAAAAGGAAAGCTTAAAGGATTACTTAGTGTTGTGTACTTTGGGAGTTGTATTTGAATTGATGGTTGCTAAGATGTTCACTGTTTGTTTTAAAAAGGTTGACTTGAGTTCATAGAATAAACATTGTTTTGCTTTAAAAAATACTTTCCCATTTCTGCAGTACCACACCTGTAGAGTGGGCCGTGTGCTCCCCATACCACAATCTATTAAAAGTTGTGGGTCAGGTGAACTCCATGATACACTTTGGGGTTCTCTAAACGCTGGCCCATAACACTGCAGTTTCAGAGGGAGAAGCTGGAGTCAGATGTAACGATATTACAATTAAATAATGGTAACTACAAAGACATGAGGGAGAAGCTGACCTGTTGATTGGAAAAGGAGACTAGCAGGGAAGACAGGGGAACAGCAATGGCAGGAGTTTTTGGGGAGGCACAGCAGAAATTCATCCCAAGGAGGAGGAAACATGCTGAGGGCAGGACCAGGTCCATGGTTGACAGGGAAGTCAAGGACAGCATAAAAGCAAAAGAAAAAGCATACTAGGTGGCAAGGATTAGTGAGAAGCCAGAGGATTGGGAAGCCTTTAAAAGCGAGCAGAGGACAACTAAAAAAGCAATAAGAGGGGGAGAATGAAAGATGAAAAGGGGGCTGCAAGCTAGCTAGTAATATAAAGGAAGATAGGAAGAGTTTTTTTCAATATATAAAAGGTAAGAGAGAGGCAAAAATACACAATGGACCACTGGAAAACGTGGCTGAAGAAGTAATAATGGGAAACAAAGAAATGGCTGATGAACAAAATAGTTACTTTGCATCAGTCTTCACGGTGGAAGACACCAGTGGGATGCCAGAGCTCCAGGAGAATCATGGTGCAGAGGTGAGTACAGTGACCATCATTAAAGAGAAGGTTCTGGGCAAACTGAAAGGTCTGAAGGTGGATAAGTCACCTGGACCAGATGGACTACATCCCAGGGTCCGAAAAGAGATAGCTGAGGAGATTGTGGAGGCATTGGTGGTGATCTTTCAGGAATTACTGGAGGTAGGAAGGGTCCCAGAGGACTGGAAAGTGGCTAATGTAACACCCCTGTTCAAGAAGGGAGGGAGGCAGAAGACGGGAAATTATAGGCCGGTTAGCCTCACTTCGGTCATTGGTCATTGATAAGATTTTAGAGTCCATCATTAATGATGAGATCACGGAGTACTTGGAAGTGCATGGTAAAATAGGACTGAGTCAGCACGGCTTTGTCAAAGGGAGGTCGCGTCTGACAAATCTGTTAGAGTTCTTTGAGGAAGTCACAAGGAAGTTAGACAAAGGAGAACCAATGGACGTGATTTATTTTGATTTGCAGAAGGCCTTTGACAAGGTTCCGTACAGGAGATTGTTAAATAAGTTAAGAGCCCATGGTGTTAAGGGTAAGATCCTGGCATGGATAGAGGATTGGCTGACTGGTAGAAGGCAGACAGTGGGGTTAAAGGGGTAATTTTCAGGATGGCAGCCGGTGACTAGTGGTGTGCCTCAGGGGTCTGTGCTGGGACCACAACTTTTCACGACACACACTAATGATCTGGAAGAAGGAACTGAAGGCACTGTTGCTAGGTTTGCAGATGATACAAAGATCTGTAGAGGGACAGGTAGTATTGTGGAAGGAAGGGGGCTGCAGAAGGAGTTGGACAGGCTGGGAGAGTGGGCAATGAAGTGGCCAATGAAATACAATGTGGAAAAGAGTTAAGAAGGCAAATGCAATGTTAGCATTCATGTCAAGAGGGTTAGAATACAAGACCAGGGATGCACTTCCGAGGCTGTATAAGGTTCTGGACAGACCCCATTTAGAGTATTGTGAGCAGTTTTGGGCCCCATATCTAAGGAAGGATGTGCTGGCCTTGGAGAGGGTCCAGAGGAGGTTCACAAGAATGATCCCTGGAATGAACAGCTTGCCATATGAGGAACGGTTGAGGACTCTGGGTCTGTACTTGTTGGAATTTAGAAGGATGAGGGGGGATCTTATTGAAACTTACAGGATACTGCGAGGCTTGGATAGAGTGGACGTGGGGAGGATCTTTCCACTTGTAGGAAAAACTAGAACCAGAGGAAACCATCTCAGACTAAAGGGACGATCCTTTAAAACTGAGATGAGGAGAAATTTCTTCAGCCAGAGGGTGGTGAATCTGTGGAACACTTTGCCGCAGAAGGCTGTGGAGGCCAAATCACTGAGTGTCTTTAAGACAGAGATAGATAGGTTCTTGATTAATAAGGGGATCAAGGGTTATGGGGAGAAGACAAGAGAATGGGGATGAGAAGCATATCAGCCATGATTGAATGGCAGAGCAGACTCGATGGGCTGAATGGCCTAATGCTGCTCCTATGTCTTATGGTCTAATGATCTTATGGCTCCACTACTGAGTCAAAGCAAGATTGAAAGATTATGGCCGGTGCCTCTGAAATTTTAATTCTCACTTTCATCAGTATCGTTGATGATCAATGATGAAGGATGTCACAGTGCTTAGAGAGGGGATCCAGGTTCTATGGTGTGGAAGAGGAAATACTGGTAGGCAAGGCGGACAGAAGGATGAATACCCTCCATGCGCAGGCTGGGGGGAAGGGATGTGGAGTGGGGAGAGTGGGGGGGGGGGGGGGCGGGGGGGGGGGGGTGTAGTGTTATCGATAGAACCAATTCGGAAAGAGAAGGAATGATGGTGAGGAAGACATTGCTCGGGACGCTGTTCTAGTGCAATAAGAGATTTAATGACACAAGTGGTCAAGGTAGAAAACCCATATCCCAGTCGCAATGCATGAGTGATACTACAAACATCAGAACCTCAACACAATTCATCCAGCAATCTGACACACACTGAAAATCAACGCCCCACAGCCTGCAATCTAATATACACTGAAATTCACACACCTTACATCCTGCAATCTAATATACACTTAAGTTCACACACCCTGCAGTCTGCAGTCTAATATACACTGAAATTCACACACCTTACATCCTGCAATCTAATATACACTTAAGTTCACACACCCTGCAGTCTGCAGTCTAATATACACTGAAATTCACACACCCTGCATCCTGCAATCTAATATACACTTAAGTTCACACACCCTGCAGTCTGCAGTCTAATATACACTGAAATTCACACACCCTGCATCCTGCAATCTAATATACACTTAAGTTCACACACCCTGCAGTCTGCAGTCTAATATACACTGACATTCACACACTCAACATCCGTGTCATCTAAATATGACACGGTCCTCCTCAAGCTCGACCAACACTTCAACGTTGAGGTCAACGAGAGCTTTGAGAGGTATGTCTTCCAGCAGCGCCTGCAAGGGAAGGATGAGCTCTTTCAGTCCTTCCTGACGTATCTCCGCATACTCGCGCAGTCCTGCGGTTACGACACCACCTCAGAGTCCATGATCCGGGACCAGATCGTTTTTGGGGTTGCCTCCTGCAGCCT
This sequence comes from Scyliorhinus torazame, assembly GCF_047496885.1. NCBI lineage: Eukaryota > Metazoa > Chordata > Chondrichthyes > Carcharhiniformes > Scyliorhinidae > Scyliorhinus > Scyliorhinus torazame. Next base: position 87,160,280 of record NC_092723.1, read on the forward strand.
ACGCCAGCAGCTTCTAAAAATAAAAGGCCTGACCTTAGCATCTGCAGTTGAAGCCTGTGTCCTGCACGAGAACGCGACTAGCCGCTATGCCCAATTTCAGGCGACCGAATCGGCACGGAGGGGAGTCCTACGCGACCGGAGCGGTGAGCCAGGTGCCCTACGAGGCCGAACGCATCCAAGCGATCGGGTTTCTCCCGGCCCGCGGCCCGGACGAGGGCGGCTGTTTCGCGTGCTTTTCGAGGCCTCCCGTGCTTGTGCGCGCCAAAACCTACGGCAACACTGAGAGACGTGATGCGCAGGTGCGCTCGATGCAAGACCGAACTGCGCATGCGCAGTGGCGTAACGAACGCCATGACGTCACGACGTGCGGCAACTGTGGAGCTGCACATTTAAAAGGGCAATGTCCCGCAAAAAACCGACAATGCCTACGCTGTGGCAAGATGGGCCACGACGCTGCCTACTGTCGAGCGGCTCAACCTGTTGATCTTCCGCATCTCCGACAACCTCGCAGGAACGTGCGGACCATTCAGCCTCCACATCACGACATCCAAACCGATGACGCAGATGACCAAGACACCTTCCGGGTTGCGGTCATTGATGTGAACCGGGTCAACACAATCAATCCGGGTGATGAATGGTGTGCCACCCTGACGGTCAACCGATCGCCGATTACTTTCCGCCTGGACACTGGCGCCTCCGCCAACCTCATAGCGATGTCCGCCTTCTACGCCATGAAGGTCAGACCACCAATCTGGCCATCCCGGTGCAGGATGGTCGACTACAACGGGACCGTTATCCTGGCTATGGGATCCTGCCAGCTCCAGGTGACACACAACACACACACGGCCACACTCTCGTTCGAGACAGTCGGCTCATCGAAGGACTCCCTGCTGGGCGTACAGGCATGCAAGGCTCTCCACCTCATGCAACGAGTCCACTTTCTCTCTCCAGTCGGCACATCTGACTTCCCGGATGCAGAGTTCAACGCACAGCTCCAATCCCTCCTCACCCACAACCAGGAGGCATTCGAGGGCATGGGAACACTGCCATACACCTACCGATTTGCCTCAAACCGGACGCCATCCCGGTCATTCACGCACCTTGCAGGGTTCCTGCGCCACTTAAAGACCGCCTCAAGCTGCAGCTGCAGGATCTCCAGGACCAAGGGGTCCTATCCAGGGTCACGGAGCCCACGCCGTGGGTCAGCTCCATGGTGTGTGTCAAGAAGCCCTCCGGCGAGCTCCGCATCTGTATTGACCCCAAAGACCTCAATAATAATATCATGAGGGAACATTATCCCATACCCAAACGGGAGGAGATCACCAGTGAAATGGCCCAGGCGAAAATATTTACGAAACTGGATGCTTCTAAGGGGTTTTGGCAGATCCAACTTGATCCCTCCAGCCGAAAGCTATGCCTTCAACACCCCTTTCGGCAGGTTCTGCTACAACCGGATGCATAGGGAAGGGGCGGTACTGGACCTGGTATTGGGGAATGAGCCTGGCCAGGTGGTAGATGTTTCAGTAGGGGAGCATTTCGGTAACAGTGACCACAATTCAGTAAGTTTTAAAGTACTGGTGGACAAGGATAAGAGTGGTCCTAGGATGAATTTGCGAAATTGGGGGAAGGCTAATTATAACAATATTAGGCGGGAACTGAAGAACCTAGATTGGGGGCGGATGTTTGAGGGCAAATCAACATCTGACATGTGGGAGGCTTTCAAGTGTCAGTTGAAAGGAATTCAGGACCGGCATGTTCCTGTCAGGAAGAAGGATAAATACGGCAATTTTCGGGAACCTTGGATAACGAGAGATGTTGTAGGCCTCGTCAAAAAGAAAAAGGAGGCATTTGTCAGGGCTAAAAGGCTGGGAACAGACGAAGCCTGTGTGGAATATAAGGAAAGTAGGAAGGAACTTAAGCAAGGAGTCAGGAGGGCTAGTAGGGGTCACGAAAAGTCATTGGGTTAAGGAAAATCCCAAGGCTTTTTACACGTACATAAAAAGCAAGAGGGTAGCCAGGGAAAGGGTTGGCTCACTGAAGGATAGGCAAGGGAATCTATGTGTGGAGCCAGAGGAAATGGGTGGGGTACTAAATGAATACTTTGCATCAGTATTCACCAAAGAGAAGAAATTGGTAGATGTTGAGTCTGGAGAAGGGTGTGTAGATAGCCTGGGTCACATTGAGATCCAAAAAGACGAGGTGTTGGGTGTCTTAAAAAATATTAAGGTAGATAATTCCCCAGGGCCTGATGGGATCTACCCCAGAATACTGAAGGAGGCTGGAGAGGAAATTGTTGAGGCCTTGACAGAAATCTTTGGATCCTCACTGTCTTCAGGTGATGTCCCGGAGGACTGGAGAATAGCCAATGTTGTTCCTCTGTTTAAGAAGGGTAGCAAGGATAATCCAGGGAACTACAGGCTGGTGAGCCTTACTTCAGTGGTAGGGAAATTACTGGAGAGAATTCTTCGAGACAGGATCTACTCCCATTTGGAAGCAAATGGACGTATTAGTGAGAGGCAGCATGGTTTTGTGAAGGGGAGGTCGTGTCTCATTAACTTGATAGAGTTTTTCGAGGAGGTCACTAAGATAATTGATGCAGGTAGGGCAGTGGATGTTGTCTTTATGGACTTCAGTAAGGCCTTTGACAAGGTCCCTCATGGTAGACTAGTACAAAAGATGAAGTCACACGGGATCAGGGGTGAGCTGGCAAGGTGGATACAGAACTGGCTAGGTCATAGAAGACAGAGAGTAGCAATGGAAGGATGCTTTTCTAATTGAAGGGCTGTGACCAGTGGTGTTCCACAGGGATCAGTGCTGGGACCTTTGCTGTTTGTAGTATATATAAATGATTTGGAGGAAAATATAACTGGTCTGATTAGTAAGTTTGCAGACGACACAAAGTTTGGTGGAATTGCGGATAGCGATGAGGACTGTCAGAGGATACAGCAGGATTTAGATTGTTTGGAGACTTGGGCGGAGAGATGGCAGATGGAGTTTAATCCGGACAAATGTGAGGTAATGCATTTTGGAAGGTCTAATGCAGGTAGGGAATATACAGTGAATGGTAGAACCCTCAAGAGTATTGAAAGTCAAAGAGATCTAGGAGTACAGGTCCACAGGTCACTGAAAGGGGCAACGCAGGTGGAGAAGGTAGTCAAGAAGGCATACGGCATGCTTGCCTTCATTGGCCGGGGCATTGAGTATAAGAATTGGCAAGTCATGTTGCAGCTGTATAGAACCTTAGTTAGGCCACACTTGGAGTATAGTGTTCAATTCTGGTCGCCACACTACCAGAAGGATGTGGAGGCTTTAGAGAGGGTGCAGAAGAGATTTACCAGAATGTTGCCTGGTATGGAGGGCATTAGCTATGAGGAGCGATTGAATAAACTCGGTTTGTTCTCACTGGAATGAAGGAGGTTGAGGGGCGACCTGATAGAGGTCTACAAAATTATGAGGGGCATAGACAGAGTGGATAGTCAGAGGCTTTTCCCCAGGGTAGAGGGGTCAATTACTAGGGGGCATAGGTTTAAGGTGAGAGGGGCAAGGTTTAGAGTAGATGTACGAGGCAAGTTTTTTACGCAGAGGGTAGTGGGTGCCTGGAACTCGCTACCGGAGGAGGTAGTGGAAGCAGGGACGATAGGGACATTTAAGGGGCATCTTGACAAATACATGAATAGGATGGGAATAGAGGGATACGGACCCAGGAAGTGTAGAAGATTGTAGTTTAGTCGGGCAGCATGGTCGGCACGGGCTTGGAGGGCCTTAGGGCCTGTTCCTGTGCTGTACATTTCTTTGTTCTTTGTTTCTGCACCTTCCGGGTGGCCCGACGCCGGAGTGGTTCACGCCACTCCTTGGTGCCAGTACGGCCTGCCATGCCGGGAAGGGGAGAATCCCGCCCCTGGTGCCTGTAAGCCATTGAAGCAGACAAGGCTCAGGAAAATATACATATACCCAATTATTTTTTTTTCCATTAAAGGGCAATTTAGCACGGCCAATCCATCTAACCTGCACTTCTTTGGGTTGTGGGGGTGAAACATATGCAGACACGGGGAGAATGTGCAAATTCCACACAGACAGTGACCCGGGGCCGGGATCGAACCCGGGTCCTCAGCGCCGTAGGCAGCAGGGCTAACCACTGCACCACCAGATCTCAGGAAAATATACAAATTATTGGTTAATTCACATATAAGAACAAAGAACAATACAGCACAGGAAAAGGCCATTTGGCCCTCCAAGCCTGCGCCGATCACGTGTCCTGTCTAGACCAACCGCCTGTATCCTTCTATACCCTGTCTGTTCATGTGCCTATCCAGATAAGTCTTAAAGGTCGCTGATGTATCTGCCTCAACTGCCTCACTTGGCAATGCATTCCAGGCCACCACCACCCTCTGTGTAAAAAACTTCCCCCGCACATCTCCACTGAACCTTTCCCCCCGTCACCTTAAACTTGCGCCCCCTTATAATTGTCATTTCCGCCCCGGGAAAAAGCCTCCAACTGTTCACCCTATCTATACCTCTAATAATTTTATAAACTTCTGTCAGATTGCCCCTCAGCCTCCGTCTCTCGAGGGAGAACAATCCCAGTTTATTCAATCTCTCCTCGTAGCTAATACCCTCCATACCAGGCAACATCCTCGTAAACCTTTTCTGTACTCTCTCCAAAGCCGCCACGTCCTTCTGGTAGTGCGGTGACCAGAATTGGACACAGTATTCCAAATGTGGCCCAACCACGTTCTATATAACATTTACATAATTTGCAAGCGTTTATATTCGATACCCTGTCCTATGAAAGCAAGCATGCCATATGCTTTCTTTACCACCATTTCCCCCTCTGCTGCCACTTTTAAGGATCTGTGGACCTGCACACCCAGATCTCTCTGTGTCTCTCTGCTCCTGATGGTTCTGCCATTTATTTTATAGCTCCCACCTGAATTGGATCTCTCAAAATGCATCACCTCGCATTTGTCCGGGTTAAATTCCATCTGCCATTTCTCTGCCCAATTTTGCAGCCTATCCATCTCCTGTTGTATTCCCTGACAATCTTCACCAGACCAGCTACGTTTTCTTCCAAGTCATTTATATATATTACAAAGAGCAGAGGACCCAGGACAGATCCATGCGGAACATCACTAGTTACAGACCTCCATTTGGAAAAACACCCTTCCACTGCTACCCTCTGTCTTCTATTTTTTCATAGAATTTACAGTGCAGAAGGAGGCCATTCGGCCCATCGAGTCTGCACCAGCTCTTGGAAAGAGCACCCTACCCAAGCCCACACCTCCACCCTATCCCCATAACCCAGTAACCCCACCTGACAATAAGGGCAATTTTGGACATTAAGGACAATTTAGCATGGCCAATCCACCTAACCTGCACATCTTTGGACTGGGTGAGGAAACCGGAGTACCCGGAGGAAACCCACGCACACACGGGGAGAATGTGCAGACTCCGCACAGACAGTGACCCAAGCCGGGAATCGAACCTGGGACCCTGGAGCTGTGAAGCAATTGTGCTAACCACTATGCTACTGTGCTGCCCTGGCCAAGCGAGTTCTGGATCCATCCAGCTAGTTCACCCCTGACCCCATGTGATCTAATCTTTTGCGCCAGCGTGCCATGAGGGAACTTGTCAAATGCTTTACTAAAGTCCATGTAGACAACATTCACAGGCCTTTTCTCGTCAATCATTTTTGTCACCTCCTCAAAAAATTCAATTAAATTAGTGAGACATAACCTCCCTCGTACAAAACCATGCTGCCTGTCGCTAATAAGACCATTCACTTCCAAATGTGCATAGATCCTGGGCGTCATTCTCCGACCCCCCGCCGGGTCGGAGAATGGCCGTAGGCCGCCGTGAATCCCGGTACCGGAGATTGGGCGGGGGCGGGAATCGGGCCGCGCCGGTTGGCGGGACCCCCCGCTGGATTCTCCGGCCCGGATGGGCCGAAGTCCCGCCCAGGAATTGCCTGTCCCGCTGACGTAAATCAAACCTGGTATTTACCGACGAGACCAGGCAGCGTGGGCGGGCTCCGGGGTCCTGGGGGCGATCTGACCCCGGGGGGTGCTCCCACGGTGGCCTGGCCCGCGATCGGGGCACACCGATCCGCGGGTGGGCCTGTGCCGTGGGGGCACTCTTTCCCTTCCGCCTCCGCTACGGCCTCCACCATGGCGGAGGCGGGAGAGACACTCCCCACTGCGCATGCGCGGGAAACTGACAGCGGCCGCTGACGCTCCCGCGCATGCGCCGGGAAACTGTCAGCGGCCGCTAACGCCCCTGCGCATGCGCCGGGAAACTGTCAGCGGCCGCTGACGCTCCCGCGCATGCGCCGCATTTCCGCGCCAGCTGGCGGGGAAACAAACGCCATTTCTGCCAGCTGGCGGGGCGGAAATCCCTCCGGCGTCGGCCTAGCCCCTCAATGTTGGGGCTAGGCCGCCAAAGATGCGGAGCATTCCGCACCTTTGGGCCGGCGCGATGCCCGTCTGATTGGCGCCATGTTTGGCGCCAGTCGGCGGACATCGCGCCGTTGGGGGAGAATTTCGCCCCTAATCTCGGACAATCTTTTCCAACAATTTCACTGTCGCTGACGTCAAGATCACTGGCCTATAATTACTCGGATTATTCTTGCAACTCTTCTTAAATAACGGTACAACATTGGCTATTCTCCAACCCTCTGGGATCTCACCTGTGGCCAATGAGGACACAAAGATTTCCAGAGTCTGTGAAGTTGGAATTGACCATGCACTGGCCCAGGGTGTCATAACATAACCTTTTTTCCATTTACCACTTGTGGAGATTTTCTGTGTGCAAATTGGCTGCACAGTAAAATCCAAGTGTGAACCAGTCTTTTGTCTAAATAACAATGCCTTTATTTAATATAAATCTTTTGGTTAGAATGCACTGTGTGTCACCTTGGAGATATATGTCAATTGTTCCTGTATGAAATTCCAGTGGACTTATTGTTCCCCAACACTCATTGTGTGAAATGTGAATTTGGGGAAGCATTCAGTATTGTAGAAACATGTTGAAGCCTCACCTGTCCGGAGGAACTGGCTTGAATGGTTCCAATCTTCACTGGGGCACAGGGGCAGCTAGAAGGAGCAAAGAAGAACACAATCAGAGTGGAAAGAAAGGAGAAAGAGAGGGAAATGGATAAAGGGAGGGAGATATCTTGAGAATGAGACAGAGAGTCACATAATCCAGGCTGATACTCAAGTGCAGTACCGAGGGAGAGCTGTACTGCCAGAGATGACAGCTTTCTGATGGGATGTTAAACCAATGTCCCATCTTCCCTGTCAAGCAGACATATAGTCAGATGGCATTATTCGAATAACAACCAGGAGTCCTTCCTGGTGTCTGGGCTAATATTTAATCCCCAATCATCACCAATAAATAGATGCTCTGGTCATGAGCACATTGCTGTTAGTGAATTTGCTGTGAATAAACTCAGATTTCCCTTCATTACAACTATGGCTACACTTCAACCTATTTCATTGGCTGCAAAGCACTTTGAGACATTCAGGGGACATGTTCACATACCAGCACCATGCCCGAATACCATACCTCTGCTGGATAAACCTGGGTGAATTGCTCTCGAGATGTTGTGTTAACATGTGTGTCACCCACAACATGTGGTTCTGTTGGTAAATCAATTAGCCTCAGTGGCAAGGTTGGACAGGAAAAGGTGAAGCACAGGAATTAGGTAGGTGGATTCTGATCAGAGTTAACCCTGATGATAAAAGCATGTCAGCTTGGCCTGAGGATTGGAATCAGGATTGGGCTCAAACCAGGCTTGTGTCAGGGATTGGGCTTGTGATCTGACCAGGTTCAGGACAGGGATGCCGGTTTATAATTATAATAATAATCTTTATTAGTGTCACAAGTAGGCTTACATTAACACTGCAATGAAGTTACTGTGAAAAGCCCCTAGTCAGCACATTCCGCTGCCTGTTTGGGTACTCAGAGGGAGAATTCAGAATGTCCAATTCATCTAACAAGCATGACTTTCAGGACTTGTGGGAGGAAACTGGAGCACCCGGAGGAAACCCACGCAGACACGGGGAGATCATACAGACTCCGCACAGACAGTGACCCAAGCCGGGAATAAAATCTGGGTCACTGGCACAGAGAAGCAACAGTGCTAACCACTGTGCTACCATGCTTGGGGTTCAAATTGGGAGCACGTTAAATTGAGCTCAGGGTCAGGCTTGATTTCAAAATAAAGTAGGAATCAGGATTGGGCGCGGAATTGAGTTTAGAATGAAGCTCATTGATCTACTTGCCTGAGGTCTAGTACCTTGCAGGACGGATGAGTGTCTGATTGGGACTACACCATGTGACTATAGTGTAGCAGGGGCGAGGTGTGAAGGTAGAATTTGCTGGGGTAGTCGGGATAGAAGAGTTACAGTGTGGCAAAGAGAGTCTGATGCAGGACTCTATGGAGGGAGAAGGTTTGATCCTGGCATAACAGCTTGTACAAAGCAAAGCAGCAGCCTCCAGGTCAGATCTCAGCTTCTAATGGGCTGCTAATTCCTCTCAGGACATTCCAGAATGGATTTGGCTGAGGTTGGGAGATTATTTTAGTAGCGAGTTGGATCAGAGCCAGCTGCCCCTGAACACGGTCCTATGGTAAATACCTCTTCACAGTAAACAAGTAAGCGCTGGCAAAGCACCCAGATTTGAAGAGAAATGATTGGTATTTAGGGCATCAGAATCGACGTTCTTCATTTACCATTCTCCCAATTCTACTCCAGCCAATAGGGACATTCTGATCCTGTTAAATGACAGGCAGATTTATTAACAGTTATAAACCTATTTGTAAAAATGCTTATTCACTTTGTAAACTGCTCCGCAGAATGTTTGTAGAAGGAAGGTCACTTTCCTTATGCTCGGAGGTTAAAGTGACTGCCATCTTGCAAGAATATCTGCTCATGTGAAATTGCCTGATCAAGGTGTGGAGGGCATTGGGATGCCAGGAGGCCATTCAGCCCATCGTATCTGCATTTCTGCAATTCACTCAGTGCCGTTTTACTGCCTTCTCCCCCAAACCCTCCACACTCTTCGTTTTTAGAAAACAGTTTAATTCCCTTTTGAAAACCTCAACTGGACCTGCATCCATTACACTCTCAGGTAGAGCAATCCCGATCCTAGCCACTCACGGCGAGAACAGCTTTTTCCTCATGTCGTTTTTGCCTCTTTTGAAATTTTATTTCAAATCTATGCACTCTCGTTCTTGATTCTTTACGAGTGGGAACAATTTATTCCTATCTACACTATCCAGATCCCTCATAATTTTGAATATCTCCTCACAGCCTACTTCTCTCCAAGGAGAACAGTCCCAAACTCTCCAAATTATCCTCATAACTTAAGTTTCTTATCCCTGGAACTATTCTTGTAAACCTCTTCTGCGCTCTCTCCAATGCATTCACATCCATCCTCTAGTGTGGTGCCCAGAACTGTGCACAATATTCCAGCTGAAACTGAACTGGTTAGTGCCTTTTACAAGTTCAACATAACTCCTTGTTCTTGCACTTTATTCTCCAATTAATAAAGACCAGAATACTTTATGCTTTATTAACTGCTCTCTCTGCCTGTCCTGCGACCTTCAATGATCTATATCCAGATCCCTCTGCTCCTGCGCCCATTTTAGAATGTTACCCTTCATTTTATATTGTCTGTTCACTGTCTGTTCAAGTTTTAGTGAGGAGCTGAAGGAAATTAGTATTAGTAAAGAAATGGTTTTGGGGAAATTAATGGGATTGAAGGCGGACAAATCTCCAGGGCCTGATAATCTGTATCCCAGAGTACTTAAAGAAGTGGCCCTAGAAATAGTAGATCCATTGGTGGTCATTTTCCAAAATTCTTTGGACTGTGGAATGGTTCCTACAGATTGGAAGGTTGCAGATGTAACTCCACTATTCAAAAAGGGAGGTAGAGTTAAAACAGGGAACTATTGACCAGTGAGCCTAACGTTGGTAGTAGGGAAGTTGCTGGAGTCTATTTTGAAGGATTTCATAGCACAGCATTTGGAAAGCAGTGGTGTAATCAGACAAAGTCAGCATGGATTTACAAAAAGAAAATCATGCTTGACAAATCTACTAGAGATCTTTGAATATGTGACCAGTAGAATTGATCAGGGAGAACCAGTGGATATAGTTTATTTAGACTTTCAGAAGGCTTTCGACAAGGACGCACGTAACAGATTAATATGTCAAGTTAAAGTACATGCGATTACGGGTAGTGTCTTGAGATGGATAAAAAGTTGGTTAGCAGACAGGAAGCAAACAGTTGTACTAAATAGTTTGTTTTCTGATTGGCAGGCAGTGACTAGTTCGGTGCCGCAGGAATCTGTGCTAGGACTCCAACTGTTCACATTATATATTAATGATTTGGACGAGGGAACTAAATGTATTATCTCCAAATTTTCAGGTGATACAAAGTTGGATGGGAGGGTGAGCTGTGAGGACCTTGATTCCCTTGTACATAAATCGCTGAAAGTAAGCGCGCAGGTACAGTAATCAGTAAAGAAGGCCAATGGTATGTTGGACTTCATAGTGAGAGGATTTGAGTCCAGGAATAGAGATATTTTCTGCAATTGTATAGGGCATTGGTGAGGCCAGACCTGGAGTATTGTGTGCAGTTTTGGGGTCCTTACCTGAGGAAGGATGTTCTTGCTATGGAGGGAGTGTGGCAAAGGTTTACCAGGCTGATTCCTGGTATGGCAGGACTGTCATATGTGGAGAGACTAAATCAGTTAGGATTATATTCATTGGAGTTCAGAAGAGTGAGAGGGGATCTCATAGAAACTTTCAAAATCCTTACAGGATTAGACAGGGTAGATTCAGAAAGACTATTCTTGGTAGTGGGGGGAGACCAGAACTAGGGGGTCATAGTTTGAGGAAAAGGGGTAAATCGTTTAGGACTGATGTGTGAAGAAATGTCTTCACCGAGAGAGTGGTGAATCTGTGGAATTCACTACCACAGAAAGCAGTTAAGGCCAAATGTTGTGTAATTTCAAGAACAAATTAGATATAGCTCTTGGGGCTAAAGGGATCAAAGGATATGGGGGGAAGGCAGGATCAAGGTATTGAATTTGATGATCAGCCATGATCACAATGAATGGTGGAGCAGTCTCGAAGGGCTGAATGGTTTACTCCTGCTTCTATTTTTTATGTTTCTATGTTTCTTCCTACCAAAATGAATCACTTCACATTTCTCGGTGTTGAACATAATCTGCAACCTATCTGTCTACTCCACCAAGTCATTTTGAAGTTCTACACAGTCCTCCTCACAGTTCTCAATGTTTCCAAGTTTTCTAATTTCAACAAATTTTGAAATCAGGCCCTGTGTACCAAAGTCCAGATTGTTACTATAAATCAGGAAAAGCACGAGACCCAGCATTGACCTCTGGGGAACACCACTACAAGCCTTCCTCCAGCCTGAAAAAACATCCATTAATCATTACTCACTGTTTCCTGTCACCCAGCCAATTTTGTATCTATGTTACTACTGTCCCTTTTATTCCATGAGCTATAACTTTGCTCACATGTCTGTTGTAGGGCACTGTATCAAATGCCTTTTGGAAATCCATTTACACCACATCAACAACATTAGCCTCATTGACCCTCTCTGCTAACCTCGTCAGAAAACTCCACCAAGTTAGTTAAACAAGATTTTCTAACAAACCCATGATGGCTTTCCTTAATTAGCCCACATCTGTCCATGTGACTATTAACTTTGTCCCAAATTAATGTTTTTACAACTTTCCCCATGATTGATGTTAAACTAAATGGCCTGTAGTTTCTTGGTTTATCTTTTCTGAGAAATGGTGCAACATACAAAGGTGTAACGGGTGGCATGTGGCATAGTGGTTAGCACAGCCTCACTGCTCCAAGGACCCGGGTTCAATTCCAGCCTCGGGTGACTGTATGGAGTTTTCACTTTCGATCAGTGTCTGCGCGGGTTCCTCCGGGTGCTCCGCTTTCCTCCCACAAGTCCAAAGATCTGCTGGTTATCATAGAATTTACAGTACAGAAGGAGGCCATTTTGCCCGAGTCTGCACTGACTCTTGGAAAGAGCAGCCTACCCAAGGTCCACACCTCCACCCTATCCCCATAACCCAGTAACCTCACCCAACACTAAGGGAAATTTTGGACACTAAGGGCAATTTAGCATGGCCAATCCACCTAACCTGCACATCTTTGGACTGTGGGAGGAAACCGGAGCACCCAGAGGAAATCCACGCACACACGGGGAGAATGTGCAGACTCCGCACAGACAGTGACCCAAGCCGGGAATTGAACCTGGGATCCTGGAGCTGTGAAGCAATTGTGCTATCCACTGTGGTTTGGCCATGCTAAATTGCCCTTAGTGTTCAAAAGTTTAGGTGGGGTTACTGGGTTATGGGGATAAGGTGGAGGCATGGGCTTAAATAGGGTCCTCTTTCTAATGGCCGGTGCAGACCCGATGGGCTGAATGGCCTCCTTCTGCATTGTAGATTCTATGATTTGCAATTCCCCAGTCCTCTGGGACCACCCTTGAGTCTAACGAAGACTGAAAAATGATGGCTAGCGCCTCTGCAATTTCCATTCTCACTTCCCTCAGTATTCTTGGATGCATCTCATCTGCTCCTGGTACCTTATCGACTTTAAGTATAGATAACCTATCCAATACCAGCTCCTTTTTAATTTTAAATCCATCTGGTGTCTGAATTATCTCATCATTTACATTGGCCTGGTTAGTATCCATTTAATACCTCAGCTATGCCCTCTGCCCCACATGTAAGTTCCTTTTTAGGCCCATTTTACAATTTCAGTATAGAAGACTTTGGGGTTCCCTTTTATGTTAACTGTCGGGCTTATCTCATACTTCCTCATTGTTTAACTTATTTCCTTCTTAATTTCTCCTCTGAAGCGTTTATATTCAACATGGTTTCAGTTGTATTTTCTACCTCACACCTGTCATCAGCACATTTTTTCTTCTTTTATCTTAATTTCTATCTCCTTTGCCACCCCGGGAACTCTGATTCTGTTTGCCCTACCTTTCGCTTTCGAGGGAATATACCTTGACTTTGCCATAATTCTTTGAAGGGGTAAGCAGTACAGTCAACAAGGGGAAGCCAGTCGATGTGGTATATTTGGACTTTCAGAAGGCATTTGACAAAGTCCCACATAAGAGATTATTGTGCAAAGTTAAAGCGCATGGGATTGGGGGAAATGTATTGAGGTGGATAGAAAACTGGTTGGCAGAGAGGAAGCAAAGAGTAGGGATTAATGGGTCCTTTTCAAATTGTCAGGCAGTAACCAGTGGGGTACCACAGGGATCGGTGCTGGGACCCCAGCTATTCACAATATACATTAATGATTTGGATGAGGGAACAAAATGTAACACCTCAAAGTTTGCAGATGATACCAAGTTAGGTGGAAGGTGAATTGTGACGAGGATGCAGGGATCCTACAGCAAGATCTGGACAGGTTGGGCGAGTGGGCAAACCAATGGCAGATGCAGTATAATTTGGATAAATGTGAGGTTATTCATTTTGGAAGCAAAAACAGGAAGGCAGATTACTACCTGAATGGTTGTAAATTGGGAGAGGGGAGTGTGCAACGGGACCTGGGTGTCCTTGTGCACCATTCGCTAAAGGTAAGCATGCAGGTGTAGCAGGCGGTAAAGAAGGTTAATGGTATGTTGGCCTTCATTGCGAGAGGTTTCGCATATTGAAGCAGGATGTGTTGCTGCAATTGTACAGGGCCTTGGTGAGGCCACACTTGCGAGTATTGTGTGCAGTTTTGGTCTCCTTCTCTGAGGAAGGATGTTCTTGTTCTCGAGGGAGTGCAGCGAAGGTTTACCAGGTTGATTCCAGGGATGGCGGGACTGTCATATGAGGAGAGATTGACTCGGTTAGGATTGTTCTCGCTGGAGTTTAGAAGAATGAGGGGGGATCTCATAGAGACTTATAAAATTCTAACAGGACTGGACAAGGTAGATACAGGGAAGATGTTACCAATGATGGGTGTGTCCAGAACCAGGGGCCACAGTCTGAGGATTCAGGGTAAACCATTTTGGACAGATATAAGGAACCATTTCTTCACACAAAGAGTGGTGAGCCTGTGGAATTCATTACCACAGGAAGTAGTTGATGCTAAAACTTTGAATATATTCAAGAGGCGGCTGGATATAGCACTTGGGGAGAATGGGATCAAAGGCTATGGGGAGAAAGCAGGATTAGGCTATTGAGTTGGATGATCAGCCATGATCGTGATGAATGGCAGAGCAGGCTCGAAGAGCCAAGAGGCCTCCTCCATACATCTTCTATGTATGTATCTATGTAATCATCTCTTCCTTCAAAGTTGCCCAGTGATCAGTTACTGTTTTTCCTCCCAACCTTTGACTCCAATTTATTCGGCCCAGGTCCAACCTTTCCTCATTGAAGCTGACTTTCCCCCAGTTCGTTAATTTCACATAGGACTGTGCTTTTTTCTTTTCCATATTCTACCTAAAATATATGATACCATGATCTCTGTCCCCCAGTGTTCCCCTACTCACACTTAATCCACTTTGGCCAGCTCATTTCCAAGAACCAGGTCTGTTTGTGTCCAATGAGAAGGGAGGCACTGAGTGCTGTAGAAAATTCTGCTGAAGCACACTAGAAACTCTTGCCACTCTCTGCCCTTCACACTATTATTTCCCAGCCTATATTTGGAGAAAAACTTGGTGGGATTCTACGATTGCCGATGCCGAAATCGCATTCAGCGATTGGCCGGAGAATCCGTTTTTACGGCAAAATCTGAGGCCGCTCCACTCCACCCCAATGGGCCGACTTCCCGATGGCGTCGGTCACGTGTGCTCACAATTTTCGGGGACCTCGCGTGGCAGCTGCGGACTGTCCAGCGCCACCACAGTCGTGGGGCAGGGGGGGCGGAGCCATTCCGCTGGCAGGGGGGAATTCAGCGGGGGTTGGGGAGACTGGTGGGGGGTGATCCGGGAGTGGCGAGGGGGGTTCGGGGGACACTATCTGGCAGGCCGGGTCCGCACGTGGCTGGCGCCATGTTGTACGGCGCGGCCGCCGCAGGTCACGGACCCGGCTGTCCGTTTCTGCAGGTAAGGCCGGGGGCTTTACGTGGTGCGGCTGCTAGTCTACCACCGGGCAGAGCATCGGTGCCGACATTTTGGTCGTAAGGCCAGACACTTCTTCCAGACATAGCCTCAAAACTGGAGAAGCCAGCTCAAGGTCTTCCATTATTACTACTCCACCTTTCCTGCATCTCTGTGATTTATTTGCAAATTTGTTCCTCTCCACCTTTCCCATTAGTTGACAGCCGATAGACTCCCTACAACACGAACAAAACCCCCCGCAAGGAAGTCAGTCCCGGCCCTGTTTTGGTGAAATCTGTCTGGCCTGTCCAGTTGGTCCCCTCTCCCTCCGAACCAGTCCCAGGGATCTAAAGCCCTCCCCCCTGCATCATCTTTCCAGTTGTGCGTTCATCTGCTTTATCCTCCTATTTTAAGGTCCTGCTTGCTAATTTCCTATCGGCTCCCTAAATTCTGATTGCAGGACCTGGGGCGGGATTCTCCGCAATCGGCGTGATGTCCGCCGACCGGCGCCCAAAACGGCGCGAATCAGTCCGGCATCGCGCCGCCCCAAAGGTGCGGAATCCTCTGCATCTTGAGTGGCCGAGTCCTCACCTTGAGGGGCTAGGCCCGCGCCAAACTGATTTCCACCCCGCCAGCTGGCGGGAAAGGCCTTTGGTGCCCCGCCAGCTGGCGCGAAACTGACTTTGCCGTGCGGCGCATGCGCGGGTGCGTTAGCGGCAGCTCACGGCATCCCCGCGCATGCGCAGTGGAGGGGGTCTCTTCCGCCTCTGCCATAGTGGAGACCATGGCGAAGGCGGAAGGAAAAGAGTGCCCCCAGAGCACAGGCCCGCCCGCGGGTCGGTGGGCCCCGATCGCGGGCCAGGCCACCGTGGGGGCACCCCCCGGGGCCAGATCGCCCCGCACCCCCCCCCCCCAGGACCCCGGAGCCCGCCCACGCCGCCTTGTCCCGCCGGTAAGAGAGGTGGTTTGATTCTCGCCGGCGGGACAGGCATTCCAGCAGCGGGACTTCAGCCCATCCGGGCCGGAGAATCGCCGGGGGGGGGGGGGGGGCGCCAACCGGTGCGGCGCAATTCCCACCCCCGCCGAATATCCGGTGCCGGGGAATTCGGCAATCGGCGGGAGCGGGATTCACGCCAGCCCCCGGCGATTCTCCGACCCGGCGGGGGGTCGGAGAATCCCGTCCCTCATCCCTCTATCTATGCCATTTGTACCAATGTGTATGACAGCAATCGGTTGTTCACCTTACCCCTCCAGGGTGCTCTGCAGTCACTCGGTGACAACATTGACTTTGGCAGCAGGGAGGCAACACCCCATCCCGGAGTCACGTCCACAGCTGCAGAAACACTTGTCTGTTCCCTTAATCATTAGTATTGCTACTCCAGTATTCCTTATACCCCCTGCACATCTAAACTATTCATCATGTCATGGATTGGCTCTGGCTGCACCCCAGGTGGTGAGTGAGACGCATTCAGGGAACACCTGCACTACCTACCTAGTCTGGTGGTCACCTCTTCCCTCTCACCTTTAAGCTGCGGAAAGATTGCATCTACCAACATTCTATCCATGAAGATCTCAAACTTTGAAGATGTGCCACATTGACACTAGCTGCTAGTCACTTTCCAAAAATCAGGGGCGAGATTCTCCGACCCCCCGCCGGGTCGGAGAATCGGTGGGGGCTGGCGTGAATCCCGCCCCTGCCGGTTGCCGAATTCTCCGGCACGGATATTCGGCGGGGGCGGGAACCGTGCCGCGCCGGTTGGCGGCCCCCCCACGATTCTCCGGCCCGCATGGGCCGAAGTCTCGCCGCTAAAATGCCTGTCCCACCGGCGTAGATGAAACCACCTACCTTACTGGCGGGACAAGGCGGTGCGGGCGGGCTCCGGGGTCCTGGGGGGGCGCGGTGGCCTGGCCCGCGATCAGGGCCCACCAATCCGCGGGCGGGCCTGTGCCGTGGGGGCACTCTTTTCCTTCCACCTTCGCCACGGTCTCCACCATGGTGGAGGCGGAAGAGTCTCCCTCCACTGCGCATGCGCGGGAATGCCGTCAGCGGCTGCCCGGAGATGTGATTTCCGCGCCAGCTGGCGGGGCACCAAAGGCCTTGGTTGGGGCTCGGCCCCCAAAGATGCGGAGCATTCCGCACCTTTGGGGCGGCGCGATGCCCGACTGATTTGCGCCGTTTTGGGCGCCAGTCGGCGGACATCGCGCCGATACAGGAGAATGTCGCCCCAGAGCTGGAACTGCCTTCAGCTGCTGACACTTCCCAGATACACTGAGTGTTTGAGAGTCCTCACTGAACACTGGATGTGCCAGTCGACGTTATAGCAGTCCTGCCATTTCTCTATTTATTAATTAATAACCTCATTACTGCTAATAAACCTTTCTAATGGTAACAAACCTTACTAATACTAACAAACACTACTATTAGTTAACCTTATTAATACTGATAAATCATACGAATCCTTAATACACGTAATACATCTGACAAAAACTTACAAATAGAAGATAAGATTCACTGGCTACTAACTTGCTATCAATTGTTAATATTTTTAATATTTGATTTGTTTGTCTCCCTGTTCCACACTGTAACCAATCGCTGTTTGTCGATGTACCATTTGTCAATCTTCTCTGTCGATTATTCTTTTTTTGTCTACTATGTATGTACTGTGTACGTTCCCTTGGTCGCAGAAAAATACTTTTCACTGTACTTCAGTACATGTCAAATCAACTCCCAATTGTTGAGATTCAATCTCTCAGCAGCAAAGCTCTCCAGTCATCCCACTGTTTTTTTCTTTTTTCAATCTGATGGTGCTCCAGGACTTCTCTCTGCCTGTCTCCCTGAAGGTAAGTCACTTCAGCCTTACTCCTTGAACTTCATTATCCACTCCCCAGTCTAGGTATCTTCCGAAGGTCCGTCTCTCTCCACCTTCTCCCGAAGGTACGTCGAAGTGTCAGCACGCATGTGTCTGAACTATTCCAGTTGATTCAACGTTGAATCATCCTGAATCACCCATTGCTTTTGTCCCCTAGCCACTGACTCCACACCTCTCATTGGCCACTTTCTGAGGGTACATGAGGCCTTTGCAATTGCGGCATGCTAACTGACTCTGTGAAGAGCTACCGGCCCTGTATTCATTCCATCACAAAGACGATGGGCGAGATTCTCTGGCCTCTCCGCGGTGTGTTTCCTGGCATTGGGAGGTTGCCCGCCATTGGCCAGCAGCGGGATATTCTGGTCCTGCCGTTGTCAATAGGATTTCCCATTGAATCCACCCCATGCCACTGTGAAAGATGCAGTGGGGGTGCGCCATCAGCAGGGCCAGGAGGTCCTTCCGGCCTGAACAGCTGATCTCGCCCATCCTATTTCCACCTCTGGAACATCACCTGACTTCTCCCATGCCTGCGTTCAACCTTCATTCATGCTATTCTTACCTCAAAGTTTGATTCTAACTCACTCCTGGCTGGTCTCCCACATTCTACCCTTTGCAAACATGAGGCCATCCAAAACTCTGCTGCTTGTGTCCTTACTCACGCCAAGTCCTGTTCATCTATCTTGCCATTGAAATGAAAATGAAAATCGCTTATTGTCACAAGTAGGCTTCAAATGAAGTTACTGTGAAAAGCCCCTAGTCGCCACATTCCGGCGCTTGTTCGGAGAGGCTGATACGGGAATTGAACCGTGCTGCTGGCTTGCCTTGGTCTGCTTTCAAAGCCAGCGATTTAGCCCTGTGCTAAACAGCCCCTCACGGCATTGCTCACATTGGCTCCTCAATGTCAACAATTTTGTCCGTGTTTATAGCCCTCCCAGATGCTGCACTCCTTCCCTGCCTCCCCTGTTGGATTGGTGACCTTGCTTGATAGCTTTCGTGCAGAGTGGGGGTGGGAGACATCACAGTGGGTTTCCACTCGAGAGTGGCGTCGCTAAATTTAGGGGTAGCATATTTCTTGACTTTGGTGGCCATCAGTCCCAGCAGCTTCCGATTCCCCGAGGAGTGCGAGCTTTGCGCAGAGGCAACCTTCAAACATAGCACCCAGATTACTGAAGTTCTGAAGTCATGGAAACATAGAAAATAGGAGCAGGAGGAGGTCATTCGGCCCTTTGAGTTGCTCCTCCATTCATTAAGACCATGGCTGATCATTTAACTCAGTAACCTTTCCAGTGTTTGTCCCCATATCCTTTGATCCCCTTCACCGCTAGAGCTATATCTAACTGCTTCTTTAAAGCACATAACTTGTGCCCTCGACTACTTTCTGTGAGAGAGAATTACACAGGCCGACCACTCTCTGGGTGAAGAAATTTCTCCTCATCTCTGTCCTAAATGCTTCCGTATCTTCAGACTGTGACCCCCTGGTTCTGGACTCCCCCACCATCGGGAACATCCTTTCTGCATCTACTCGGTCTAGTTTCCCCCTCATTCTTCTCAACTCCAGCAAATATAACCCTAACTGACTCAAAATCTCCTCATCCCAGGAATGAGTCTGGTAAACCTTCCCTGCACTCCATCTGCAGCAAAAACATCATTCCTCAGATAAAAAGACCAAAACTGCACACAATACTTCAGGTGTGGCCTCACCAAGGCCCTGTATAATTGCAGCAAGACATCCCTGCTCCTGTACTCGAATTCTCTCCCTGTGAAGGCCAACATGCTATTTGCCTTCTTTACTGCCTGCTGGACCTGCAGGCTTACCTTCAGTGACTGGTGTACGAGGACTCCCGCTCTCATTGCACATTCACCTCTCCTATGGCCATTCAGATACTAATCTACCTTCTTGTTTTTGCTTCCAAAGTGGATAACTTCACATTTATCCAAATTATACTGCATCTGCCATGCATTTGCCCACTCACTCAGCTTGTCCACATTACATGAAGGATCTTCGCATTTTCCTCACAGCTCACTTTTCCACCCAACTTGGTGTCATCTGCAAATCTGGAGATATTGCATTGAGTTCCCTCATCCAAATTATTAATATATACTGTGAATAGCTGGGGTCCCAGCATCGAGTCCTAACGGTCCTTAAAACACTAGTTAATGAAGTAATTTTGGAGTGTTGTAATGTAGTAAACACAGCAGCGAATTAGTGCACAGTAAACTCTCATAGATCATAGTATTTACAGTGCAGAAGGAGGCCATTCGGCCCATCGAGTCTGCACTGGCTCTTGGAAAGAGCCCCCTACTTAAGCCCACGCCGCTACCCTATTCCTGTAACCCATTACCCCTCCTAACCTTTTTGAACACTAAGGGCAATTTAGCATGGCCAATCCACCTAACACGCACGTCTTTGGACTGTGGGAGGAAACCGGAGCACCCGGAGGAAACCCACGCAGACACGGGGAGAATGTGCAGACTCTGCACAGACAGTGACCCAAGCGGGAATCGAACCTGGGACCCTGGAGCTTTGAAGCAATTGTGCTATCCACTGTGCCACCGTGCTGCCCATAAACATGAGTTAATGACCGGATCACCTGTTACAATGATATTGGTCAAGACCCTGGGAAATAATACCCTTGGAACATTTACCTTCACCTGAGAGGCAGTCACCATCTTGGTTTCATTGCTCAGCTGGAAAACAGAACCTTCAGACAATTGTGAGTAAATTTAGGAAGGAGTTGGACAGATTTTTTATTGGTAATGGGTTAAAGGGTTATGGAGAACGTGTAGGACTATGGAGTTAAGGCCAGAATGAGATCAGGCATGATCAAATGGCGGAGCAGACACAATGACCCAAATGGCCTAATTCTGCTGCTATATCTTATGAACGTACTGTGCACTGAAGTGCCAGCCTTGATTTTTAGTCATCAAGTCCTGAAGTTGGGCTTAAAACATAACCTTCAGACACAGCTGAGAACCGTACCAGTTGGGCCACAGTCTATTCTGAACATGGGGCGGGATTCTCCGACCCCCCCGCCGGGTTGGAGAATTGCCGGGGGCTGGCGTGAATCCCGCCCCCGCCGGTTGCCGAATTCTCTGGCACCGGATATTCGGCAGGGGTGGGAATTGCGCCCCCGGCGATTCTCCGGACCGCGATGGGCCGAAGTCCCTCTGCTGGAATGCCTGTCCCGCCGGGGAGAATCAAATCACCTTTCTTACCGGCGGGACAAGGCGGGCTCCGGGGTCCTGGGGCGGGTGGGCGCAGGGCGATCTGGCCACAGGGGGGTGTCCCCACGGTGGCCTGGCCCGCGACCGGGGCACACCGATCCGCGGGCGGGCCTGTGCCGTGGCGGCACTCTTTTCCTTCTGCCTTCGCCATGGTCTCCACTGTGGCGGAGGCGGAAGAGACCCCCTCCACTGCGCATGCGCGAGGATGCCGTGAGCGGCCGCTGACGCTCCCGCGCATGTGCCGCACGGCAAAGTCATTTCCGCGCCAGCTGGCGGAGCACCAAAGGCCTTTCCCACCAGCTGGCGGGGCGGAAATCAGTCCAGCACGGGCCTAGCCCCTCAAGGTGAGGGCTCGGCGCCTCAAGATGCGGAGAATTCCGCACCTTTGGGGCGGCGCGATGCCGGACTGATTCGCGCCGTTTTTGGCGCCGGTCGGCGGACATCGTGCCGATTGCGGAGAATCCCGCCAATGAATCTGAACCTGGGGCGAAATTCTCCGTAATCGGCGTGATGTCCGCCGACCGGCGCCAAAAACGGCGCCAATCAGTCCAGCATCGCACCGCCCCAAAGGTGCGGAATTCTCCGCATCTTGAGCGGCCGAACCCAAACCTTGAAGGGCTAGGCCCGCGCCGGACTGATTTCCGCCCCGCCAGCTGGCGGGAAAGGCCTTTGGTGCCCCGCCAGCTGGCGCGGAAATGACATTGCCGGGCGGCGCATGCGCAGGAGCGTTAGCGGCCGCTCACGGTATCCCCGCGCTGGCGCAGTGGAGGGGTCTCTTCCGCCTCCGCCATGGTGGAGACCATGGCGAAGGCGGAAGGAAAAGAGTGCCCCCACGGCACAGGCCCGCCCGCGGATCAGTGGGCCCCGATCGCGGGCCAGGCCACCGTGGGGGCACCCCCTGGGGCCAGATCGCCCCGCGCCCCCCCCCCGGACCTCAGAGCCCGCCCGCGCCGCCTTGTCCCGCCGGTAAGAGGTGGTTTAATCCACGCCGGCGGGACAGGCATTCTAGCAGCGGGACTTCGGCCCATCCGGGCCGTAGAATCGCCGGCGGGGCGATTCCCGCCCCCGCCGAATCTCCGGTGCCGGAGAATTCGGCAACCGGCGGGGGCGGGATTCACGCCAGCCCCCAGCGATTCTCCAACCCGGCGGGGGGGTCGGAGAATCTCGCCCCCAATACTGATCCCACTGTCCATTCTCTCCTGATAACCCGGCAACTTGCTCAACCACAAAATGGTGTTTTAAAATTCCACTGAAATCTGGAGTAGAGTCAGGGTCACAGGATTATCAGAGTGCAGCGAGAAGCCATTTAGCCCATTATGACTACACAAACTCTCCGAATGAGCAATTCACTGAGTATCATTCTCTATGCGGAATTCAAGCAAAACATTTCTAAGTGTCATTTTGGGCGGGTTTGGCGTGGTGTTTCATGATGGCTTTTTGGCTAAGATCCACACTTAGGCATGATATACTGGCTGCCTCCCGCCCGAATGGGGGCCGGAAGATGCTGGCGGAAACCTCCACCAGGCTTCCCGATGGCCAGTGCGCCTCATAAGATCTAACCAGGTCTCGCGAGGTGTGGCAATCTGGGCCAACATCTACCGGCCACTTTGCGTCCGAATAGCAGCGCGGCAAGACTGGTAGATGCCGGGAGATCCCTTTTCCCCCAATGTGAATCTCGCCCATTGTGGACGGGATCACTTTCTGGCAAATCTGCATATTAGACTGAGACAGCTTGTCTCACTCTAGCAAGTATTCCCGAGATCCCACCAAGGTGTGGGATATAACGCCCTTGCCCTGGATACCTCGGGCGAGTGCTGTTCAGTATTGGTCTCCACAAACGTGGACCAGACGGAATGGCACTCTTGGGGGTCACCCAGGCGCTTGCCCTCTGGGCAGGGTGACATCCTGGCACTGCTGGTGCCATCCAGATACCCTGGCACTGCCAGCCTGGCAGTTCCATCTGGGTGCCAGCCTAGCACTACCAAGATGTCAGGCTCGCACTTCACATGCGACGGGGACTGTTCCCAGGGGTGCCCTGCGTGCCAGGGCATGGGCGAAGACTGCCTTATAAGTGGGTTAAGGCTTTGGGGAGGGGTTCGGGGTCACGTCGGGAGCTTTGTTTACGGTCAACTTAGAATCTCCGCACAGGTGTATTTTTCTGTCAGATTTTAGTTCCGGGATTGTTGGCAACGCTCAGTCAGCAAACCCCACTGGTTGGATGATACTGAAGCCTTCTGATCGGTTGAGTTCCTCCTCAATTTACGCTTTGGTTGGGCCTCAGGGTCCACATATGGCCCCTTTAATCTTGCCCAGGCCCTCCTGGAAGACTTCTGGATATTTCCCCAAGACTTCATAAAGTCCTCTGGTGCCCATCCAGAAGATCTGTTGCCAGTGCAGCTGGAGGTGCTGTAGCCAGTCATGGCCCAGCAGACTTGGTCCGGTGCACCGCACTATTATTAACGGCTACCTAACGGACTGCTGTCCATAAGTGACTGGGGTCATGGTGGTGCCTGTATGGTTGGGGGTTCCCCCGTATAGCTAACCAGTCTTGGCTCTGTGCCCCTCAAACTCAACTGTTGAACCCCAGTCCTGATTCTCTCAAAGGTCTGCCTCTCTATGACTGAAGCGCTGGCACCCGTGTCCAATTCCATCTCTAATGGGTGGCCGTTCACCTGGACTGTAATCCTGGTGGGGGCAATGCAATGTAATTACACCCAATCCACATCATCAGGTTGTTCTGAGTGGAGGGTTCGGGCTCTGGGTTGGCATCTCCCTTGGGTAAGGCGGTGAGTTTGCTGGCTGGCCTGTGGTTTCCTATCATGGCGGTTTCGTCGGCCGCAAGTGCCGCACCCCCTTGGATCATCCCCCCCATCGACTCGGGAGAGGTGCCTCGCCTGGCTGAAGCGGCCCTTCATCAACAGACCTGGTTCTAATGGTGTTTGGGTCAGGGTGGGGTTCCGGGATCTAAGTCCTAGGAGGTGTGTTCGTCGGAACGGGTGACATCCTACGCTGTTGACCACCATCCCTGACATCCCCGGGATTTCCCGGACTCCCTTCTCTGCACTCTCCCGTGAGGGTCCAGCAATGGCTCGGCCAACAATTTCCACATTACTCTGCATACAAGGCAGTCCTGAAGCATCCTGGGTAGGGATGACACACGATTGCAAAACTCCATCAATTTGCATAATCGCGCCAAAAACTTGGTAACGGAATCTCCTGGGGTTCTCTCGGTCGCAGTAAATCGGTATCTCCGTACGATATTGGCAGCTTGGGGTGGTAGTGGTTTACCACGGTGGCACCAACTCTTCAAATGTCTCGGAGTCTGGGGCCGCAGGGGTTTACGTCAGGCTCTTAATGATACTGAAAGTGGGCCCCCCTTCTGGCAATCATTCCCAAAGATAGCGTTCGTCTTTAAAAAAAGTGCACACACCCCAGGGCATTTTCAAAACGTGCAAACCTTATTCCTTTGTGAAGAGAGGTTGTTGTGTTTGAAATGGTTAGCAGTGCCGACTATAGGTCCACTACATCCTCATCGCCAATTTAGTGGTCAGAGAGGAAACCAGAAAGGAGAGTCAAAAAATGTTTTATTTCCCAGAAGAACATATTTGCAAAAAACAGTCCCAGTCAGGACTACTCTGTAGTTCTGCACCTCGGCCGCTGTCAACAAAGAACAATACAGCACAGGAACAGGCCCTTCGGCCCTGCAAACCTGTACCGATCAAGATACCACCCTTGGTCAAATCCTTCAGCTCTACCTTGTGCCTTATCCCTCTCTCCCCATCCTATCCATGCACTTGTCGAGATGCCTGTTGAACGCCGTTAGTTTATCTACTTCCACAACCTCCCCTGTCAATGGGATTTCCCATTGAATCCAGCCCTCGCTGCCGGGGGGTACACTGTCAGCGGGGCTGGAAAATCCTGCCAGCGTGAACATCTGGACTGTCTAGCCCTCTGATTCAAGCACTTCTTGTGGAAAAACATTTCCTGGTGTGTCTATCCATCATGAGAGCTCTCCTATTTTCTCACAGTCATTATGGCAGAGAAGGAAGCCATTCAATCCATCAAGCCCATGCCAGTACTCTGCAGTGCAATCTGGGGAGCTTGATTCTCCTGCTGTACCCCCTAAACTCTGCAAGCTTTGTTTTATCATGTGCCCATCCAATTTGCCTTTGAAATCAGTCCCCCTCTCCGCTTCCACCAGCTTTGTCGGCAGCGGGTGCCAGGTTATTCCCTTTTGTTGCTTTAAATATTTCTCCCTCATAGCCTCCCTGCAACTCCTCCCGAAAACCTTGGGCGTGATTCTCCAACCCCCCGCTGGGTCAGAGAATCGCCGGGGGGCGGTAGCATGGTAGCATAGTGGTTAGCACAATTGCCTCTCAGCTCCAGGGTCCCAGGTTCGATTTCCGGCTTGGGTCACTGTCTGTGCGGAGTCTGCACGTTGTCCCCGTATCTGCGTGGGTTTCCTCCGGGTGCTCCGGTTTCCTCCCACAGTCCAAAGATGTGCAGGTTAGGTGGACTGGCCATGATAAATTGCCCTTAGTCCAAAATTGCCCTTGGTGTTGGGTGGGGTTACTAGATTATGGGGATGGGGTGGAGGTGTTGTCCTTGGGTAGGTTCCAAGAGCCGGTGCAGACTGGATGGGCCGGGTGGCCTCCTTCTGCACTGTAAATTCTATAATTATATGAACCCCGCCGGCTGCCGAATTCTCCGGCGCCGGGGATTTGAGGGGGGCGGGAATTGCGCCGCGCTGATCGTCGGCGGCCCCCCCCGGCGATTCTCCGGCCTGCGATGGGCCGAGGTGCCGCCCATTTTCGGCCAGTCCCGCCGGCGTATATTACAACAGATACTTACCGGCAGGACCTGGCTGTGCGGGCGGCCTCCAGGGCCTCGGGGGGTCGGGGGGGGGGGGAGGGGGGGCGGATCTGGCCCCGGGACATGCCTCCACGGTGGCCTGGCCCGCGATCGGGGCCCATCGATCCACGGGCAGGCCTGTGCCGTGGGGGCACTCTATTCTTCCGCGTCGGCCACCGTGGAGGACCACGTGGATGAACCCCCCTGTGCATGCGCTGGAATGATGCCAGCACACGCTGGCGCTCCCGCGCATGTGCCAACTCGCACCGGCCGGCGGAGGCCCTTCGGCGCCGGTTGGCGTGGCGCAGGCCCCTTCCCTGCCGGCCGGCGCAGCGCAAACTACTCCAGCACCGGCCTAACCCCTGAAGGCGCGGAGGATTCTGCACCTTTGGAGCGGCCCGACGCCGGAGTGGTTCACGCCACTCCGTCGCGCAGGAGTTGCCCACCCTGCCGATTCCCGCAGAATCCCGCCCCTTAACTTTGTCTCCCCATTGTCCATGTACCAGTAGCTAATGGGAAAACCTTTCTCTGTCTACCTTAACCTGCTATAATATTGGACACCTCTATCAGATCATCCCTCAATATACTTTGCTCCGAGGAGAAGTTACTCCAACCAAATCTTGTAACCAAATTCCCTCATCCCTGGAACCATTCAGGCCATTTGAGAGGTAAGAAAATGGGGCTTGACAAATTCAAGTAAACTGTGGAGAATGCCAGGAACATTTCATTTCATTCATCATCCTGACCAAAGCATTTGACTCAGTAAATTTCCAGGGTCTGTGGATTGTGGATATCCCAAAAAACTGCCATCACAATCCTGCAACAGCTTCATGATCATATGACTGAAACTGGCAGGGGTGGGATATCTGAAGTAGCCCCTTCAAAATTTGGACTGGTGTCAAGCAATGTTGTGTGATAGCTCTCATACTAATTACAACCTACCTAACATCACCTCCCAAAGATCAACTGCTTGTTAGCATGAGTATTAAATACTGCCTAGATGGAAAACTCTTTAACTTCAGTGCCAAAATTAAACTGATCACCATTAATATACATGATCTACAGTTTGCAGCTGACTGAAGTATTGATGGTCAAATTGTAAAATTTGACTCTGCATTCCAGTAACCAAGTCATTTATTTATATCAAAAATGTAGTGTCTCTCACACTGACCCTCGGACACATTCCACTGTCAACCCTCCTCCAGCCTGAAAAACAACCATTTACTCTACTCCCTGTTTTCTGTCCTGAACCATTTTTTAAATTCAAGCTGATACTGACCCACCCATTCCATGAGTCTCAGTTTTGTAATTAGCCTTTTATGTGGTCCTTTGTCAAGCACCTCCTTAAACACCCGGGATTCTCCGTAGCCCAACGCCGAAATTGAGTTCGCCGATCGGGCGGAGAATGGATTTTCACTCCCTCCAAACTGGCATCATTGGCCGGCCCACCCATGATGCTCTACTCTCGATGGGCCGGGTTCCCGATGGCACGGGACATGTGTGGTCCCAGTGATTGGGAACCCCGGCGCGCCGGCTGCTGATTGTGCCCAGCGCTGCCACACTCGAACGGGATCCATGCCACTGGCAGGAGGGGGCTTCTGTAGAGCTGGGGGATTGGTGGGGGGTGGCCAGGGGCTGGGCTGTGGGGCCGCGGATGGCGGGTTGAGTTCCCGCCTGGCTGACGCCATGTTGTACGACGCGACTGCTGCACGTCATCAGCCGTATGTATGCGCGGCCTGGGACCCGGCCATTCTCCGGCCGTTTTCGGAGCGGGAGGCGGGAGTTTCAGTCGCCGCTGGTGCTAGCCCCTCACCGGTACCGGAATTGGTGAGGGTTTAACGCTGAGTTTTTGGTTGTGAAAGACCACACATGCTTCGCTGGCACATGCACTTTGTCTCAGAAAAGGAGAATCCAGCCCCACAAATACAATACACACAACATTCAACCTTCTCTCTTACTTCATCCAAAATTTAATAGGTTGGTTAGGCATGATCTTCCTTTTACAAATCCATACTGGCTCTCCATAATTAACTCAAATCTCTCCAAGTTCCTGGTTTTCCCACCCTAATTATTATATCTGAAAACTATAGGACGGGTGTGGAGATATTAGAGAGC
This sequence comes from Scyliorhinus torazame, assembly GCF_047496885.1. Lineage (NCBI taxonomy): Eukaryota > Metazoa > Chordata > Chondrichthyes > Carcharhiniformes > Scyliorhinidae > Scyliorhinus > Scyliorhinus torazame. The sequence goes on from NC_092723.1 coordinate 87,188,431, forward strand.
CACACTATAGGAAGGGTGTAGATGCGTTGGAGAGCCACACTATAGGAAGTGTGTGGATATATTGGAGAGCCACACTATAGGAAGGGTGTGGATATATTGGAGAGCCACACTATAGGAAGGGTGTGGATATATTGGAGAGCCACACGAAAGGAAGGGTGTGGATATATTGGAGAGCCACACTATAGGAAGGGTGTGGATGCGTTGGAGAGCCACACTATAGGAAGGGTGTAGACGTGTTGGAGAGCCACACTATAGGAAGTGTGTGGATGCGGTGGAGAGCCACACTATAGGAAGGCTGTAGATGTATTGGAGAGCCACACTATAGGAAGGGTGTGGATGCGGTGGAGAGCCACACTATAGGAAGGGTGTAGATGCGTTGGAGAGCCACACTATAGGAAGGGTGTGGATATATTGGAGAGCCACACTATAGGAAGTGTGTGGATATATTGGAGAGCCACACTATAGGAAGGGTGTAGATGCGTTGGAGAGCCACACTATAGGAAGTGTGTGGATATATTGGAGAGCCACACTATAGGAAGTGTGTGGATGCGTTGGAGAGCCACACTATAGGAAGGGTGTAGATGTATTGGAGAGCCACACTATAGGAAGTGTGTGGATGTATTGGAGAGCCACACTATAGGAAGGGTGTGGATGTATTGGAGAGCCACACTATAGGAAGTGTGTGGATATATTGGAGAGCCACACTATAGGAAGAGTGTAGACGTGTTGGAGAGCCACACTATAGGAAGTGTGTGGATGCGGTGGAGAGCCACACTATAGGAAGGCTGTAGATGTATTGGAGAGCCACACTATAGGAAGGGTGTGGATGCGGTGGAGAGCCACACTATAGGAAGGGTGTAGATGCGTTGGAGAGCCACACTATAGGAAGGGTGTGGATATATTGGAGAGCAACACTATAGGAAGTGTGTGGATATATTGGAGAGCCACACTATAGGAAGGGTGTAGATGCGTTGGAGAGCCACACAATAGGAAGTGTGTGGATATATTGGAGAGCCACACTATAGGAAGTGTGTGGATGCGTTGGAGAGCCACACTATAGGAAGGGTGTAGATGTATTGGAGAGCCACACTATAGGAAGTGTGTGGATGTATTGGAGAGCCACACTATAGGAAGGGTGTGGATGTATTGGAGAGCCACACTATAGGAAGTGGGTGGATATATTGGAGAGCCACACTATAGGAAGAGTGTAGATGTATTGGAGAGCCACACTATAGGAAGGGTGTGGATGTATTGGAGAGCCACACTATAGGAAGGGTGTGGATGTATTGGAGAGTCACACTATAGGAAGGGTGTAGATGCGGTGGAGTGCCACACTATAGGAAGTGTGTGGATATATTGGAGAGCCACACTATAGGAAGGGTGTAGATGTATTGGAGAGCCACACTATAGGAAGGGTGTGGATGTATTGGAGAGCCACACTATAGGAAGGGTGTGGATGTATTGGAGAGCCACACTATAGGAAGTGTGTGGATGTATTGGAGAGTCACACTATAGGAAGGGTGTAGACGCGGTGGAGAGCCACACTATAGGAAGTGTGTGGATATATTGGAGAGCCACACTATAGGAAGGGTGTAGATGTATTGGAGAGCCACACTATAGGAAGGGTGTGGATGTATTGGAGAGCCACACTATAGGAAGGGTGTGGATGTATTGGAGAGCCACACTATAGGAAGGGTGTGGATGTATAGGAGAGCCACACTATAGCAAGGGTGTGGATGTATTGGAGAGCCACACTATAGGAAGTGTGTAGATGCGGTGGAGAGCCACACTATAGGAAGGGAGTAGATGCATTGGAGAGCCACACTATAGGAAGTGTGTGGATGTATTGGAGAGCCACACTATCGGAAGTGTGTGGATGTATTGTAGAGTCACACTATAGGAAGTGGGTGGATATATTGGAGAGCCACACTATAGGAAGGGTGTGGATGTATTGGAGAGCCACACTATAGGAAGTGTGTGGATGTATTAGAGAGCCACACTATAGGAAGTGTGTGGATGTATTGGAGAGCCACACTATAGGATGGGTGTAGATGTATTGGAGAGCCACACTTGAGGAAGGGTGTGGATGTATTGGAGAGCCACACTATAGGAAGGGTGTGGATGTATTGGAGAGCCACACTATAGGAAGTGTGTGGATGTATTGGAGAGTCACACTATAGGAAGGGTGTAGATGCAGTGGAGAGCCACACTATAGGAAGTGTGTGGATATATTGGAGAGCCACACTATAGGAAGGGTGTAGATGTATTGGAGAGTCACACTATAGGAAGGGTGTAGATGCGGTGGAGAGCCACACTATAGGAAGGGTGTGGATGTATTGGAGAGCCACACTATAGGAAGTGTGTGGATATATTGGAGAGCCACACTATAGGAAGGATGTAGACGTATTGGAGAGCCACACTATAGGAAGTGTGGGGATGCGGTGGAGAGCCACACTATAGGAAGGCTGTAGATGTATTGGAGAGCCACACTATAGGAAGGGTGTGGATGCGGTGGAGAGCCACACTACAGGAAGGGTGTAGATGCGTTGGAGAGCCACACTATAGGAAGGGTGTGGATATATTGGAGAGCCACACGAAAGGAAGTGTGTGGATATATTGGAGAGCCACACTATAGGAAGGGTGTAGATGCGTTGGAGAGCCACACTATAGGAAGTGTGTGGATATATTGGAGAGCCACACTATAGGAAGTGTGTGGATGCGTTGGAGAGCCACACTATAGGAAGGGTGTAGATGTATTGGAGAGCCACACTATAGGAAGTGTGTGGATGTATTGGAGAGCCACACTATAGGAAGGGTGTGGATGTATTGGAGAGCCACACTATAGGAAGTGTGTGGATATATTGGAGAGCCACACTATAGGAAGAGTGTAGATGTATTGGAGAGCCACACTATAGGAAGGTGTGGATGTATTGGAGAGCCACACTATAGGAAGGGTGTGGATGTATTGGAGAGTCACACTATAGGAAGGGTGTAGATGCGGTGGAGAGCCACACTATAGGAAGTGTGTGGATATATTGGAGAGCCACACTATAGGAAGGGTGTAGATGCGGTGGAGAGCCACACTATAGGAAGGGTGTAGATGCATTGGAGAGCCACACTATAGGAAGTGTGTGGATGTATTGGAGAGCCACACTATCGGAAGTGTGTGGATGTATTGTAGAGTCACACTATAGGAAGTGTGTGGATATATTGGAGAGCCACACTATAGGAAGGGTGTGGATGTATTGGAGAGCCACACTATAGGAAGTGTGTGGATGTATTAGAGAGCCACACTATAGGAAGTGTGTGGATGTATTGGAGAGCCACACTATAGGAAGGGTGTAGATGTATTGGAGAGCCACACTTGAGGAAGGGTGTGGATGTATTGGAGAGCCACACTATAGGAAGGGTGTGGATGTATTGGAGAGCCACACTATAGGAAGTGTGTGGATGTATTGGAGAGTCACACTATAGGAAGGGTGTAGATGCAGTGGAGAGCCACACTATAGGAAGTGTGTGGATATATTGGAGAGCCACACTATAGGTAGGGTGTAGATGTATTGGAGAGTCACACTATAGGAAGGGTGTAGATGCGGTGGAGAGCCACACTATAGGAAGTGTGTGGATATATTGGAGAGCCACACTATAGGAAGTGCGTGGATGTATTGGAGAGCCACACTATAGAAAGGGTGTAGATATATTGGAGAGCCACACTATAGGAAGGGTGTGGATGTATTGGAGAGCCACACTATAGGAAGGGTGTGGATGTATTGGAGAGCCAGACTATAGGAAGGGTGTGGATGTATAGGAGAGCCACACTATAGGAAGGGTGTGGATGTATTGGAGAGCCACACTATAGGAAGTGTGTGGATGCGGTGGAGAGCCACACTATAGAAGTGTGTGGATGTATTGGAGAGCCACACTATAGGAAGTGTGTGGATGCGGTGGAGAGCCACACGAGAGGAAGGGTGTAGATGTATTGGAGAGCCACACTATAGGAAGTGTGTAGATGCGGTGGAGAGCCACACTATAGGAAGGGTGTGGATGTATTGGTGAGCCACACTATAGGAAGTGTGTGGATATATTGGAGAGCCACACTATAGGAAAAGTGTGGATGTATTGGAGAGCCACACTATAGGAAGTGTGTGGATGCGGTGGAGAGCCACACTATAGGAAGGGTGTGGATGTATTGGAGAGCCACACTATAGGAAGGGTGTGGATGTATAGGAGAGCCACACTATAGGAAGGGTGTGGATGTATTGGAGAGCCACACTATAGGAAGTGTGTAGATGTGGTGGAGAGCCACACTATAGGAAGGCTGTAGATGTATTGGAGAGCCACACTATAGGAAGTGTGTGGATGCGGTGGAGAGCCACACTATAGGAAGGGTGTGGATGTATTGGAGAGCCACACTATAGGAAGTGTGTAGATGCGGTGGAGAGCCACACTATAGGAAGTGTGTGGATGCGGTGGAGAGCCACACTATAGGAAGTGTGTGGATATATTGGAGAGCCACACTATAGGAAGTGTGTGGATGTATTGGAGAGCAACACTATAGGAAGTGTGTGGATGTATTGGAGAGCCACACTATAGGAAGTGTGTAGATGCGGTGGAGAGCCACACTATAGGAAGGGTGTGGATGTATTGGAGAGCCACACTATAGGAAGTGTGTGGATGCGGTGGAGAGCCACACTATAGGAAGTGTGTGGATGCGGTGGCGAGCCACACTATAGGAAGGGTGTGGATGAGTTGGGGAGCCACACTATAGGAAGTGTGTGGATGTATTGGAGAGCCACACTATAGGAAGGGTGTAGATGTATTGGAGAGCCACACTTGAGGAAGGGTGTGGATGTATTGGAGAGCCACACTATAGGAAGGGTGTGGATGTATTGGAGAGCCACACTATAGGAAGTGTGTGGATGTATTGGAGAGTCACACTATAGGAAGGGTGTAGATGCAGTGGAGAGCCACACTATAGGAAGTGTGTGGATATATTGGAGAGCCACACTATAGGTAGGGTGTAGATGTATTGGAGAGTCACACTATAGGAAGGGTGTAGATGCGGTGGAGAGCCACACTATAGGAAGTGTGTGGATATATTGGAGAGCCACACTATAGGAAGTGCGTGGATGTATTGGAGAGCCACACTATAGAAAGGGTGTAGATATATTGGAGAGCCACACTATAGGAAGGGTGTGGATGTATTGGAGAGCCACACTATAGGAAGGGTGTGGATGTATTGGAGAGCCACACTATAGGAAGGGTGTGGATGTATAGGAGAGCCACACTATAGGAAGGGTGTGGATGTATTGGAGAGCCACACTATAGGAAGTGTGTGGATGCGGTGGAGAGCCACACTATAGGAAGTGTGTGGATGTATTGGAGAGCCACACGAGAGGAAGTGTGTGGATGCGGTGGAGAGCCACACGAGAGGAAGCGTGTAGACGTATTGGAGAGCCACACTATAGGAAGTGTGTAGATGCGGTGGAGAGCCACACTATAGGAAGGGTGTGGAAGTATTGGTGAGCCACACTATAGGAAGTGTGTGGATATATTGGAGAGCCACACTATAGGAAGGGTGTGGATGTATTGGAGAGCCACACTATAGGAAGTGTGTGGATGCGGTGGAGAGCCACACTATAGGAAGGGTGTGGATGTATTGGAGAGCCACACTATAGGAAGGGTGTGGATGTATAGGAGAGCCACACTATAGGAAGGGTGTGGATGTATTGGAGAGCCACACTATAGGAAGTGTGTAGATGTGGTGGAGAGCCACACTATAGGAAGGCTGTAGATGTATTGGAGAGCCACACTATAGGAAGTGTGTGGATGCGGTGGAGAGCCACACTATGGGAAGGGTGTGGATGTATTGGAGAGCCACACTATAGGAAGTGTGTAGATGCGGTGGAGAGCCACACTATAGGAAGTGTGTGGATATATTGGAGAGCCACACTATAGGAAGTGTGTGGATGTATTGGAGAGCCACACTATAGGAAGTGTGTGGATGTATTGGAGAGCCACACTATAGGAAGTGTGTAAATGCGGTGGAGAGCCACACTATAGGAAGGGTGTGGATGTATTGGAGAGCCACACAATAGGAAGTGTGTGGATGCGGTGGAGAGCCACACTATAGGAAGTGTGTGGATGCGGTGGCGAGCCACACTATAGGAAGGGTGTGGATGAGTTGGGGAGCCACACTATAGGAAGTGTGTGGATGTATTGGAGAGCCACACTATAGGAAGGATGTAGATGTATTGGAGAGCCACACTATAGGAAGGGTGTGGATGCGTTTGGGAGCCACACTATAGGAAGTGTGTGGATATATTGGAGAGCCACACTTTAGGAGGTGTGTGGATGCGTTGGAGAGCCACACTATAGGAAGGATGTAGATGTATTGGAGAGCCACACTATAGGAAGGGTGTGGATGCGTTGGGGAGCCACACTATAGGAAGGGTGTGGATGTATTGGAGAGCCACACTATAGGAAGTGTGTGGATGCGGTGGAGAGCCACACTAGAGGAAGTGTGTGGATGTATTGGAGAGCCACACTATAGGAAGTGTGTGGATATATTGGAGAGCCACACTATAGGAAGGGTGTAGATGCGTTGGAGAGCCACACTATAGGAAGTGTGTGGATGCGTTGGAGAGCCACACTATAGGAAGGGTGAGGATGCGGTGGAGTGCCACACTATAGGAAGGCTGTAGATGTATTGGAGAGCCACACTATAGGAAGGGTGTAGATGCATTGGAGAGCCACACTATAGGAAGGGTGTGGGTATATTGGAGAGCCACACTATAGGAAGTGTGTGGATATATTGGAGAGTCACACTATAGGAAGAGTGTAAATGTATTGGAGAGCCACACTATAGGAAGGGTGTAGTTGTATTGGAGAGCCACACTATAGGAAGGGTGTGGATATATTGGAGAGCCACACTATAGGAAGTGGGTGGATATATTGGAGAGCCACACTATAGGAAGTGTGTGGATGCGGTGGAGAGCCACACTATAGGAAGTGTGTGGATGCGGTGGAGAGCCAAACTATAGGAAGTGTGTGGATGCGTTGGAGAGCCACACTATAGGAAGTGTGTGGATGCGGTGGAGAGCCACACTATAGGAAGTGTGTGGATGCGTTGGAGAGCCACACTATAGGAAGTGTGTGGATGCGGTGGAGAGCCACACTATAGGAAGTGTGTGGAGGCGTTGGAGAGCCACACTATAGGAAGTGTGTGGATGCGTTGGAGAGCCACACTATAGGAAGGGTGTGGATGCGGTGGAGAGCTACACTATAGGAAGGCTGTAGATGTATTGGAGAGACACACTATAGGAATGGTGTAGATGCGTTGGAGAGCCACACTATAGGAAGGGTGTGGATATATTGGAGAGCCACACTAGAGGAAGTGTGTGGATATATTGGAGAGCCACACTATAGGAAGGGTGTGGATGTATTGGTGAGCCACACTATAGGAAGTGTGTGGATATATTGGAGAGCCACACTATAGGAAGGGTGTAGATGTATTGGAGAGCCACACTATAGGAAGGGTGTGGATGTATTGGAGAGCCACATTATAGGAAGGGTGTGGATGTATTGGAGAGCCACACTATAGGAAGTGTGTGGATGTATTGGAGAGTCACACTATAGGAAGGGTGTAGACGCGGTGGAGAGCCACACTATAGGAAGTGTGTGGATATATTGGAGAGCCACACTATAGGAAGGGTGTAGATGTATTGGAGAGCCACACTATAGGAAGGGTGTGGATGTATTGGAGAGCCACACTATAGGAAGGGTGTGGATGTATTGGAGAGCCACACTATAGGAAGGGTGTGGATGTATAGGAGAGCCACACTATAGGAAGGGTGTGGATGTATTGGAGAGCCACACTATAGGAAGTGTGTAGATGCGGTGGAGAGCCACACTATAGGAAGGGAGTAGATGCATTGGAGAGCCACACTATAGGAAGTGTGTATGTATTGGAGAGCCACACTATCGGAAGTGTGTGGATGTATTGTAGAGTCACACTATAGGAAGTGGGTGGATATATTGGAGAGCCACACTATAGGAAGGGTGTGGATGTATTGGAGAGCCACACTATAGGAAGTGTGTGGATGTATTAGAGAGCCACACTATAGGAAGTGTGTGGATGTATTGGAGAGCCACACTATAGGATGGGTGTAGATGTATTGGAGAGCCACACTTGAGGAAGGGTGTGGATGTATTGGAGAGCCACACTATAGGAAGGGTGTGGATGTATTGGAGAGCCACACTATAGGAAGTGTGTGGATGTATTGGAGAGTCACACTATAGGAAGGGTGTAGATGCAGTGGAGAGCCACACTATAGGAAGTGTGTGGATATATTGGAGAGCCACACTATAGGAAGGGTGTAGATGTATTGGAGAGTCACACTATAGGAAGGGTGTAGATGCGGTGGAGAGCCACACTATAGGAAGGGTGTGGATGTATTGGAGAGCCACACTATAGGAAGGGTGTAGATGCGTTGGAGAGCCACACTATAGGAAGTGTGTGGATGCGTTGGAGAGCCACACTATAGGAAGGGTGAGGATGCGGTGGAGTGCCACACTATAGGAAGGCTGTAGATGTATTGGAGAGCCACACTATAGGAAGGGTGTAGATGCATTGGAGAGCCACACTATAGGAAGGGTGTGGGTATATTGGAGAGCCACACTATAGGAAGTGTGTGGATATATTGGAGAGTCACACTATAGGAAGAGTGTAGATGTATTGGAGAGCCACACTATAGGAAGGGTGTAGTTGTATTGGAGAGCCACACTACAGGAAGGGTGTGGATATATTGGAGAGCCACACTATAGGAAGTGGGTGGATATATTGGAGAGCCACACTATAGGAAGTGTGTGGATGCGGTGGAGAGCCACACTATAGGAAGTGTGTGGATGCGGTGGAGAGCCAAACTATAGGAAGTGTGTGGATGCGTTGGAGAGCCACACTATAGGAAGTGTGTGGATGCGGTGGAGAGCCACACTATAGGAAGTGTGTGGATGCGTTGGAGAGCCACACTATAGGAAGTGTGTGGATGCGGTGGAGAGCCACACTATAGGAAGTGTGTGAAGGCGTTGGAGAGCCACACTATAGGAAGTGTGTGGATGCGTTGGAGAGCCACACTATAGGAAGGGTGTGGATGCGGTGGAGAGCTACACTATAGGAAGGCTGTAGATGTATTGGAGAGACACACTATAGGAATGGTGTAGATGCGTTGGAGAGCCACACTATAGGAAGGGTGTGGATATATTGGAGAGCCACACTATAGGAAGTGTGTGGATATATTGGAGAGCCACACTATAGGAAGGGTGTGTATGTATTGGTGAGCCACACTATAGGAAGTGTGTGGATATATTGGAGAGCCACACTATAGGAAGGGTGTAGATGTATTGGAGAGCCACACTATAGGAAGGGTGTGGATGTATTGGAGAGCCACACTATAGGAAGGGTGTGGATGTATTGGAGAGCCACACTATAGGAAGTGTGTGGATGTATTGGAGAGTCACACTATAGGAAGGGTGTAGACGCGGTGGAGAGCCACACTATAGGAAGTGTGTGGATATATTGGAGAGCCACACTATAGGAAGGGTGTAGATGTATTGGAGAGCCACACTATAGGAAGGGTGTGGATGTATTGGAGAGCCACACTATAGGAAGGGTGTGGATGTATTGGAGAGCCACACTATAGGAAGGGTGTGGATGTATAGGAGAGCCACACTATAGGAAGGGTGTGGATGTATTGGAGAGCCACACTATAGGAAGTGTGTAGATGCGGTGGAGAGCCACACTATAGGAAGGGAGTAGATGCATTGGAGAGCCACACTATAGGAAGTGTGTGGATGTATTGGAGAGCCACACTATCGGAAGTGTGTGGATGTATTGTAGAGTCACACTATAGGAAGTGGGTGGATATATTGGAGAGCCACACTATAGGAAGGGTCTGGATGTATTGGAGAGCCACACTATAGGAAGTGTGTGGATGTATTAGAGAGCCACACTATAGGAAGTGTGTGGATGTATTGGAGAGCCACACTATAGGATGGGTGTAGATGTATTGGAGAGCCACACTTGAGGAAGGGTGTGGATGTATTGGAGAGCCACACTATAGGAAGGGTGTGGATGTATTGGAGAGCCACACTATAGGAAGTGTGTGGATATATTGGAGAGCCACACTATAGGAAGGGTGTGGATGTATTGGAGAGCCACACTATAGGAAGTGTGTGGATGCGGTGGAGAGCCACACTATAGGAAGGGTGTGGATGTATTGGAGAGCCACACTATAGGAAGGGTGTGGATGTATAGGAGAGCCACACTATAGGAAGGGTGTGGATGTATTGGAGAGCCACACTATAGGAAGTGTGTAGATGTGGTGGAGAGCCACACTATAGGAAGGCTGTAGATGTATTGGAGAGCCACACTATAGGAAGTGTGTGGATGCGGTGGAGAGCCACACTATGGGAAGGGTGTGGATGTATTGGAGAGCCACACTATAGGAAGTGTGTAGATGCGGTGGAGAGCCACACTATAGGAAGTGTGTGGATGCGGTGGAGAGCCACACTATAGGAAGTGTGTGGATATATTGGAGAGCCACACTATAGGAAGTGTGTGGATGTATTGGAGAGCCACACTATAGGAAGTGTGTGGATGTATTGGAGAGCCACACTATAGGAAGTGTGTAGATGCGGTGGAGAGCCACACTATAGGAAGGGTGTGGATGTATTGGACAGCCACACAATAGGAAGTGTGTGGATGCGGTGGAGAGCCACACTATAGGAAGTGTGTGGATGCGGTGGCGAGCCACACTATAGGAAGGGTGTGGATGAGTTGGGGAGCCACACTATAGGAAGTGTGTGGATGTATTGGAGAGCCACACTATAGGAAGGATGTAGATGTATTGGAGAGCCACACTATAGGAAGGGTGTGGATGCGTTGGGGAGCCACACTATAGGAAGTGTGTGGATATATTGGAGAGCCACACTTTCGGAGGTGTGTGGATGCGTTGGAGAGCCACACTATAGGAAGGATGTAGATGTATTGGAGAGCCACACTATAGGAAGGGTGTGGATGCGTTGGGGAGCCACACTATAGGAAGGGTGTGGATGTATTGGAGAGCCACACTATAGGAAGTGTGTGGATGCGGTGGAGAGCCACACTAGAGGAAGTGTGTGGATGTATTGGAGAGCCACACTATAGGAAGTGTGTGGATATATTGGAGAGCCACACTATAGGAAGGGTGTAGATGCGTTGGAGAGCCACACTATAGGAAGTGTGTGGATGCGTTGGAGAGCCACACTATAGGAAGGGTGAGGATGCGGTGGAGTGCCACACTATAGGAAGGATGTAGATGTATTGGAGAGCCACACTATAGGAAGGGTGTAGATGCATTGGAGAGCCACACTATAGGAAGGGTGTGGGTATATTGGAGAGCCACACTATAGGAAGTGTGTGGATATATTGGAGAGTCACACTATAGGAAGAGTGTAGATGTATTGGAGAGCCACACTATAGGAAGGGTGTAGTTGTATTGGAGAGCCACACTATAGGAAGGGTGTGGATATATTGGAGAGCCACACTATAGGAAGTGGGTGGATATATTGGAGAGCCACACTATAGGAAGTGTGTGGATGCGGTGGAGAGCCACACTATAGGAAGTGTGTGGATGCGGTGGAGAGCCAAACTATAGGAAGTGTGTGGATGCGTTGGAGAGCCACACTATAGGAAGTGTGTGGATGCGGTGGAGAGCCACACTATAGGAAGTGTGTGGATGCGTTGGAGAGCCACACTATAGGAAGTGTGTGGATGCGGTGGAGAGCCACACTATAGGAAGTGTGTGGAGGCGTTGGAGAGCCACACTATAGGAAGTGTGTGGATGCGTTGGAGAGCCACACTATAGGAAGGGTGTGGATGCGGTGGAGAGCTACACTATAGGAAGGCTGTAGATGTATTGGAGAGACACACTATAGGAATGGTGTAGATGCGTTGGAGAGCCACACTATAGGAAGGGTGTGGATATATTGGAGAGCCACACTATAGGAAGTGTGTGGATATATTGGAGAGCCACACTATAGGAAGGGTGTGGATGTATTGGTGAGCCACACTATAGGAAGTGTGTGGATATATTGGAGAGCCACACTATAGGAAGGGTGTGGATGTATTGGAGAGCCACACTATAGGAAGTGTGTGGATGCGGTGGAGAGCCACACTATAGGAAGGGTGTGGATGTTTTGGAGAGCCACACTATAGGAAGGGTGTGGATGTATAGGAGAGCCACACTATAGGAAGGGTGTGGATGTATTGGAGAGCCACACTATAGGAAGTGTGTAGATGTGGTGGAGAGCCACACTATAGGAAGGCTGTAGATGTATTGGAGAGCCACACGATAGGAAGTGTGTGGATGCGGTGGAGAGCCACACTATAGGAAGTGTGTAGATGCGGTGGAGAGCCACACTATAGGAAGTGTGTGGATGCGGTGGAGAGCCACACTATAGGAAGTGTGTGGATGCGGTGGAGAGCCACACTATAGGAAGTGTGTGGAGGCGTTGGAGAGCCACACTATAGGAAGTGTGTGGATGCGGTGGAGAGCCACACTATAGGAAGTGTGTGGAGGCGTTGGAGAGCCACACTATAGGAAGTGTGTGGATGCGTTGGAGAGCCACACTATAGGAAGGGTGTGGATGCGGTGGAGAGCTACACTATAGGAAGGCTGTAGATGTATTGGAGAGACACACTATAGGAATGGTGTAGATGCGTTGGAGAGCCACACTATAGGAAGGGTGTGGATATATTGGAGAGCCACACTATAGGAAGTGTGTGGATATATTGGAGAGCCACACTATAGGAAGGGTGTGGATGTATTGGTGAGCCACACTATAGGAAGTGTGTGGATATATTGGAGAGCCACACTATAGGAAGGGTGTGGATGTATTGGAGAGCCACACTATAGGAAGTGTGTGGATGCGGTGGAGAGCCACACTATAGGAAGGGTGTGGATGTTTTGGAGAGCCACACTATAGGAAGGGTGTGGATGTATAGGAGAGCCACACTATAGGAAGGGTGTGGATGTATTGGAGAGCCACACTATAGGAAGTGTGTAGATGTGGTGGAGAGCCACACTATAGGAAGGCTGTAGATGTATTGGAGAGCCACACGATAGGAAGTGTGTGGATGCGGTGGAGAGCCACACTATAGGAAGTGTGTAGATGCGGTGGAGAGCCACACTATAGGAAGTGTGTGGATGCGGTGGAGAGCCACACTATAGGAAGTGTGTGGATATATTGGAGAGCCACACTATAGGAAGTGTGTGGATGTATTGGAGAGCCACACTATAGGAAGTGTGTGGATGTATTGGAGAGCCACACTATAGGAAGTGTGTAGATGCGGTGGAGAGCCACACTATAGGAAGGGTGTGGATGTATTGGAGAGCCACACTATAGGAAGTGTGTGGATGCGGTGGAGAGCCACACTATAGGAAGTGTGTGGATGCGGTGGCGAGCCACACTATAGGAAGGGTGTGGATGAGTTGGGGAGCCACACTATAGGAAGTGTGTGGATGTATTGGAGAGCCACACTATAGGAAGTGTGTGGATATATTGGAGAGCCGCACTATAGGAAGGGTGTAGATGCGTTGGAGAGCGACACTATAGGAAGGATGTGGATATATTGGAGAGCCACACTATAGGAAGTGTGTGGATATATTGGAGAGCCACACTATAGGAAGTGTGTGGATGCGTTGGAGAGCCACAATATAGGAAGGGTGTAGATGTATTGGAGAGCCACACTATAGGAAGTGTGTGGATGCATTGGAGAGCCAAACTATAGGAAGGGTGTGGATGTATTGGAGAGCCACACTATAGGAAGTGTGTGGATATATTAGAGAGCCACACTATAGGAAGGGTGTAGATGTATTGGAGAGCCACACTATAGGAAGGGTGTGGATGTATTGGAGAGCCACACTATAGGAAGAGTGTGGATATATTAGAGAGCCACACTATAGGAAGGGTGTAGATGTATTGGAGAGCCACACTATAGGAAGGGTGTGGATGTATTGGAGAGCCACACGATAGAAAGGGTGTAGATGTATTGGAGAGTCACACTATAGGCAGGGTGTGGATGTATTGGAGAGCCACACTATAGGAAGGGTGTGGATGTATTGGAGAGCCACACTATAGGAAGTGTGTGGATGTATTAGAGAGCCACACTATAGGAAGTGTGTGGATGCGTTGGAGAGCCACACTATAGGAAGTGTGTGGATGCGGTGGAGAACCACACTATAGGAAGTGTGTAGATGCGGTGGAGAGCCACACTATAGGGTGTGGAAGTGTGTGGATATATTGGAGAGCCACACTATAGGAAGTGTGTGGATGTATTGGAGAGCCACACTATAGGAAGTGTGTGGATGTATTGCAGAGCCACACTATAGGAAGTGTGTGGATGTATTCCAGATCCACACTATAGGAAGAGTGTGGATATATTGGAGAGCCACATTATAGGAAGTGTGTGGATGCTTTGGAGAGCCACACTATAAGAAGGGTGTGGATGCGGTGGAGAGCCACACTATAGGTAGTGTGTGGATGTATTGGAGAGCCACACTATAGGAAGGGTGTGGATGTATAGGAGAGCCACACTATAGGAAGGGTGTGGATGTATTGGAGAGCCACACTATAGGAAGTGTGTAGATGTGGTGGAGAGCCACACTATAGGAAGGGTGTAGATGTATTGGAGAGCCACACTATAGGAAGTGTGTGGATGCGGTGGAGAGCCACACTATAGGAAGGGTGTGGATGTATTGGAGAGCCACACTATAGGAAGTGTGTAGATGCGGTGGAGAGCCACACTATAGGAAGTGTGTGGATGCGGTGGAGAGCCACACTATAGGAAGTGTGTGGAGGCGTTGGAGAGCCACACTATAGGAAGTGTGTGGATGCGGTGGAGAGCCACACTATAGGAAGTGTGTGGAGGCGTTGGAGAGCCACACTATAGGAAGTGTGTGGATGCGTTGGAGAGCCACACTATAGGAAGGGTGTGGATGCGGTGGAGAGCTACACTATAGGAAGGCTGTAGATGTATTGGAGAGACACACTATAGGAATGGTGTAGATGCGTTGGAGAGCCACACTATAGGAAGGGTGTGGATATATTGGAGAGCCACACTATAGGAAGTGTGTGGATATATTGGAGAGCCACACTATAGGAAGGGTGTGGATGTATTGGTGAGCCACACTATAGGAAGTGTGTGGATATATTGGAGAGCCACACTATAGGAAGGGTGTGGATGTATTGGAGAGCCACACTATAGGAAGTGTGTGGATGCGGTGGAGAGCCACACTATAGGAAGGGTGTGGATGTTTTGGAGAGCCACACTATAGGAAGGGTGTGGATGTATAGGAGAGCCACACTATAGGAAGGGTGTGGATGTATTGGAGAGCCACACTATAGGAAGTGTGTAGATGTGGTGGAGAGCCACACTATAGGAAGGCTGTAGATGTATTGGAGAGCCACACGATAGGAAGTGTGTGGATGCGGTGGAGAGCCACACTATAGGAAGTGTGTAGATGCGGTGGAGAGCCACACTATAGGAAGTGTGTGGATGCGGTGGAGAGCCACACTATAGGAAGTGTGTGGATATATTGGAGAGCCACACTATAGGAAGTGTGTGGATGTATTGGAGAGCCACACTATAGGAAGTGTGTGGATGTATTGGAGAGCCACACTATAGGAAGTGTGTAGATGCGGTGGAGAGCCACACTATAGGAAGGGTGTGGATGTATTGGAGAGCCACACTATAGGAAGTGTGTGGATGCGGTGGAGAGCCACACTATAGGAAGTGTGTGGATGCGGTGGCGAGCCACACTATAGGAAGGGTGTGGATGAGTTGGGGAGCCACACTATAGGAAGTGTGTGGATGTATTGGAGAGCCACACTATAGGAAGTGTGTGGATATATTGGAGAGCCGCACTATAGGAAGGGTGTAGATGCGTTGGAGAGCGACACTATAGGAAGGATGTGGATATATTGGAGAGCCACACTATAGGAAGTGTGTGGATATATTGGAGAGCCACACTATAGGAAGTGTGTGGATGCGTTGGAGAGCCACAATATAGGAAGGGTGTAGATGTATTGGAGAGCCACACTATAGGAAGTGTGTGGATGCATTGGAGAGCCAAACTATAGGAAGGGTGTGGATGTATTGGAGAGCCACACTATAGGAAGTGTGTGGATATATTAGAGAGCCACACTATAGGAAGGGTGTAGATGTATTGGAGAGCCACACTATAGGAAGGGTGTGGATGTATTGGAGAGCCACACTATAGGAAGAGTGTGGATATATTAGAGAGCCACACTATAGGAAGGGTGTAGATGTATTGGAGAGCCACACTATAGGAAGGGTGTGGATGTATTGGAGAGCCACACGATAGAAAGGGTGTAGATGTATTGGAGAGTCACACTATAGGAAGGGTGTGGATGTATTGGAGAGCCACACTATAGGAAGGGTGTGGATGTATTGGAGAGCCACACTATAGGAAGTGTGTGGATGTATTAGAGAGCCACACTATAGGAAGTGTGTGGATGCGTTGGAGAGCCACACTATAGGAAGTGTGTGGATGCGGTGGAGAACCACACTATAGGAAGTGTGTAGATGCGGTGGAGAGCCACACTATAGGGTGTGGAAGTGTGTGGATATATTGGAGAGCCACACTATAGGAAGTGTGTGGATGTATTGGAGAGCCACACTATAGGAAGTGTGTGGATGTATTGCAGAGCCACACTATAGGAAGTGTGTGGATGTATTCCAGATCCACACTATAGGAAGAGTGTGGATATATTGGAGAGCCACATTATAGGAAGTGTGTGGATGCTTTGGAGAGCCACACTATAAGAAGGGTGTGGATGCGGTGGAGAGCCACACTATAGGTAGTGTGTGGATGTATTGGAGAGCCACACTATAGGAAGGGTGTGGATGTATAGGAGAGCCACACTATAGGAAGGGTGTGGATGTATTGGAGAGCCACACTATAGGAAGTGTGTAGATGTGGTGGAGAGCCACACTATAGGAAGGGTGTAGATGTATTGGAGAGCCACACTATAGGAAGTGTGTGGATGCGGTGGAGAGCCACACTATAGGAAGGGTGTGGATGTATTGGAGAGCCACACTATAGGAAGTGTGTAGATGCGGTGGAGAGCCACACAAGAGGAAGTGTGTGGATGCGGTGGAGGGCCACACTATAGGAAGTGTGTGGATATATTGGAGAGCCACACTATAGGAAGTGTGTGGATGTATTGGAGAGCCACACTATAGGAAGTGTGTGGATGTATTGGAGAGCCACACTATAGGAAGTGTGTAGATACGGTGGAGGGCCACACTATAGGAAGGGTGTGGATGTATTGGAGAGCCACACTATAGGAAGTGTGTGGATGCGGTGGAGAGCCACACTATAGGAAGTGTGTGGATGCGGTGGCGAGCCACACTATAGGAAGGGTGTGGATGCGTTGGGGAGCCACACTATAGGAAGTGTGTGGATGTATTGGAGAGCCACACTATAGGAAGGATGTAGATGTATTCGAGAGCCACACTATAGGAAGGGTGTGGATGCGTTGGGGAGCCACACTATAGGAAGTGTGTGGATATATTGGAGAGCCACACTTTAGGAGGTGTGTGGATGCGTCGGAGAGCCACACTATAGGAAGGGTGTGGATGCGGTGGAGAGCCACACTATAGGTATTGTGTGGATGTATTGGAGAGCCACACTATAGGAAGTGTGTGGATATATTGGAGAGCCACACTATAGGAAGGGTGTAGATGCGTTGGAGAGCCACACTATAGGAAGTGTGTGGATGCGTTGGAGAGCCACACTATAGGAAGGGTGTGGATGCGGTGGAGAGCCACACTATAGGAAGGCTGTAGATGTATTGGAGAGCCACACTATAGGAAGGGTGTTGATGCATTGGAGAGCCACACTATAGGAAGGGTGTGGATATATTGGAGAGCCACACTATAGGAAGTGTGTGGATATATTGGAGAGTCACACTATAGGAAGAGTGTAGATGTATTGGAGAGCCACACTATAGGAAGGGTGTAGATGTATTGGAGAACCACACTATAGGAAGGGTGTGGATATATTGGAGAGCCACACAATAGGAAGTGGGTGGATATATTGGAGAACCACACTATAGGAAGTGTGTAGATGTATTGGAGAGCCACACTATAGGAAGGGTGAGGATGCGGTGGAGAGCCACACTATAGGAAGGGTGGGAATGTATTGGAGAGCCACACTATAGGAAGTGTGTGGATGTATTGGAGAGCCACACTATAGGAAGGGTGTAGATGCGGTGGAGAGCCACACTATAGGAAGGGTGTGGATGTATTGGTGAGCCACACTATAGGAAGTGTGTGGATATATTGGAGAGCCACACTATAGGAAGGGTGTGGATATATTGGAGAGCCACACTATAGGAAGTGTGTGGGTGTATTGGAGAGCCACACTATAGGAAGGGTGTGGATGTATAGGAGAGCCACACTATAGGAAGGGTGTGGATGTATTGGAGAGCCACACTATAGGAAGTGTGTAGATGTGGTGGAGAGCCACACTATAGGAAGGGTGTGGATGTATTGGAGAGCCACACTATAGGAAGTGTGTGGATGCGGTGGAGAGCCACACTATAGGAAGGGTGTGGATGTATTGGAGAGCCACACTATAGGAAGTGTGTAGATGCGGTGGAGAGCCACACTATAGGAAGTGTGTGGATGCGGTGGAGGGCCACACTATAGGAAGTGTGTGGATATATTGGAGAGCCACACTATAGGAAGTGTGTGGATGTATCGGAGAGCCACACTATTGGAAGTGTGTGGATGTATTGGAGAGCCACACTATAGGAAGTGTGTAGATACGGTGGAGAGCCACACTATTGGAAGGGTGTGGATGTATTGGAGAGCCACACTATAGGAAGTGTGTGGATGCGGTGGAGAGCCACACTATAGGAAGTGTGTGGATGCGGTGGCGAGCCACACTATAGGAAGGGTGTGGATGCGTTGGGGAGCCACACTATAGGAAGTGTGTGGATGTATTGGAGAGCCACACTATAGGAAGGATGTAGATGTATTGGAGAGCCACACTATAGGAAGGGTGTGGATGCGTTGGGGAGCCACACTACAGGAAGTGTGTGGATATATTGGAGAGCCACACTTTAGGAGGTGTGTGGATGCGTTGGAGAGCCACACTATAGGTAGTGTGTGGATGTATTGGAGAGCCACACTATAGGAAGTGTGTGGATATATTGGAGAGCCACACTATAGGAAGGGTGTAGATGCATTGGAGAGCCACACTATAGGAAGTGTGTGGATGCGTTGGAGAGCCACACTATAGGAAGGGTGTGGATGCGGTGGAGAGCCACACTTTAGGAAGGCTGTAGATGTATTGGAGTGCCACACTATAGGAAGGGTGTAGATGCATTGGAGAGCCACACGATAGGAAGGGTGTGGATATATTGGAGAGCCACACTATAGGAAGTGTGTGGATATATTGGAGAGTCACACTATAGGAAGAGTGTCGATGTATTGGAGAGCCACACTATAGGAAGGGTGTAGATGTATTGGAGAGCCACACTATAGGAAGGGTGTGGATATATTGGAGAGCCACACAATAGGAAGTGGGTGGATATATTGGAGAGCCACACTATAGGAAGTGTGTAGATGTATTGGAGAGCCACACTATAGGAAGTGTCTGGATGCGGTGGAGAGCCACACTATAGGAAGTGTGTGGATGCGTTGGAGAGCCACACAATAGGAAGTGGGTGGATATATTGGAGAGCCACACTATAGGAAGTGTGTAGATGTATTGGAGAGCCACACTATAGGAAGGGTGTGGATGTATTGGAGAGCCACACTATAGGAAGTGTATGGATATATTGGAGAGCCACACTATAGGAAGGGTGTGGATGCGGTGGAGAGCTACACTATAGGAAGGCTGTAGATGCGTTGGAGAGCCACACTATAGGAAGTGTGTAGATGCGTTAAGAGAGCCACACTATAGGAAGTGTGTAGATGCGTTGGAGAGCCACACTATAGGAAGTGTGTAGATGCGTTCGAGAGCCACACTATAGGAAGTGTGTAGATGCGTTAGAGAGCCACACTATAGGAAGGGTGTAGATGCGTTGGAGAGCCACACTATAGGAAGTGTGTAGATGCGTTAGAGAGCCACACTATAGGAAGGGTGTAGATGCGTTGGAGAGCCACACTATAGGAAGTGTGTAGATGCGTTAGAGAGCCACACTATAGGAAGGGTGTGGATGTATTGGAGAGCCACACTATAGGAAGGGTGTGGCTGTATTGGAGAGCCACAATATAGGAAGGGTGTAGATGCGTTGGAGAGCCACACTATAGGAAGGGTGTAGATTTATTGGAGAGCCACACTATAGGAAGTGTGTGGATGCATTGGAGAGCCACACTATAGGAAGGGTGTGGACGTATTGGAGAGCCACACTATAGGAAGGGTGTAGATGCGGTGGAGAGACACACTATAGGAAGGGTGTGGATGTATTGGTGAGCCACACTATAGGAAGTGTGTGGATATATTGGAGAGCCACACTATAGGAAGGGTGTGGATGTATTGGAGAGCCACACTACAGGAAGTGTGTGGATGTATTGGAGAGCCACACTATAGGAAGGGTGTGGATGTATAGGAGAGCCACACTATAGGAAGGGTGTGGATGTATTGGAGAGCCACACTATAGGAAGTGTGTAGATGTGGTGGAGAGCACACTACAGGAAGGGTGTAGATGTATTGGAGAGCCACACTATAGGAAGTGTGTGGATGCGGTGGAGAGCCACACTATAGGAAGGGTGTGGATGTATTGGAGAGCCACACTATAGGAAGGGTGAGGATGCGGTGGAGAGCCACACTATAGGAAGGGTGTGAATGTATTGGAGAGCCACACTATAGGAAGTGTGTGGACGTATTGGAGAGCCACACTATAGGAAGGGTGTAGATGCGGTGGAGAGACACACTATAGGAAGGGTGTGGATGTATTGGTGAGCCACACTATAGGAAGTGTGTGGATATATTGGAGAGCCACACTATAGGAAGGGTGTGGATGTATTGGAGAGCCACACTACAGGAAGTGTGTGGATGTATTGGAGAGCCACACTATAGGAAGGGTGTGGATGTATAGGAGAGCCACACTATAGGAAGGGTGTGGATGTATTGGAGAGCCACACTATAGGAAGTGTGTAGATGTGGTGGAGAGCACACTACAGGAAGGGTGTAGATGTATTGGAGAGCCACACTATAGGAAGTGTGTGGATGCGGTGGAGAGCCACACTATAGGAAGGGTGTGGATGTATTGGAGAGCCACACTATAGGAAGTGTGTAGATGCGGTGGAGAGCCACACTATAGGAAGTGTGTGGATGCGGTGGAGAGCCACACTATAGGAAGTGTGTGGATATATTGGAGAGCCACACTCTAGGAAGTGTGTGGATGTATTGGAGAGCCACACTATAGGAAGGGTGTGGATGTATTGGAGAGCCACACTATAGGAAGTGTGTAGATACGGTGGAGAGCCACACTATAGGAAGGGCGTGGATGTATTGGAGAGCCACACTATAGGAAGTGTGTGGATGCGGTGGAGAGCCACACTATAGGAAGTGTGTGGATGCGGTGGCGAGCCACACTATAGGAAGGGTGTGGATGCGTTGGGGAGCCACACTATAGGAAGTGTGTGGAAGTATTGGAGAGCCACACTATAGGAAGGATGTAGATGTATTGGAGAGCCACACTATAGGAAGGGTGTGGATGCGTTGGGGAGCCACACTATAGGAAGTGTGTGGATATATTGGAGAGCCACACTTTAGGAGGTGTGTGGATGCGTTGGAGAGCCACACTATAGGAAGGGTGTGGATGCGGTGGAGAGCCACACGAGAGGTAGTGTGTGGATGTATTGGAGAGCCACACTATAGGAAGTGTGTGGATATATTGGAGAGCCACACTATAGGAAGGGTGTAAATGCGTTGGAGAGCCACACTATAGGAAGTGTGTGAATGCGTTGGAGAGCCACACTATAGGAAGGGTGTGGATTCGGTGGAGAGCCACACTATAGGAAGGCTGTAGATGTATTGGAGAGCCACACTATAGGAAGTGTGTGGATATATTGGAGAGCCACACTATAGGAAGTGTGTGGATATCTTGGAGAGTCACACTATAGGAAGAGTGTAGATGTATTGGAGAGCCACACTATAGGATGGGTGTAGATGTATTGGAGAGCCACACTATAGGAAGGGTGTAGATGCATTGGAGAGCCACACTATAGGAAGGGTGTGGATATATTGGAGAGCCACACTATAGGAAGTGTGTGGATATATTGGAGAGTCACACTATAGGAAGAGTGTAGATGTATTGGAGAGCCACACTATAGGAAGGGTGTAGATGTATTGGAGAGCCACACTATAGGAAGAGTGTGGATATATTGGAGAGCCACACTATAGGAAGTGGGTGGATATATTGGAGAGCCACACTATAGGAAGTGTGTGGATGCGGTGGAGAGCCACACTATAGGAAGTGTGTGGATGCGTTGGAGAGCCACACTATAGGAAGGGTGTGGATGCGTTGGAGAACCACACTGTAGGAAGGGTGTAGATGTATTGGAGGGCCACACTAGAGGAAGTGTGTGGATGTATTGGAGAGCCACACTATAGGAAGGGTGTGGATGTATTGGAGAGCCACACTATAGGAAGTGTGTGGATATATTGGAGAGCCACACTATAGGAAGGGTGTGGATGCGGTGGAGAGCTACAGTATAGGAAGGCTGTAGATGTATTGGAGGGCCACACTATAGGAATGGTGTAGATGCGTTGGAGAGCCACACTACAGGAAGGGTGTGGATATATTGGAGAGCCACACTATAGGCAGTGTGTGGATATATTGGAGAGCCACACTATAGGAAGGGTGTAGATGCGTTGGTGAGCGACACTATAGGAAGGGTGTGGATATATTGGAGAGCCACACTATAGGAAGTGTGTGGATATATTGGAGAGCCACACTATAGGAAGTGTGTGGATGCGTTGGAGAGCCACAATATAGGAAGGGTGTAGATGTATTGGAGAGCCACACTATAGGAAGTGTGTGGATGCATTGGAGAGCCACACTATAGGAAGTGTGTGGATGTATTGGAGAGCCACACTATAGGAAGTGTGTGGATATATTGGAGAGCCACACTATAGGAAGGGTGTAGATGTATTGGAGAGCCACACTATAGGAAGGGTGTGGATGTATTGGAGAGCCACACGATAGGAAGTGTGTGGATGTATTGGAGAGTCACACTATAGGAAGGGTGTAGATGCGGTGGAGAGCCACACTATAGGAAGTGTGTGGATATACTGGAGAGCCACACTATAGGAAGGGTGTAGATGTATTGGAGAGCCACACTATCGGAAGGGTGTGCATGTATTGGAGAGCCACACTATAGGAAGGGTGTGGATGTATTGGAGAGCCACACTATAGGAAGTGTGTGGATGTATTAGAGAGCCACACTATAGGAAGTGTCTGGATGCGGTGGAGAGCCAAACTATAGGAAGTGTGTGGATGCGTTGGAGTGCCACACTATAGGAAGGGTGTGGATATATTGGAGAGCCACACTATAGGAAGTGTGTAGATGTATTGGAGAGCCACACTGTAGGAAGTGTGTGGTTATATTGGAGAGCCACACTATAGGAAGTGTGTGGATGTATTGCAGAGCCACACTATAGGAAGTGTGTGGATGTATTGGAGAGCCACACTATAGGAAGTGTGTGGATGTATTCCAGAACCACACTATAGGAAGTGTGTGGATATATTGGAGAGCCACATTAAAGGAAGTGTGTGGATGCTTTGGAGAGCCACACTATAGGAAGGGTGTGGATGCGGTGGAGAGCCACACTATAGGAAGGGTGTGGATGCGTTGGAGAGCCACACTATAGGAACGGTGTGGATGCATTGGAGAGCCACACTATAGGAAGTGTGTGGATGCGTTGGAGAGCCACACTATAGGAAGGGTGTGGATGCGTTGGAGAGCCACACTATAGGAAGGGTGTGGATGCGTTGGAGAGCCACACTATAGGAAGTGTGTAGATGCGGTGGAGAGCCACACTATAGGAAGGGTGTAGATGTATTGGAGAGCCACACTATAGGAAGTGTGTGGATGTATTGGAGAGCCACACTATCGGAAGTGTGTGGATGTATTGGTGAGCCACACTATAGGAAGTGTGTGGATGTATTGGAGAGCCACACTATAGGAAGGGTGTAGATGTATTGGAGAGCCACACTATAGAAAGTGTGAAGATGCATTGTTGAGCCAGACTATAGAAAGTGTGTAGATATATTGGAGAGCCACACTATAGGAAGTGTGTGGATATATTGGAGAGCCACACTATAGGAAGTGTCTGGATGTATTGTAGAGCCACACTATGGGAAATGTGTGGATGTATTGGAGAGCCACACTATAGGAAGTGTGTAGATGCGTTGGAGAGCCACACTATAGGAAGGGTGTAGTGCGTTGGAGAGCACACTATAGGAAGTGTGCAGATGCGTTGGAGAGCCACACTATAGGAAGGCTGTAGATGCGTTGGAGAGCCACACTATAGGAAGTGGGTAGATGCATTAGAGAGCCACACTATAGGAAGTGTGTGGATATATTGGAGAGCCACACTATAGGAAGTGTGTCGATGCGTTGGAGAGCCACATTATAGGAAGTGTGTAGATGCGTTAGAGAGCCACACTATAGGAAGTGTGTCGATGCGTTGGAGAGCCACACTATAGGAAGTGTGTAGATGCGTTCGAGAGCCACACTATAGGAAGTGTGTAGATGCGTTAGAGAGCCACACTATAGGAAGGGTGTAGATGCGTTGGAGAGCCACACTATAGGAAGTGTGTAGATGCGTTAGAGAGCCACACTATAGGAAGGGTGTGGATGCATTGGAGAGCCACACTATAGGAAGTGTGTGGATGCGTAGGAGAGCCACACTATAGGAAGGGTGTGGATGCGTTGGAGAGCCACACTATAGGAAGGGTGTGGATGCGTTGGAGAGCCACTCTATAGGAAGTGTGTAGATGCGGTGGAGAGCCACACTATAGGAAGGGTGTAGATGTATTGGAGAGCCACACTATAGGAAGTGTGTGGATGTATTGGAGAGCCACACTATCGGAAGTGTGTGGATGTATTGGTGAGCCACACTATAGGAAGTGTGTGGATGTATTGGAGAGCCACACTATAGGAAGGGTGTAGATGTATTGGAGAGCCACACTATAGAAAGTGTGAAGATGCATTGTTGAGCCAGACTATAGAAAGTGTGTAGATATATTGGAGAGCCACACTATAGGAAGTGTGTGGATATATTGGAGAGCCACACTATAGGAAGTGTCTGGATGTATTGGAGAGCCACACTATAGGAAGGGTGTAGATGCGTTGGAGAGCCACACTATAGGAAGGGTGTAGTGCGTTGGAGAGCACACTATAGGAAGTGTGCAGATGCGTTGGAGAGCCACACTATAGGAAGGCTGTAGATGCGTTGGAGAGCCACACTATAGGAAGTGGGTAGATGCATTAGAGAGCCACACTATAGGAAGTGTGTGGATATATTGGAGAGCCACACTATAGGAAGGCTGTAGATGCGTTGGAGAGCCACACTATAGGAAGTGTGTGGATGCGTTGGAGAGCCACACTATAGGAAGGGTGTGGATGCGGTGGAGAGCCACACTATAGGAAGGCTGTAGATGTATTGGAGAGCCACACTATAGGAAGGGTGTTGATGCATTGGAGAGCCACACTATAGGAAGGGTGTGGATATATTGGAGAGCCACACTATAGGAAGTGTGTGGATATATTGGAGAGTCACACTATAGGAAGAGTGTAGATGTATTGGAGAGCCACACTATAGGAAGGGTGTAGATGTATTGGAGAACCACACTATAGGAAGGGTGTGGATATATTGGAGAGCCACACAATAGGAAGTGGGTGGATATATTGGAGAACCACACTATAGGAAGTGTGTAGATGTATTGGAGAGCCACACTATAGGAAGGGTGAGGATGCGGTGGAGAGCCACACTATAGGAAGGGTGGGAATGTATTGGAGAGCCACACTATAGGAAGTGTGTGGATGTATTGGAGAGCCACACTATAGGAAGGGTGTAGATGCGGTGGAGAGCCACACTATAGGAAGGGTGTGGATGTATTGGTGAGCCACACTATAGGAAGTGTGTGGATATATTGGAGAGCCACACTATAGGAAGGGTGTGGATATATTGGAGAGCCACACTATAGGAAGTGTGTGGGTGTATTGGAGAGCCACACTATAGGAAGGGTGTGGATGTATAGGAGAGCCACACTATAGGAAGGGTGTGGATGTATTGGAGAGCCACACTATAGGAAGTGTGTAGATGTGGTGGAGAGCCACACTATAGGAAGGGTGTGGATGTATTGGAGAGCCACACTATAGGAAGTGTGTGGATGCGGTGGAGAGCCACACTATAGGAAGGGTGTGGATGTATTGGAGAGCCACACTATAGGAAGTGTGTAGATGCGGTGGAGAGCCACACTATAGGAAGTGTGTGGATGCGGTGGAGGGCCACACTATAGGAAGTGTGTGGATATATTGGAGAGCCACACTATAGGAAGTGTGTGGATGTATCGGAGAGCCACACTATTGGAAGTGTGTGGATGTATTGGAGAGCCACACTATAGGAAGTGTGTAGATACGGTGGAGAGCCACACTATTGGAAGGGTGTGGATGTATTGGAGAGCCACACTATAGGAAGTGTGTGGATGCGGTGGAGAGCCACACTATAGGAAGTGTGTGGATGCGGTGGCGAGCCACACTATAGGATGGGTGTGGATGCGTTGGGGAGCCACACTATAGGAAGTGTGTGGATGTATTGGAGAGCCACACTATAGGAAGGATGTAGATGTATTGGAGAGCCACACTATAGGAAGGGTGTGGATGCGTTGGGGAGCCACACTACAGGAAGTGTGTGGATATATTGGAGAGCCACACTTTAGGAGGTGTGTGGATGCGTTGGAGAGCCACACTATAGGTAGTGTGTGGATGTATTGGAGAGCCACACTATAGGAAGTGTGTGGATATATTGGAGAGCCACACTATAGGAAGGGTGTAGATGCATTGGAGAGCCACACTATAGGAAGTGTGTGGATGCGTTGGAGAGCCACACTATAGGAAGGGTGTGGATGCGGTGGAGAGCCACACTTTAGGAAGGCTGTAGATGTATTGGAGTGCCACACTATAGGAAGGGTGTAGATGCATTGGAGAGCCACACTATAGGAAGGGTGTGGATATATTGGAGAGCCACACTATAGGAAGTGTGTGGATATATTGGAGAGTCACACTATAGGAAGAGTGTCGATGTATTGGAGAGCCACACTATAGGAAGGGTGTAGATGTATTGGAGAGCCACACTATAGGAAGGGTGTGGATATATTGGAGAGCCACACAATAGGAAGTGGGTGGATATATTGGAGAGCCACACTATAGGAAGTGTGTAGATGTATTGGAGAGCCACACTATAGGAAGTGTCTGGATGCGGTGGAGAGCCACACTATAGGAAGTGTGTGGATGCGTTGGAGAGCCACACTATAGGAAGTGGGTGGATATATTGGAGAGCCACACTATAGGAAGTGTGTAGATGTATTGGAGAGCCACACTATAGGAAGGGTGTGGATGTATTGGAGAGCCTCACTATAGGAAGTGTATGGATATATTGGAGAGCCACACTATAGGAAGGGTGTGGATGCGGTGGAGAGCTACACTATAGGAAGGCTGTAGATGCGTTGGAGAGCCACACTATAGGAAGTGTGTAGATGCGTTAAGAGAGCCACACTATAGGAAGTGTGTAGATGCGTTGGAGAGCCACACTATAGGAAGTGTGTAGATGCGTTCGAGAGCCACACTATAGGAAGTGTGTAGATGCGTTAGAGAGCCACACTATAGGAAGGGTGTAGATGCGTTGGAGAGCCACACTATAGGAAGTGTGTAGATGCGTTAGAGAGCCACACTATAGGAAGGGTGTAGATGCGTTGGAGAGCCACACTATAGGAAGTGTGTAGATGCGTTAGAGAGCCACACTATAGGAAGGGTGTGGATGTATTGGAGAGCCACACTATAGGAAGGGTGTGGCTGTATTGGAGAGCCACAATATAGGAAGGGTGTAGATGCGTTGGAGAGCCACACTATAGGAAGGGTGTAGATTTATTGGAGAGCCACACTATAGGAAGTGTGTGGATGCATTGGAGAGCCACACTATAGGAAGGGTGTGGATGTATTGGAGAGCCACACTATAGGAAGGGTGAGGATGCGGTGGAGAGCCACACTATAGGAAGGGTGTGAATGTATTGGAGAGCCACACTATAGGAAGTGTGTGGACGTATTGGAGAGCCACACTATAGGAAGGGTGTAGATGCGGTGGAGAGACACACTATAGGAAGGGTGTGGATGTATTGGTGAGCCACACTATAGGAAGTGTGTGGATATATTGGAGAGCCACACTATAGGAAGGGTGTGGATGTATTGGAGAGCCACACTACAGGAAGTGTGTGGATGTATTGGAGAGCCACACTATAGGAAGGGTGTGGATGTATAGGAGAGCCACACTATAGGAAGGGTGTGGATGTATTGGAGAGCCACACTATAGGAAGTGTGTAGATGTGGTGGAGAGCACACTACAGGAAGGGTGTAGATGTATTGGAGAGCCACACTATAGGAAGTGTGTGGATGCGGTGGAGAGCCACACTATAGGAAGGGTGTGGATGTATTGGAGAGCCACACTATAGGAAGTGTGTAGATGCGGTGGAGAGCCACACTATAGGAAGTGTGTGGATGCGGTGGAGAGCCACACTATAGGAAGTGTGTGGATATATTGGAGAGCCACACTCTAGGAAGTGTGTGGATGTATTGGAGAGCCACACTATAGGAAGGGTGTGGATGTATTGGAGAGCCACACTATAGGAAGTGTGTAGATACGGTGGAGAGCCACACTATAGGAAGGGCGTGGATGTATTGGAGAGCCACACTATAGGAAGTGTGTGGATGCGGTGGAGAGCCACACTATAGGAAGTGTGTGGATGCGGTGGCGAGCCACACTATAGGAAGGGTGTGGATGCGTTGGGGAGCCACACTATAGGAAGTGTGTGGAAGTATTGGAGAGCCACACTATAGGAAGGATGTAGATGTATTGGAGAGCCACACTATAGGAAGGGTGTGGATGCGTTGGGGAGCCACACTATAGGAAGTGTGTGGATATATTGGAGAGCCACACTTTAGGAGGTGTGTGGATGCGTTGGAGAGCCACACTATAGGAAGGGTGTGGATGCGGTGGAGAGCCACACGAGAGGTAGTGTGTGGATGTATTGGAGAGCCACACTATAGGAAGTGTGTGGATATATTGGAGAGCCACACTATAGGAAGGGTGTAAATGCGTTGGAGAGCCACACTATAGGAAGTGTGTGAATGCGTTGGAGAGCCACACTATAGGAAGGGTGTGGATGCGGTGGAGAGCCACACTATAGGAAGGCTGTAGATGTATTGGAGAGCCACACTATAGGAAGTGTGTGGATATATTGGAGAGCCACTCTATAGGAAGTGTGTGGATATCTTGGAGAGTCACACTATAGGAAGAGTGTAGATGTATTGGAGAGCCACACTATAGGAAGGGTGTAGATGTATTGGAGAGCCACACTATAGGAAGGGTGTAGATGCATTGGAGAGCCACACTATAGGAAGGGTGTGGATATATTGGAGAGCCACACTATAGGAAGTGTGTGGATATATTGGAGAGTCACACTATAGGAAGAGTGTAGATGTATTGGAGAGCCACACTATAGGAAGGGTGTAGATGTATTGGAGAGCCACACTATAGGAAGAGTGTGGATATATTGGAGAGCCACACTATAGGAAGTGGGTGGATATATTGGAGAGCCACACTATAGGAAGTGTGTAGATGTATTGGAGAGGCACACTATTGGAAGTGTGTGGATGCGGTGGAGAGCCACACTATAGGAAGTGTGTGGATGCGTTGGAGAGCCACACTATAGGAAGGGTGTGGATGCGTTGGAGAACCACACTGTAGGAAGGGTGTAGATGTATTGGAGGGCCACACTAGAGGAAGTGTGTGGATGTATTGGAGAGCCACACTATAGGAAGGGTGTGGATGTATTGGAGAGCCACACTATAGGAAGTGTGTGGATATATTGGAGAGCCACACTATAGGAAGGGTGTGGATGCGGTGGAGAGCTACAGTATAGGAAGGCTGTAGATGTATTGGAGGGCCACACTATAGGAATGGTGTAGATGCGTTGGAGAGCCACACTACAGGAAGGGTGTGGATATATTGGAGAGCCACACTATAGGCAGTGTGTGGATATATTGGAGAGCCACACTATAGGAAGGGTGTAGATGCGTTGGTGAGCGACACTATAGGAAGGGTGTGGATATATTGGAGAGCCACACTATAGGAAGTGTGTGGATATATTGGAGAGCCACACTATAGGAAGTGTGTGGATGCGTTGGAGAGCCACAATATAGGATGGGTGTAGATGTATTGGAGAGCCACACTATAGGAAGTGTGTGGATGCATTGGAGAGCCACACTATAGGAAGTGTGTGGATGTATTGGAGAGCCACACTATAGGAAGTGTGTGGATATATTGGAGAGCCACACTATAGGAAGGGTGTAGATGTATTGGAGAGCCACACTATAGGAAGGGTGTGGATGTATTGGAGAGCCACACGATAGGAAGTGTGTGGATGTATTGGAGAGTCACACTATAGGAAGGGTGTAGATGCGGTGGAGAGCCACACTATAGGAAGTGTGTGGATATACTGGAGAGCCACACTATAGGAAGGGTGTAGATGTATTGGAGAGCCACACTATCGGAAGGGTGTGCATGTATTGGAGAGCCACACTATAGGAAGGGTGTGGATGTATTGGAGAGCCACACTATAGGAAGTGTGTGGATGTATTAGAGAGCCACACTATAGGAAGTGTCTGGATGCGGTGGAGAGCCAAACTATAGGAAGTGTGTGGGTGCGTTGGAGTGCCACACTATAGGAAGGGTGTGGATATATTGGAGAGCCACACTATAGGAAGTGTGTAGATGTATTGGAGAGCCACACTGTAGGAAGTGTGTGGTTATATTGGAGAGCCACACTATAGGAAGTGTGTGGATGTATTGCAGAGCCACACTATAGGAAGTGTGTGGATGTATTGGAGAGCCACACTATAGGAAGTGTGTGGATGTATTCCAGAACCACACTATAGGAAGTGTGTGGATATATTGGAGAGCCACATTAAAGGAAGTGTGTGGATGCTTTGGAGAGCCACACTATAGGAAGGGTGTGGATGCGGTGGAGAGCCACACTATAGGAAGGGTGTGGATGCGTTGGAGAGCCACA
Organism: Scyliorhinus torazame; assembly: GCF_047496885.1. NCBI lineage: Eukaryota > Metazoa > Chordata > Chondrichthyes > Carcharhiniformes > Scyliorhinidae > Scyliorhinus > Scyliorhinus torazame. The sequence goes on from NC_092723.1 coordinate 87,219,868, forward strand.
CTATAGGAACGGTGTGGATGCATTGGAGAGCCACACTATAGGAAGTGTGTGGATGCGTTGGAGAGCCACACTATAGGAAGGGTGTGGATGCGTTGGAGAGCCACACTATAGGAAGGGTGTGGATGCGTTGGAGAGCCACACTATAGGAAGTGTGTAGATGCGGTGGAGAGCCACACTATAGGAAGGGTGTAGATGTATTGGAGAGCCACACTATAGGAAGTGTGTGGATGTATTGGAGAGCCACACTATCGGAAGTGTGTGGATGTATTGGTGAGCCACACTATAGGAAGTGTGTGGATGTATTGGAGAGCCACACTATAGGAAGGGTGTAGATGTATTGGAGAGCCACACTATAGAAAGTGTGAAGATGCATTGTTGAGCCAGACTATAGAAAGTGTGTAGATATATTGGAGAGCCACACTATAGGAAGTGTGTGGATATGTTGGAGAGCCACACTATAGGAAGTGTCTGGATGTATTGTAGAGCCACACTATGGGAAATGTGTGGATGTATTGGAGAGCCACACTATAGGAAGTGTGTAGATGCGTTGGAGAGCCACACTATAGGAAGGGTGTAGTGCGTTGGAGAGCACACTATAGGAAGTGTGCAGATGCGTTGGAGAGCCACACTATAGGAAGGCTGTAGATGCGTTGGAGAGCCACACTATAGGAAGTGGGTAGATGCATTAGAGAGCCACACTATAGGAAGTGTGTGGATATATTGGAGAGCCACACTATAGGAAGGCTGTAGATGCGTTGGAGAGCCACATTATAGGAAGTGTGTAGATGCGTTAGAGAGCCACACTATAGGAAGTGTGTCGATGCGTTGGAGAGCCACACTATAGGAAGTGTGTAGATGCGTTCGAGAGCCACACTATAGGAAGTGTGTAGATGCGTTAGAGAGCCACACTATAGGAAGGGTGTAGATGCGTTGGAGAGCCACACTATAGGAAGTGTGTAGATGCGTTAGAGAGCCACACTATAGGAAGGGTGTGGATGCATTGGAGAGCCACACTATAGGAAGTGTGTGGATGCGTAGGAGAGCCACACTATAGGAAGGGTGTGGATGCGTTGGAGAGCCACACTATAGGAAGGGTGTGGATGCGTTGGAGAGCCACTCTATAGGAAGTGTGTAGATGCGGTGGAGAGCCACACTATAGGAAGGGTGTAGATGTATTGGAGAGCCACACTATAGGAAGTGTGTGGATGTATTGGAGAGCCACACTATCGGAAGTGTGTGGATGTATTGGTGAGCCACACTATAGGAAGTGTGTGGATGTATTGGAGAGCCACACTATAGGAAGGGTGTAGATGTATTGGAGAGCCACACTATAGAAAGTGTGAAGATGCATTGTTGAGCCAGACTATAGAAAGTGTGTAGATATATTGGAGAGCCACACTATAGGAAGTGTGTGGATATATTGGAGAGCCACACTATAGGAAGTGTCTGGATGTATTGGAGAGCCACACTATAGGAAGGGTGTAGATGCGTTGGAGAGCCACACTATAGGAAGGGTGTAGTGCGTTGGAGAGCACACTATAGGAAGTGTGCAGATGCGTTGGAGAGCCACACTATAGGAAGGCTGTAGATGCGTTGGAGAGCCACACTATAGGAAGTGGGTAGATGCATTAGAGAGCCACACTATAGGAAGTGTGTGGATATATTGGAGAGCCACACTATAGGAAGGCTGTAGATGCGTTGGAGAGCCACATTATAGGAAGTGTGTAGATGCGTTAGAGAGCCACACTATAGGAAGTGTGTAGATGCGTTGGAGAGCCACACTATAGGAAGTGTGTAGATGCGTTCGAGAGCCACACTATAGGAAGTGTGTAGATGCGTTAGAGAGCCACACTATAGGAAGGGTGTAGATGCGTTGGAGAGCCACACTATAGGAAGTGTGTAGATGCGTTAGAGAGCCACACTATAGGAAGGGTGTAGATGCGTTGGAGAGCCACACTATAGGAAGTGTGTAGATGCGTTAGAGAGCCACACTATTGGAAGGGTGTGGATGTATTGGAGAGCCACACTATAGGAAGGGTGTGGCTGTATTGGAGAGCCACAATATAGGAAGGGTGTAGATGCGTTGGAGAGCCACACTATAGGAAGGGTGTAGATGTATTTGAGAGCCACACTATAGGAAGTGTGTGGATGTATTGGAGAGCCACACTATAGGAAGGGTGTGGATGTATTGGAGAGCCACACTATAGGAAGGGTGAGGATGCGGTGGAGAGCCACACTATAGGAAGGGTGAGGATGCGGTGGAGAGCCACACTATAGGAAGGGTGTGAATGTATTGGAGAGTACACTATAGGAAGTGTGTGGATGTATTGGAGAGCCACACTATAGGAAGGGTGTGGATGTATTGGAGAGCCACACTATAGGAAGTGTGTGGATGTATTGGAGAGCCACACTATAGGAAGGGTGTGGATGCCCTAGCGAGCCACACTATCGGAAGTGTGTGGATGTATTGGAGAGCGACACTGTAGGAAGTGTGTGGATGTATTGGAGAGCCACAATATAGGAAGGGTGTAGATGCGTTGGAGAGCCACACTATAGGAAGGGTGTAGATGCGTTGGAGAGCCACACTATAGGAAGTGTGTGGATGTATTGGAGAGCCACACTATAGGAAGGGTGTAGATGCGGTGGAGAGCCACACTAAAGAGAGGTGTAGATGCGTTGGAGAGCCGCACTATAGGAAGGGTGTAGATGTATTGGAGAGCCACACTATAGGAAGTGTGTGGATGTATTGGAGAACCAGACTATAGGAAGGGTGTAGATGCGTAGGAGAGCCACACTATAGGAAGGGTGTAGATGCGTTGGAGAGCCACACTATAGGAAGTGTGTGGATGTATTGGAGAACCAGACTATAGGAAGTGTGTGGATGTATTGGAGAGCCACACTATAGGAAGGGTGTAGATGTATTGGAGAGCCACATTATAGGAAGGGTGTGGATGTATTGGAGAACCAGACTGTAGGAAGTGTGTGGATGTATTGGAGAGCCACACTATAGGAAGGGTGTGGATGTATTGGAGAGCCACACTATAGGAAGTGTGTGGATGTATTGGAGAGCCACACGATAGGAAGTGTGTGGATGTATTGGAGAGCCACACTATAGGAAGGGTGTGAATGTATTGGAGAGCCACACTATAGGAAGGGTGTGGATGTATTGGAGAGCCACCCTATAGGAAGGGTGTGGATGTATTGGAGAGCCACACTATAGGAAGGGTGTGGATGTATTGGAGAGCCACACTATAGGAAGTGTGTAGATGCGTTAGAGAGCCACACTATAGGAAGGGTGTGGATGTATTGGAGAGCCACACTATAGGAAGGGTGTGGCTGTATTGGAGAGCCACAATATAGGAAGGGTGTAGATGCGTTGGAGAGCCACACTATAGGAAGGGTGTAGATGTATTTGAGAGCCACACTATAGGAAGTGTGTGGATGTTTGGAGAGCCACACTATAGGAAGGGTGTGGATGTATTGGAGAGCCACACTATAGGAAGGGTGAGGATGCAGTGGAGAGCCACACTATAGGAAGGGTGAGGATGCGGTGGAGAGCCACACTATAGGAAGGGTGTGAATGTATTGGAGAGCCACACTATAGGAAGTGTGTGGATGTATTGGAGAGCCACACTATAGGAAGGGTGTGGATCTATTGGAGAGCCACACTATAGGAAGTGTGTGGATGTATTGGAGAGCCACACTATAGGAAGGGTGTGGATGCCCTAGCGAGCCACACTATCGGAAGTGTGTGGATGTATTGGAGAGCGACACTGTAGGAAGTGTGTGGATGTATTGGAGAGCCACACTATAGGAAGGGTGTAGATGCGTTGGAGAGCCACACTATAGGAAGTGTGTGGATGTATTGGAGAGCCACACTATAGGAAGGGTGTAGATGCGGTGGAGAGCCACACTATAGGAAGGGTGTAGATGCGTTGGAGAGCCACACTATAGGAAGGGTGTAGATGTATTGGAGAGCCACACTATAGGAAGTGTGTGGATGTATTGGAGAACCAGACTATAGGAAGGGTGTAGATGCGTTGGAGAGCCACACTATAGGAAGGGTGTAGATGCGTTGGAGAGCCACACGATAGGAAGTGTGTGGATGTATTGGAGAACCAGACTATAGGAAGTGTGTGGATGTATTGGAGAGCCACACTATAGGAAGGGTGTAGATGTATTGGAGAGCCACATTATAGGAAGGGTGTGGATGTATTGGAGAACCAGACTATAGGAAGTGTGTGGATGTATTGGAGAGCCACACTATAGGAAGGGTGTGGATGTATTGGAGAGCCACACTATAGGAAGTGTGTGGATGTATTGGAGAGCCACACTATAGGAAGTGTGTGGATGTATTGGAGAGCCACACTATAGGAAGTGTGTGGATGTATTGGAGAGCCACACTATAGGAAGGGTGTGAATGTATTGGAGAGCCACACTATAGGAAGGGTGTGGATGTATTGGAGAGCCACCCTATAGGAAGGGTGTGGATGTATTGGAGAGCCACACTATAGGAAGGGTGTGGATGTATTGGAGAGCCACACTATAGGAAGTGTGTGGATGTATTGGAGAGCCACACTACAGGAAGTGTGTAGATGCGTTGGAGAGCCACACTATAGGAAGGGTGTAGATGCGTTGGAGAGCCACACTATAGGAAGTGTGTAGATGCGTTGGAGAGCCACACTATTGGAAGGCTGTAGATGCGTTGGAGAGCCACACTATAGGAAGTGTGTAGATGCGTTGGAGAGCCACACTATCGGAAGGGTGTAGTGCGTTGAAGAGCCACACTATAGGAAATGTGTAGATGCGTTGGTGAGCCACACTATAGGAAGGCTGTAGATGCGTTGGAGAGCCACACTATAGGAAGTGTGTAGATGCATTAGAGAGCCACACTATAGGAAAGGTGTAGATGCGTTGGAGAGCCACACTATAGGAAGTGTGTAGATGCGTTAGAGAGCCACACTATAGGAAGTGTGTGGATATATTGGAGAGCCACACTATAGGAAGGCTGTAGATGCGTTGGAGAGCCACACTATAGGAAGTGTGTAGATGCGTTGGAGAGCCACTCTATAGGAAGTGTGTAGATGCGTTCGAGAGCCACACTATAGGAAGTGTGTAGATGCGTTGGAGAGCCACTCTATAGGAAGTGTGTAGATGCGTTCGAGAGCCACACTATAGGAAGTGTGTAGATGCGTTAGAGAGCCACACTATAGGAAGTGTGTGGATGTATTGGAGAACCAGACTATAGGAAGTGTGTGGATGTATTGGAGAGCCACACTATAGGAAGGGTGTAGATGTATTGGAGAGCCACATTATAGGAAGGGTGTGGATGTATTGGAGAACCAGACTATAGGAAGTGTGTGGATGTATTGGAGAGCCACACTATAGGAAGGGTGTGGATGTATTGGAGAGCCACACTATAGGAAGTGTGTGGATGTATTGGAGAGCCACACTATAGGAAGTGTGTGGATGTATTGGAGAGCCACACTATAGGAAGTGTGTGGATGTATTGGAGAGCCACACTATAGGAAGGGTGTGAATGTATTGGAGAGCCACACTATAGGAAGGGTGTGGATGTATTGGAGAGCCACCCTATAGGAAGGGTGTGGATGTATTGGAGAGCCACACTATAGGAAGGGTGTGGATGTATTGGAGAGCCACACTATAGGAAGTGTGTGGATGTATTGGAGAGCCACACTACAGGAAGTGTGTAGATGCGTTGGAGAGCCACACTATAGGAAGGGTGTAGATGCGTTGGAGAGCCACACTATAGGAAGTGTGTAGATGCGTTGGAGAGCCACACTATTGGAAGGCTGCAGATGCGTTGGAGAGCCACACTATAGGAAGTGTGTAGATGCGTTGGAGAGCCACACTATCGGAAGGGTGTAGTGCGTTGAAGAGCCACACTATAGGAAATGTGTAGATGCGTTGGTGAGCCACACTATAGGAAGGCTGTAGATGCGTTGGAGAGCCACACTATAGGAAGTGTGTAGATGCATTAGAGAGCCACACTATAGGAAAGGTGTAGATGCGTTGGAGAGCCACACTATAGGAAGTGTGTAGATGCGTTAGAGAGCCACACTATAGGAAGTGTGTGGATATATTGGAGAGCCACACTATAGGAAGGCTGTAGATGCGTTGGAGAGCCAGACTATAGGAAGTGTGTAGATGCGTTAGAGAACCACACTATAGGAAGTGTGTAGATGCGTTGGAGAGCCACTCTATAGGAAGTGTGTAGATGCGTTCGAGAGCCACACTATAGGAAGTGTGTAGATGCGTTAGAGAGCCACACTATAGGAAGGGTGTAGATGCGTTGGAGAGCCACACTATAGGAAGTGTGTAGATGCGTTAGAGAGCCACACTATAGGAAGGGTGTAGATGCGTTGGAGAGCCACACTATAGGAAGTGTGTAGATGCGTTAGAGAGCCACACTATAGGAAGTGTGTGGATATATTGGAGATCCACACTAAAGGAAGGCTGTAGATGCGTTGGAGAGCCACACTATAGGAAGTGTGTAGATGCGTTGGAGAGCCACACTATAGGAAGTGTGTAGATGCGTTAGAGAGCCACACTATAGGAAGGGTGTAGATGCGTTGGTGAGCCACACTATAGGAAGTGTGTAGATGTGTAAGAGAGCCACACTATAGGAAGCGTGTAGATGCGTTGGAGAGCCACACTATAGGAAGTGTTTAGATGCGTTGGAGAGCCACACTATAGGAAGGCTGTAGATGCGTTGGCGAGCCACACTATAGGAAGTGTGTAGATGCGTTAGAGAGCCACACTATAGGAAGGCTGTAGATGCGTTGGAGAGCCACATTATAGGAAGGGTGTAGATGTATTGGAGAGCCACACTATAGGAAGTGTGTGGATGTATTAGAGAGCCACACTATAGGAAGGGTGTAGATGCGTTGGAGAGCCACACTATAGGAAGTGTGTGGATGTATTGGAGAGCCACACTATAGGAAGGGTGTAGATGTATTGGAGAGCCACACTATAGGAAGTGTGTGGATGTATTGGAGAGCCACACTATAGGAAGGGTGTAGATGCGTTGGAGAGCCACACTATAGGAAGTGTGTGGATGTATTGGAGAGCCACACTATAGGAAGGGTGTAGATGTATTGGAGAGCCACACTATAGGAAGTGTGTGGATGTATTGGAGAGCCACACTATAGGAAGGGTGTGGATGTATTGGAGAGCCACACTATAGGAAGGGTGTGGATGCGGTGGAGAGCCACACTATAGGAAGGGTGTGAATGTATTGGAGAGCCACACTATAGGAAGGGTGTGGCTGTATTGGAGAGCCACACTATTGGAAGGGTGTGGATGTATTGGAGAGCCACACTATAGGAAGTGTGTGGATGTATTGGAGAGCCACACTATAGGAAGGGTGTGGATGCCCTAGCGAGCCACACTATCGGAAGTGTGTGGATGTATTGGAGAGCGACACTGTAGGAAGTGTGTGGATGTATTGGAGAGCCACACTATAGGAAGGGTGTAGATGCGGTGGAGAGCCACACTATAGGATGGGTGTAGATGCGTTGATGAGCCACACTACAGGAAGGGTGTAGATGTATTGGAGAGCCAAACTATAGGAAGTGTGTGGATGTATTGGAGAACCAGACTATAGGAAGGGTGTAGATGCGTTGGAGAGCCACACTATAGGAAGGGTGTAGATGCGTTGGAGAGCCACACTATAGGAAGTGTGTGGATGTATTGGAGAACCAGACTATAGGAAGTGTGTGGATGTATTGGAGAGCCACACTATAGGAAGGGTGTAGATGTATTGGAGAGCCACATTATAGGAAGGGTGTGGATGTATTGGAGAACCAGACTATAGGAAGTGTGTGGATGTATTGGAGAGCCACACTATAGGAAGGGTGTAGATGCGTTGGAGAGCCACACTATAGGTGGGGTGTGGATGCCCTAGAGAGCCACACTATAGGAAGGGTGTAGGTGTATTGGAGAGCCACACTATAGGAAGTGTGTGGATACGTTGGAGAGCCACACTATAGGAAGGGTGTAGATGCGTTGGAGAGCCACACTATAGGAAGGGTGTAGATGCGTTGGAGAGCCACACTATAGGAAGTGTGTGGATGTATTGGAGAGCCACACTATAGGAAGTGTGTGGATGTATTGGAGAGCCACACTATAGGAAGGATGTGGATGTATTGGAGAGCCACACTATAGGAAGGGTGTGGATGTATTGGAGAGCCACACTATAGGAAGGGTGTGGATGTATTGGAGAGCCACACTATAGGAAGTGTGTGGATGTATTGGAGAGCCACATTATAGGAAGTGTGTGGATGTATTGGAGAGCCACACTATAGGAAGGGTGTGGATGTATTGGAGAGCCACACTATAGGAAGGGTGTGGATGTATTGGAGAGCCACCCTATAGGAAGGGTGTGGATGTATTGGAGAGCCACACTATAGGAAGGGTGTGGATGTATTGGAGAGCCACACTATCGGAAGGGTGTAGATGCGTTGGAGAGCTACACTATAGGAAGGGTGTAGATGCGTTGGAAAGCCACACTATAGGAAGTGTGTAGATGCGTTGAAGAGCCACACTATAGGAAGTGTGTGGATGTATTGGAGAGCCACACTATAGGAAGTGTGTAGTGCGTTGGAGAGCCACACTATAGGAAGTGTGTAGATGCGTTGGTGAGCCACACTATAGGAAGGCTGTAGATGCGTTGGAGAGCCACACTATAGGAAGTGTGTAGATGCATTAGAGAGCCACACTATAGGAAGGGTGTAGATGCGTTGGAGAGCCACACTATAGGAAGTGTGTAGATGCGTTAGAGAGCCACACTATAGGAAGTGTGTGGATATATTGGAGAGCCACACAATAGGAAGGCTGTAGATGCGTTGGAGAGCCACACTATAGGAAGTGTGTAGATGCGTTAGAGAGCCACACTATAGGAAGTGTGTAGATGCGTTGGAGAGCCACTCTATAGGAAGTGTGTAGATGCGTTCGAGAGCCACACTATAGGAAGTGTGTAGATGCGTTAGAGAGCCACACTATAGGAAGGGTGTAGATGCGTTGGAGAGCCACACTATAGGAAGTGTGTAGATGCGTTAGAGAGCCACACTATAGGAAGTGTGTGGATATATTGGAGAGCCACACTATAGGAAGGCTGTAGATGCGTTGGGGAGCCACACTATAGGAAGTGTGTAGATGCATTAGAGAGCCACACTATAGGAAGTGTGTAGACGCGTTGGAGAGCCACACTATAGGAAGTGTGTAGATGCGTTAGAGAGCCACACTATAGGAAGGGTGTTGATGCGTTGGTGAGCCACACTATAGGTGGGGTGTGGATGCCCTAGAGAGCCACACTATAGGAAGGGTGTAGGTGTATTGGAGAGCCACACTATAGGAAGTGTGTGGATACGTTGGAGAGCCACACTATAGGAAGGGTGTAGATGCGTTGGAGAGCCACACTATAGGAAGGGTGTAGATGCGTTCGAGAGCCACACTATAGGAAGTGTGTGGATGTATTGGAGAGCCACACTATAGGAACTGTGTGGATGTATTGGAGAGCCACACTATAGGAAGGGTGTGGATGTATTGGAGAGCCACACTATAGGAAGGGTGTGGATGTATTGGAGAGCCACACTATAGGAAGGGTGTGGATGTATTGGAGAGCCACACTATAGGAAGTGTGTGGATGTATTGGAGAGCCACACTATAGGAAGTGCGTGGATGTATTGGAGAGCCACACTATAGGAAGGGTGTGGATGTATTGGAGAGCCACACTATAGGAAGGGTGTGGATGTATTGGAGAGCCACCCTATAGGAAGGGTGTGGATGTATTGGAGAGCCACACTATAGGAAGGGTGTGGATGTATTGGAGAGCCACACTATCGGAAGGGTGTAGATGCGTTGGAGAGCTACACTATAGGAAGGGTGTAGATGCGTTGGAAAGCCACACTATAGGAAGTGTGTAGATGCGTTGGAGAGCCACACTATAGGAAGTGTGTGGATGTATTGGAGAGCCACACTATAGGAAGTGTGTAGTGCGTTGGAGAGCCACACTATAGGAAGTGTGTAGATGCGTTGGTGAGCCACACTATAGGAAGGCTGTAGATGCGTTGGAGAGCCACACTATAGGAAGTGTGTAGATGCATTAGAGAGCCACACTATAGGAAGGGTGTAGATGCGTTGGAGAGCCACACTATAGGAAGTGTGTAGATGCGTTAGAGAGCCACACTATAGGAAGTGTGTGGATATATTGGAGAGCCACACAATAGGAAGGCTGTAGATGCGTTGGAGAGCCACAGTATAGGAAGTGTGTAGATGCGTTAGAGAGCCACACTATAGGAAGTGTGTAGATGCGTTGGAGAGCCACTCTATAGGAAGTGTGTAGATGCGTTCGAGAGCCACACTATAGGAAGTGTGTAGATGCGTTAGAGAGCCACACTATAGGAAGGGTGTAGATGCGTTGGAGAGCCACACTATAGGAAGTGTGTAGATGCGTTAGAGAGCCACACTATAGGAAGTGTGTGGATATATTGGAGAGCCACACTATAGGAAGGCTGTAGATGCGTTGGAGAGCCACACTATAGGAAGTGTGTAGATGCATTAGAGAGCCACACTATAGGAAGTGTGTAGACGCGTTGGAGAGCCACACTATAGGAAGTGTGTAGATGCGTTAGAGAGCCACACTATAGGAAGGGTGTTGATGCGTTGGTGAGCCACTCTATAGGAAGTGTGTAGATGTGTTAGAAAGCCACACTATAGGAAGGGTGTAGATACGTTGGAGAGCCACACTATAGGAAGTGTGTAGATGCGTTGGAGAGCCACACTATAGGAAGGCTGTAGATGCGTTGGAGAGCCACACTATAGGAAGTGTGTAGATGCGTTAGAGCGCCACACTATAGGAAGGCTGTAGATGCGTTGGAGAGCCACATTATAGGAAGGGTGTAGATGTATTGGAGAGCCACACTATAGGAAGTGTGTGGATGTATTAGAGAGCCACACTATAGGATGGGTGTAGATGCGTTGGAGAGCCACACTACAGGAAGGGTGTAGATGTATTCAGAGCCACACTATAGGAAGTGTGTGGATGTATTGGAGAGCCACACTATAGGAAGGGTGTAGATGCGTTGGAGAGCCACACTATAGGAAGTGTGTGGATGCGTTAGAGAGCCACACTATAGGAAGTGTGTGGATATATTGGAGAGCCACACTATAGGAAGGCTGTAGATGCGTTCGAGAGCCACACTATAGGAAGTGTGTAGATGCGTTAGAGAGCCGCACTATAGGAAGTGTGTAGATGCGTTGGAGAGCCACTCTATAGGAAGTGTGTAGATGCGTTCGAGAGCCACACTATAGGAAGTGTGTAGTTGCGTTAGAGAGCCACACTATAGGAAGGGTGTAGATGCGTTGGAGAGCCACACTATAGGAAGTGTGTAGATGCGTTAGAGAGCCACACTATAGGAAGGGTGTAGATGCGTTGGAGAGCCACACTATAAGAAGTGTGTAGATGCGTTAGAGAGCCACACTATAGGAAGGGTGTAGATACGTTGGAGAGCCACACTATAGGAAGTGTGTAGATGCGTTAGAGAGCCACACTATAGGAAGGGTGTAGATACGTTGGAGAGCCACACTATAGGAAGTGTGTAGATGCGTTAGAGAGCCACACTATAGGAAGTGTGTGGATATATTGGAGAGCCACACTATAGGAAGGCTGTAGATGCGTTGGAGAGCCACACTATAGGAAGTGTGTAGATGCGTTGGAGAGCCACACTATAGGAAGGCTGTAGATGCGTTGGAGAGCCACACTATAGGAAGGCTGTAGATGCGTTGGAGAGCCACACTATAGGAAGGCTGTAGATGCGTTGGAGAGCCACACTATAGGAAGTGTGTAGATGCGTTGGAGAGCCACACTATAGGAAGTGTGTAGACGCGTTGGAGAGCCACACTATAGGAAGGGTGTAGATGCGTTGGTGAGCCACACTGTAGGAAGTGTGTAGATGTGTTAGAAAGCCACACTATAGGATGGGTGTAGATGCGTTGGAGAGCCACACTATAGGAAGTGTGTAGATGCGTTGGAGAGCCACACTATAGGAAGGCTGTAGATGCGTTGGAGAGCCACACTATAGGAAGTGTGTAGATGCGTTAGAGAGCCACACTATAGGAAGGCTGTAGATGCGTGGGAGAGCCACACTATAGGAAGTGTGTAGATGCGTTAGAGAGCCACATTATAGGAAGGGTGTAGATGTATTGGAGAGCCACACTATAGGAAGTGTGTGGATGTATTAGAGAGCCACACTATAGGATGGGTGTAGATGCGTTGGAGAGCCACACTACAGGAAGGGTGTAGATGTATTGGAGAGCCACACTATAGGAAGTGTGTGGATGTATTGGAGAGCCACACTATAGGAAGGGTGTAGATGCATTGGAGAGCCACACTATAGGACGTGTGTGGATGTATTGGAGAGCCACACTATAGGAAGGGTGTAGACGTATTGGAGAGACACACTATAGGAAGGGTGTAGGCTTATTAGAGAGCCACAATATAGGAAGTGTGTAGATGTTTTGGAGAACCACACTATAGGAAGGTTGTAGATGCGTGGGAGAGCCACAATATAGGAAGTGTGTAGATGCGTTGGTGATCCACACTATAGGAAGGATGTAGATGCGTTGGTGAGCCACACTATAGGAAGTGTGTAGATGCATTGGAGAGCCACACTATAGGAAGGGTGTAGATGCGTTGGAGGGCCACACTATAGGAAGGGTGTAGATGCGTTGGTGAGCCACACTATAGGAAGGGTGTAGATGCGTTGGAGGGCCACACTATAGGAAGGGTGTAGATGCGTTGGTGAGCCACACTATAGGAAGGGTGTAGATGCGTTGGAGAGCCACACTATAGGAAGGGTGTAGATGTATTGGAGAGCCCCACTATAGGAAGGCTGTAGATGCGTTGGAGAGCCACACTATAGGAAGTGTGTGGATGAGTTGGTGAGCCACACTATAGGAAAGGTGTGGATGTATTGGAGAGCCACACTATAGGAAGGGTGTGGATGTATTGGAGAGCCACACTATAGGAAGGGTGTGGATGCGGTGGAGAGCCACACTATAGGAAGGGTGTGAATGTATTGGAGAGCCACACTATAGGAAGGGTGTGGCTGTATTGGAGAGCCACACTATTGGAAGGGTGTGGATGTATTGGAGAGCCACACTATAGGAAGTGTGTGGATGTATTGGAGAGCCACACTATAGGAAGGGTGTGGATGCCCTAGCGAGCCACACTATCGGAAGTGTGTGGATGTATTGGAGAGCGACACTGTAGGAAGTGTGTGGATGTATTGGAGAGCCACACTATAGGAAGGGTGTAGATGCGGTGGAGAGCCACACTATAGGATGGGTGTAGATGCGTTGATGAGCCACACTACAGGAAGGGTGTAGATGTATTGGAGAGCCAAACTATAGGAAGTGTGTGGATGTATTGGAGAACCAGACTATAGGAAGGGTGTAGATGCGTTGGAGAGCCACACTATAGGAAGGGTGTAGATGCGTTGGAGAGCCACACTATAGGAAGTGTGTGGATGTATTGGAGAACCAGACTATAGGAAGTGTGTGGATGTATTGGAGAGCCACACTATAGGAAGGGTGTAGATGTATTGGAGAGCCACATTATAGGAAGGGTGTGGATGTATTGGAGAACCAGACTATAGGAAGTGTGTGGATGTATTGGAGAGCCACACTATAGGAAGGGTGTAGATGCGTTGGAGAGCCACACTATAGGTGGGGTGTGGATGCCCTAGAGAGCCACACTATAGGAAGGGTGTAGGTGTATTGGAGAGCCACACTATAGGAAGTGTGTGGATACGTTGGAGAGCCACACTATAGGAAGGGTGTAGATGCGTTGGAGAGCCACACTATAGGAAGGGTGTAGATGCGTTGGAGAGCCACACTATAGGAAGTGTGTGGATGTATTGGAGAGCCACACTATAGGAAGTGTGTGGATGTATTGGACAGCCACACTATAGGAAGGATGTGGATGTATTGGAGAGCCACACTATAGGAAGGGTGTGGATGTATTGGAGAGCCACACTATAGGAAGGGTGTGGATGTATTGGAGAGCCACACTATAGGAAGTGTGTGGATGTATTGGAGAGCCACACTATAGGAAGTGTGTGGATGTATTGGAGAGCCACACTATAGGAAGGGTGTGGATGTATTGGAGAGCCACACTATAGGAAGGGTGTGGATGTATTGGAGAGCCACCCTATAGGAAGGGTGTGGATGTATTGGAGAGCCACACTATAGGAAGGGTGTGGATGTATTGGAGAGCCACACTATCGGAAGGGTGTAGATGCGTTGGAGAGCTACACTATAGGAAGGGTGTAGATGCGTTGGAAAGCCACACTATAGGAAGTGTGTAGATGCGTTGAAGAGCCACACTATAGGAAGTGTGTGGATGTATTGGAGAGCCACACTATAGGAAGTGTGTAGTGCGTTGGAGAGCCACACTATAGGAAGTGTGTAGATGCGTTGGTGAGCCACACTATAGGAAGGCTGTAGATGCGTTGGAGAGCCACACTATAGGAAGTGTGTAGATGCATTAGAGAGCCACACTATAGGAAGGGTGTAGATGCGTTGGAGAGCCACACTATAGGAAGTGTGTAGATGCGTTAGAGAGCCACACTATAGGAAGTGTGTGGATATATTGGAGAGCCACACAATAGGAAGGCTGTAGATGCGTTGGAGAGCCACACTATAGGAAGTGTGTAGATGCGTTAGAGAGCCACACTATAGGAAGTGTGTAGATGCGTTGGAGAGCCACTCTATAGGAAGTGTGTAGATGCGTTCGAGAGCCACACTATAGGAAGTGTGTAGATGCGTTAGAGAGCCACACTATAGGAAGGGTGTAGATGCGTTGGAGAGCCACACTATAGGAAGTGTGTAGATGCGTTAGAGAGCCACACTATAGGAAGTGTGTGGATATATTGGAGAGCCACACTATAGGAAGGCTGTAGATGCGTTGGGGAGCCACACTATAGGAAGTGTGTAGATGCATTAGAGAGCCACACTATAGGAAGTGTGTAGACGCGTTGGAGAGCCACACTATAGGAAGTGTGTAGATGCGTTAGAGAGCCACACTATAGGAAGGGTGTTGATGCGTTGGTGAGCCACACTATAGGTGGGGTGTGGATGCCCTAGAGAGCCACACTATAGGAAGGGTGTAGGTGTATTGGAGAGCCACACTATAGGAAGTGTGTGGATACGTTGGAGAGCCACACTATAGGAAGGGTGTAGATGCGTTGGAGAGCCACACTATAGGAAGGGTGTGGATGTATTGGAGAGCCACACTATAGGAACTGTGTGGATGTATTGGAGAGCCACACTATAGGAAGGGTGTGGATGTATTGGAGAGCCACACTATAGGAAGGGTGTGGATGTATTGGAGAGCCACACTATAGGAAGGGTGTGGATGTATTGGAGAGCCACACTATAGGAAGTGTGTGGATGTATTGGAGAGCCACACTATAGGAAGTGCGTGGATGTATTGGAGAGCCACACTATAGGAAGGGTGTGGATGTATTGGAGAGCCACACTATAGGAAGGGTGTGGATGTATTGGAGAGCCACCCTATAGGAAGGGTGTGGATGTATTGGAGAGCCACACTATAGGAAGGGTGTGGATGTATTGGAGAGCCACACTATCGGAAGGGTGTAGATGCGTTGGAGAGCTACACTATAGGAAGGGTGTAGATGCGTTGGAAAGCCACACTATAGGAAGTGTGTAGATGCGTTGGAGAGCCACACTATAGGAAGTGTGTGGATGTATTGGAGAGCCACACTATAGGAAGTGTGTAGTGCGTTGGAGAGCCACACTATAGGAAGTGTGTAGATGCGTTGGTGAGCCACACTATAGGAAGGCTGTAGATGCGTTGGAGAGCCACACTATAGGAAGTGTGTAGATGCATTAGAGAGCCACACTATAGGAAGGGTGTAGATGCGTTGGAGAGCCACACTATAGGAAGTGTGTAGATGCGTTAGAGAGCCACACTATAGGAAGTGTGTGGATATATTGGAGAGCCACACAATAGGAAGGCTGTAGATGCGTTGGAGAGCCACACTATAGGAAGTGTGTAGATGCGTTAGAGAGCCACACTATAGGAAGTGTGTAGATGCGTTGGAGAGCCACTCTATAGGAAGTGTGTAGATGCGTTCGAGAGCCACACTATAGGAAGTGTGTAGATGCGTTAGAGAGCCACACTATAGGAAGGGTGTAGATGCGTTGGAGAGCCACACTATAGGAAGTGTGTAGATGCGTTAGAGAGCCACACTATAGGAAGTGTGTGGATATATTGGAGAGCCACACTATAGGAAGGCTGTAGATGCGTTGGAGAGCCACACTATAGGAAGTGTGTAGATGCATTAGAGAGCCACACTATAGGAAGTGTGTAGACGCGTTGGAGAGCCACACTATAGGAAGTGTGTAGATGCGTTAGAGAGCCACACTATAGGAAGAGTGTTGATGCGTTGGTGAGCCACTCTATAGGAAGTGTGTAGATGTGTTAGAAAGCCACACTATAGGAAGGGTGTAGATACGTTGGAGAGCCACACTATAGGAAGTGTGTAGATGCGTTGGAGAGCCACACTATAGGAAGGCTGTAGATGCGTTGGAGAGCCACACTATAGGAAGTGTGTAGATGCGTTAGAGCGCCACACTATAGGAAGGCTGTAGATGCGTTGGAGAGCCACATTATAGGAAGGGTGTAGATGTATTGGAGAGCCACACTATAGGAAGTGTGTGGATGTATTAGAGAGCCACACTATAGGATGGGTGTAGATGCGTTGGAGAGCCACACTACAGGAAGGGTGTAGATGTATTCAGAGCCACACTATAGGAAGTGTGTGGATGTATTGGAGAGCCACACTATAGGAAGGGTGTAGATGCGTTGGAGAGCCACACTATAGGAAGTGTGTGGATGCGTTAGAGAGCCACACTATAGGAAGTGTGTGGATATATTGGAGAGCCACACTATAGGAAGGCTGTAGATGCGTTCGAGAGCCACACTATAGGAAGTGTGTAGATGCGTTAGAGAGCCGCACTATAGGAAGTGTGTAGATGCGTTGGAGAGCCACTCTATAGGAAGTGTGTAGATGCGTTCGAGAGCCACACTATAGGAAGTGTGTAGTTGCGTTAGAGAGCCACACTATAGGAAGGGTGTAGATGCGTTGGAGAGCCACACTATAGGAAGTGTGTAGATGCGTTAGAGAGCCACACTATAGGAAGGGTGTAGATGCGTTGGAGAGCCACACTATAAGAAGTGTGTAGATGCGTTAGAGAGCCACACTATAGGAAGGGTGTAGATACGTTGGAGAGCCACACTATAGGAAGTGTGTAGATGCGTTAGAGAGCCACACTATAGGAAGGGTGTAGATACGTTGGAGAGCCACACTATAGGAAGTGTGTAGATGCGTTAGAGAGCCACACTATAGGAAGTGTGTGGATATATTGGAGAGCCACACTATAGGAAGGCTGTAGATGCGTTGGAGAGCCACACTATAGGAAGTGTGTAGATGCGTTGGAGAGCCACACTATAGGAAGGCTGTAGATGCGTTGGAGAGCCACACTATAGGAAGGCTGTAGATGCGTTGGAGAGCCACACTATAGGAAGGCTGTAGATGCGTTGGAGAGCCACACTATAGGAAGTGTGTAGATGCGTTGGAGAGCCACACTATAGGAAGTGTGTAGACGCGTTGGAGAGCCACACTATAGGAAGGGTGTAGATGCGTTGGTGAGCCACACTGTAGGAAGTGTGTAGATGTGTTAGAAAGCCACACTATAGGATGGGTGTAGATGCGTTGGAGAGCCACACTATAGGAAGTGTGTAGATGCGTTGGAGAGCCACACTATAGGAAGGCTGTAGATGCGTTGGAGAGCCACACTATAGGAAGTGTGTAGATGCGTTAGAGAGCCACACTATAGGAAGGCTGTAGATGCGTGGGAGAGCCACACTATAGGAAGTGTGTAGATGCGTTAGAGAGCCACATTATAGGAAGGGTGTAGATGTATTGGAGAGCCACACTATAGGAAGTGTGTGGATGTATTAGAGAGCCACACTATAGGATGGGTGTAGATGCGTTGGAGAGCCACACTACAGGAAGGGTGTAGATGTATTGGAGAGCCACACTATAGGAAGTGTGTGGATGTATTGGAGAGCCACACTATAGGAAGGGTGTAGATGCGTTGGAGAGCCACACTATAGGACGTGTGTGGATGTATTGGAGAGCCACACTATAGGAAGGGTGTAGACGTATTGGAGAGACACACTATAGGAAGGGTGTAGGCTTATTAGAGAGCCACAATATAGGAAGTGTGTAGATGTTTTGGAGAACCACACTATAGGAAGGGTGTAGATGCGTTGGAGAGCCACACTATAGGAAGTGTGTAGATGCGTTAGAGAGCCACACTATAGGAAGGGTGTGGATGCATTGGAGAGCCACACTATAGGAAGTGTGTGGATGCGTAGGAGAGCCACACTATAGGAAGGGTGTGGATGCGTTGGAGAGCCACACTATAGGAAGGGTGTGGATGCGTTGGAGAGCCACTCTATAGGAAGTGTGTAGATGCGGTGGAGAGCCACACTATAGGAAGGGTGTAGATGTATTGGAGAGCCACACTATAGGAAGTGTGTGGATGTATTGGAGAGCCACACTATCGGAAGTGTGTGGATGTATTGGTGAGCCACACTATAGGAAGTGTGTGGATGTATTGGAGAGCCACACTATAGGAAGGGTGTAGATGTATTGGAGAGCCACACTATAGAAAGTGTGAAGATGCATTGTTGAGCCAGACTATAGAAAGTGTGTAGATATATTGGAGAGCCACACTATAGGAAGTGTGTGGATATATTGGAGAGCCACACTATAGGAAGTGTCTGGATGTATTGGAGAGCCACACTATAGGAAGGGTGTAGATGCGTTGGAGAGCCACACTATAGGAAGGGTGTAGTGCGTTGGAGAGCACACTATAGGAAGTGTGCAGATGCGTTGGAGAGCCACACTATAGGAAGGCTGTAGATGCGTTGGAGAGCCACACTATAGGAAGTGGGTAGATGCATTAGAGAGCCACACTATAGGAAGTGTGTGGATATATTGGAGAGCCACACTATAGGAAGGCTGTAGATGCGTTGGAGAGCCACACTATAGGAAGTGTGTGGATGCGTTGGAGAGCCACACTATAGGAAGGGTGTGGATGCGGTGGAGAGCCACACTATAGGAAGGCTGTAGATGTATTGGAGAGCCACACTATAGGAAGGGTGTTGATGCATTGGAGAGCCACACTATAGGAAGGGTGTGGATATATTGGAGAGCCACACTATAGGAAGTGTGTGGATATATTGGAGAGTCACACTATAGGAAGAGTGTAGATGTATTGGAGAGCCACACTATAGGAAGGGTGTAGATGTATTGGAGAACCACACTATAGGAAGGGTGTGGATATATTGGAGAGCCACACAATAGGAAGTGGGTGGATATATTGGAGAACCACACTATAGGAAGTGTGTAGATGTATTGGAGAGCCACACTATAGGAAGGGTGAGGATGCGGTGGAGAGCCACACTATAGGAAGGGTGGGAATGTATTGGAGAGCCACACTATAGGAAGTGTGTGGATGTATTGGAGAGCCACACTATAGGAAGGGTGTAGATGCGGTGGAGAGCCACACTATAGGAAGGGTGTGGATGTATTGGTGAGCCACACTATAGGAAGTGTGTGGATATATTGGAGAGCCACACTATAGGAAGGGTGTGGATATATTGGAGAGCCACACTATAGGAAGTGTGTGGGTGTATTGGAGAGCCACACTATAGGAAGGGTGTGGATGTATAGGAGAGCCACACTATAGGAAGGGTGTGGATGTATTGGAGAGCCACACTATAGGAAGTGTGTAGATGTGGTGGAGAGCCACACTATAGGAAGGGTGTGGATGTATTGGAGAGCCACACTATAGGAAGTGTGTGGATGCGGTGGAGAGCCACACTATAGGAAGGGTGTGGATGTATTGGAGAGCCACACTATAGGAAGTGTGTAGATGCGGTGGAGAGCCACACTATAGGAAGTGTGTGGATGCGGTGGAGGGCCACACTATAGGAAGTGTGTGGATATATTGGAGAGCCACACTATAGGAAGTGTGTGGATGTATCGGAGAGCCACACTATTGGAAGTGTGTGGATGTATTGGAGAGCCACACTATAGGAAGTGTGTAGATACGGTGGAGAGCCACACTATTGGAAGGGTGTGGATGTATTGGAGAGCCACACTATAGGAAGTGTGTGGATGCGGTGGAGAGCCACACTATAGGAAGTGTGTGGATGCGGTGGCGAGCCACACTATAGGATGGGTGTGGATGCGTTGGGGAGCCACACTATAGGAAGTGTGTGGATGTATTGGAGAGCCACACTATAGGAAGGATGTAGATGTATTGGAGAGCCACACTATAGGAAGGGTGTGGATGCGTTGGGGAGCCACACTACAGGAAGTGTGTGGATATATTGGAGAGCCACACTTTAGGAGGTGTGTGGATGCGTTGGAGAGCCACACTATAGGTAGTGTGTGGATGTATTGGAGAGCCACACTATAGGAAGTGTGTGGATATATTGGAGAGCCACACTATAGGAAGGGTGTAGATGCATTGGAGAGCCACACTATAGGAAGTGTGTGGATGCGTTGGAGAGCCACACTATAGGAAGGGTGTGGATGCGGTGGAGAGCCACACTTTAGGAAGGCTGTAGATGTATTGGAGTGCCACACTATAGGAAGGGTGTAGATGCATTGGAGAGCCACACTATAGGAAGGGTGTGGATATATTGGAGAGCCACACTATAGGAAGTGTGTGGATATATTGGAGAGTCACACTATAGGAAGAGTGTCGATGTATTGGAGAGCCACACTATAGGAAGGGTGTAGATGTATTGGAGAGCCACACTATAGGAAGGGTGTGGATATATTGGAGAGCCACACAATAGGAAGTGGGTGGATATATTGGAGAGCCACACTATAGGAAGTGTGTAGATGTATTGGAGAGCCACACTATAGGAAGTGTCTGGATGCGGTGGAGAGCCACACTATAGGAAGTGTGTGGATGCGTTGGAGAGCCACACTATAGGAAGTGGGTGGATATATTGGAGAGCCACACTATAGGAAGTGTGTAGATGTATTGGAGAGCCACACTATAGGAAGGGTGTGGATGTATTGGAGAGCCTCACTATAGGAAGTGTATGGATATATTGGAGAGCCACACTATAGGAAGGGTGTGGATGCGGTGGAGAGCTACACTATAGGAAGGCTGTAGATGCGTTGGAGAGCCACACTATAGGAAGTGTGTAGATGCGTTAAGAGAGCCACACTATAGGAAGTGTGTAGATGCGTTGGAGAGCCACACTATAGGAAGTGTGTAGATGCGTTCGAGAGCCACACTATAGGAAGTGTGTAGATGCGTTAGAGAGCCACACTATAGGAAGGGTGTAGATGCGTTGGAGAGCCACACTATAGGAAGTGTGTAGATGCGTTAGAGAGCCACACTATAGGAAGGGTGTAGATGCGTTGGAGAGCCACACTATAGGAAGTGTGTAGATGCGTTAGAGAGCCACACTATAGGAAGGGTGTGGATGTATTGGAGAGCCACACTATAGGAAGGGTGTGGCTGTATTGGAGAGCCACAATATAGGAAGGGTGTAGATGCGTTGGAGAGCCACACTATAGGAAGGGTGTAGATTTATTGGAGAGCCACACTATAGGAAGTGTGTGGATGCATTGGAGAGCCACACTATAGGAAGGGTGTGGATGTATTGGAGAGCCACACTATAGGAAGGGTGAGGATGCGGTGGAGAGCCACACTATAGGAAGGGTGTGAATGTATTGGAGAGCCACACTATAGGAAGTGTGTGGACGTATTGGAGAGCCACACTATAGGAAGGGTGTAGATGCGGTGGAGAGACACACTATAGGAAGGGTGTGGATGTATTGGTGAGCCACACTATAGGAAGTGTGTGGATATATTGGAGAGCCACACTATAGGAAGGGTGTGGATGTATTGGAGAGCCACACTACAGGAAGTGTGTGGATGTATTGGAGAGCCACACTATAGGAAGGGTGTGGATGTATAGGAGAGCCACACTATAGGAAGGGTGTGGATGTATTGGAGAGCCACACTATAGGAAGTGTGTAGATGTGGTGGAGAGCACACTACAGGAAGGGTGTAGATGTATTGGAGAGCCACACTATAGGAAGTGTGTGGATGCGGTGGAGAGCCACACTATAGGAAGGGTGTGGATGTATTGGAGAGCCACACTATAGGAAGTGTGTAGATGCGGTGGAGAGCCACACTATAGGAAGTGTGTGGATGCGGTGGAGAGCCACACTATAGGAAGTGTGTGGATATATTGGAGAGCCACACTCTAGGAAGTGTGTGGATGTATTGGAGAGCCACACTATAGGAAGGGTGTGGATGTATTGGAGAGCCACACTATAGGAAGTGTGTAGATACGGTGGAGAGCCACACTATAGGAAGGGCGTGGATGTATTGGAGAGCCACACTATAGGAAGTGTGTGGATGCGGTGGAGAGCCACACTATAG
Source organism: Scyliorhinus torazame (assembly GCF_047496885.1). Taxonomy (NCBI): domain Eukaryota; kingdom Metazoa; phylum Chordata; class Chondrichthyes; order Carcharhiniformes; family Scyliorhinidae; genus Scyliorhinus; species Scyliorhinus torazame. The sequence continues at coordinate 87,242,467 of NC_092723.1, forward strand.
GAAGTGTGTGGATGCGGTGGCGAGCCACACTATAGGAAGGGTGTGGATGCGTTGGGGAGCCACACTATAGGAAGTGTGTGGAAGTATTGGAGAGCCACACTATAGGAAGGATGTAGATGTATTGGAGAGCCACACTATAGGAAGGGTGTGGATGCGTTGGGGAGCCACACTATAGGAAGTGTGTGGATATATTGGAGAGCCACACTTTAGGAGGTGTGTGGATGCGTTGGAGAGCCACACTATAGGAAGGGTGTGGATGCGGTGGAGAGCCACACGAGAGGTAGTGTGTGGATGTATTGGAGAGCCACACTATAGGAAGTGTGTGGATATATTGGAGAGCCACACTATAGGAAGGGTGTAAATGCGTTGGAGAGCCACACTATAGGAAGTGTGTGAATGCGTTGGAGAGCCACACTATAGGAAGGGTGTGGATGCGGTGGAGAGCCACACTATAGGAAGGCTGTAGATGTATTGGAGAGCCACACTATAGGAAGTGTGTGGATATATTGGAGAGCCACTCTATAGGAAGTGTGTGGATATCTTGGAGAGTCACACTATAGGAAGAGTGTAGATGTATTGGAGAGCCACACTATAGGAAGGGTGTAGATGTATTGGAGAGCCACACTATAGGAAGGGTGTAGATGCATTGGAGAGCCACACTATAGGAAGGGTGTGGATATATTGGAGAGCCACACTATAGGAAGTGTGTGGATATATTGGAGAGTCACACTATAGGAAGAGTGTAGATGTATTGGAGAGCCACACTATAGGAAGGGTGTAGATGTATTGGAGAGCCACACTATAGGAAGAGTGTGGATATATTGGAGAGCCACACTATAGGAAGTGGGTGGATATATTGGAGAGCCACACTATAGGAAGTGTGTAGATGTATTGGAGAGGCACACTATTGGAAGTGTGTGGATGCGGTGGAGAGCCACACTATAGGAAGTGTGTGGATGCGTTGGAGAGCCACACTATAGGAAGGGTGTGGATGCGTTGGAGAACCACACTGTAGGAAGGGTGTAGATGTATTGGAGGGCCACACTAGAGGAAGTGTGTGGATGTATTGGAGAGCCACACTATAGGAAGGGTGTGGATGTATTGGAGAGCCACACTATAGGAAGTGTGTGGATATATTGGAGAGCCACACTATAGGAAGGGTGTGGATGCGGTGGAGAGCTACAGTATAGGAAGGCTGTAGATGTATTGGAGGGCCACACTATAGGAATGGTGTAGATGCGTTGGAGAGCCACACTACAGGAAGGGTGTGGATATATTGGAGAGCCACACTATAGGCAGTGTGTGGATATATTGGAGAGCCACACTATAGGAAGGGTGTAGATGCGTTGGTGAGCGACACTATAGGAAGGGTGTGGATATATTGGAGAGCCACACTATAGGAAGTGTGTGGATATATTGGAGAGCCACACTATAGGAAGTGTGTGGATGCGTTGGAGAGCCACAATATAGGATGGGTGTAGATGTATTGGAGAGCCACACTATAGGAAGTGTGTGGATGCATTGGAGAGCCACACTATAGGAAGTGTGTGGATGTATTGGAGAGCCACACTATAGGAAGTGTGTGGATATATTGGAGAGCCACACTATAGGAAGGGTGTAGATGTATTGGAGAGCCACACTATAGGAAGGGTGTGGATGTATTGGAGAGCCACACGATAGGAAGTGTGTGGATGTATTGGAGAGTCACACTATAGGAAGGGTGTAGATGCGGTGGAGAGCCACACTATAGGAAGTGTGTGGATATACTGGAGAGCCACACTATAGGAAGGGTGTAGATGTATTGGAGAGCCACACTATCGGAAGGGTGTGCATGTATTGGAGAGCCACACTATAGGAAGGGTGTGGATGTATTGGAGAGCCACACTATAGGAAGTGTGTGGATGTATTAGAGAGCCACACTATAGGAAGTGTCTGGATGCGGTGGAGAGCCAAACTATAGGAAGTGTGTGGGTGCGTTGGAGTGCCACACTATAGGAAGGGTGTGGATATATTGGAGAGCCACACTATAGGAAGTGTGTAGATGTATTGGAGAGCCACACTGTAGGAAGTGTGTGGTTATATTGGAGAGCCACACTATAGGAAGTGTGTGGATGTATTGCAGAGCCACACTATAGGAAGTGTGTGGATGTATTGGAGAGCCACACTATAGGAAGTGTGTGGATGTATTCCAGAACCACACTATAGGAAGTGTGTGGATATATTGGAGAGCCACATTAAAGGAAGTGTGTGGATGCTTTGGAGAGCCACACTATAGGAAGGGTGTGGATGCGGTGGAGAGCCACACTATAGGAAGGGTGTGGATGCGTTGGAGAGCCACACTATAGGAACGGTGTGGATGCATTGGAGAGCCACACTATAGGAAGTGTGTGGATGCGTTGGAGAGCCACACTATAGGAAGGGTGTGGATGCGTTGGAGAGCCACACTATAGGAAGGGTGTGGATGCGTTGGAGAGCCACACTATAGGAAGTGTGTAGATGCGGTGGAGAGCCACACTATAGGAAGGGTGTAGATGTATTGGAGAGCCACACTATAGGAAGTGTGTGGATGTATTGGAGAGCCACACTATCGGAAGTGTGTGGATGTATTGGTGAGCCACACTATAGGAAGTGTGTGGATGTATTGGAGAGCCACACTATAGGAAGGGTGTAGATGTATTGGAGAGCCACACTATAGAAAGTGTGAAGATGCATTGTTGAGCCAGACTATAGAAAGTGTGTAGATATATTGGAGAGCCACACTATAGGAAGTGTGTGGATATGTTGGAGAGCCACACTATAGGAAGTGTCTGGATGTATTGTAGAGCCACACTATGGGAAATGTGTGGATGTATTGGAGAGCCACACTATAGGAAGTGTGTAGATGCGTTGGAGAGCCACACTATAGGAAGGGTGTAGTGCGTTGGAGAGCACACTATAGGAAGTGTGCAGATGCGTTGGAGAGCCACACTATAGGAAGGCTGTAGATGCGTTGGAGAGCCACACTATAGGAAGTGGGTAGATGCATTAGAGAGCCACACTATAGGAAGTGTGTGGATATATTGGAGAGCCACACTATAGGAAGGCTGTAGATGCGTTGGAGAGCCACATTATAGGAAGTGTGTAGATGCGTTAGAGAGCCACACTATAGGAAGTGTGTCGATGCGTTGGAGAGCCACACTATAGGAAGTGTGTAGATGCGTTCGAGAGCCACACTATAGGAAGTGTGTAGATGCGTTAGAGAGCCACACTATAGGAAGGGTGTAGATGCGTTGGAGAGCCACACTATAGGAAGTGTGTAGATGCGTTAGAGAGCCACACTATAGGAAGGGTGTGGATGCATTGGAGAGCCACACTATAGGAAGTGTGTGGATGCGTAGGAGAGCCACACTATAGGAAGGGTGTGGATGCGTTGGAGAGCCACACTATAGGAAGGGTGTGGATGCGTTGGAGAGCCACTCTATAGGAAGTGTGTAGATGCGGTGGAGAGCCACACTATAGGAAGGGTGTAGATGTATTGGAGAGCCACACTATAGGAAGTGTGTGGATGTATTGGAGAGCCACACTATCGGAAGTGTGTGGATGTATTGGTGAGCCACACTATAGGAAGTGTGTGGATGTATTGGAGAGCCACACTATAGGAAGGGTGTAGATGTATTGGAGAGCCACACTATAGAAAGTGTGAAGATGCATTGTTGAGCCAGACTATAGAAAGTGTGTAGATATATTGGAGAGCCACACTATAGGAAGTGTGTGGATATATTGGAGAGCCACACTATAGGAAGTGTCTGGATGTATTGGAGAGCCACACTATAGGAAGGGTGTAGATGCGTTGGAGAGCCACACTATAGGAAGGGTGTAGTGCGTTGGAGAGCACACTATAGGAAGTGTGCAGATGCGTTGGAGAGCCACACTATAGGAAGGCTGTAGATGCGTTGGAGAGCCACACTATAGGAAGTGGGTAGATGCATTAGAGAGCCACACTATAGGAAGTGTGTGGATATATTGGAGAGCCACACTATAGGAAGGCTGTAGATGCGTTGGAGAGCCACATTATAGGAAGTGTGTAGATGCGTTAGAGAGCCACACTATAGGAAGTGTGTAGATGCGTTGGAGAGCCACACTATAGGAAGTGTGTAGATGCGTTCGAGAGCCACACTATAGGAAGTGTGTAGATGCGTTAGAGAGCCACACTATAGGAAGGGTGTAGATGCGTTGGAGAGCCACACTATAGGAAGTGTGTAGATGCGTTAGAGAGCCACACTATAGGAAGGGTGTAGATGCGTTGGAGAGCCACACTATAGGAAGTGTGTAGATGCGTTAGAGAGCCACACTATTGGAAGGGTGTGGATGTATTGGAGAGCCACACTATAGGAAGGGTGTGGCTGTATTGGAGAGCCACAATATAGGAAGGGTGTAGATGCGTTGGAGAGCCACACTATAGGAAGGGTGTAGATGTATTTGAGAGCCACACTATAGGAAGTGTGTGGATGTATTGGAGAGCCACACTATAGGAAGGGTGTGGATGTATTGGAGAGCCACACTATAGGAAGGGTGAGGATGCGGTGGAGAGCCACACTATAGGAAGGGTGAGGATGCGGTGGAGAGCCACACTATAGGAAGGGTGTGAATGTATTGGAGAGTACACTATAGGAAGTGTGTGGATGTATTGGAGAGCCACACTATAGGAAGGGTGTGGATGTATTGGAGAGCCACACTATAGGAAGTGTGTGGATGTATTGGAGAGCCACACTATAGGAAGGGTGTGGATGCCCTAGCGAGCCACACTATCGGAAGTGTGTGGATGTATTGGAGAGCGACACTGTAGGAAGTGTGTGGATGTATTGGAGAGCCACAATATAGGAAGGGTGTAGATGCGTTGGAGAGCCACACTATAGGAAGGGTGTAGATGCGTTGGAGAGCCACACTATAGGAAGTGTGTGGATGTATTGGAGAGCCACACTATAGGAAGGGTGTAGATGCGGTGGAGAGCCACACTAAAGAGAGGTGTAGATGCGTTGGAGAGCCGCACTATAGGAAGGGTGTAGATGTATTGGAGAGCCACACTATAGGAAGTGTGTGGATGTATTGGAGAACCAGACTATAGGAAGGGTGTAGATGCGTAGGAGAGCCACACTATAGGAAGGGTGTAGATGCGTTGGAGAGCCACACTATAGGAAGTGTGTGGATGTATTGGAGAACCAGACTATAGGAAGTGTGTGGATGTATTGGAGAGCCACACTATAGGAAGGGTGTAGATGTATTGGAGAGCCACATTATAGGAAGGGTGTGGATGTATTGGAGAACCAGACTGTAGGAAGTGTGTGGATGTATTGGAGAGCCACACTATAGGAAGGGTGTGGATGTATTGGAGAGCCACACTATAGGAAGTGTGTGGATGTATTGGAGAGCCACACGATAGGAAGTGTGTGGATGTATTGGAGAGCCACACTATAGGAAGGGTGTGAATGTATTGGAGAGCCACACTATAGGAAGGGTGTGGATGTATTGGAGAGCCACCCTATAGGAAGGGTGTGGATGTATTGGAGAGCCACACTATAGGAAGGGTGTGGATGTATTGGAGAGCCACACTATAGGAAGTGTGTAGATGCGTTAGAGAGCCACACTATAGGAAGGGTGTGGATGTATTGGAGAGCCACACTATAGGAAGGGTGTGGCTGTATTGGAGAGCCACAATATAGGAAGGGTGTAGATGCGTTGGAGAGCCACACTATAGGAAGGGTGTAGATGTATTTGAGAGCCACACTATAGGAAGTGTGTGGATGTTTGGAGAGCCACACTATAGGAAGGGTGTGGATGTATTGGAGAGCCACACTATAGGAAGGGTGAGGATGCAGTGGAGAGCCACACTATAGGAAGGGTGAGGATGCGGTGGAGAGCCACACTATAGGAAGGGTGTGAATGTATTGGAGAGCCACACTATAGGAAGTGTGTGGATGTATTGGAGAGCCACACTATAGGAAGGGTGTGGATCTATTGGAGAGCCACACTATAGGAAGTGTGTGGATGTATTGGAGAGCCACACTATAGGAAGGGTGTGGATGCCCTAGCGAGCCACACTATCGGAAGTGTGTGGATGTATTGGAGAGCGACACTGTAGGAAGTGTGTGGATGTATTGGAGAGCCACACTATAGGAAGGGTGTAGATGCGTTGGAGAGCCACACTATAGGAAGTGTGTGGATGTATTGGAGAGCCACACTATAGGAAGGGTGTAGATGCGGTGGAGAGCCACACTATAGGAAGGGTGTAGATGCGTTGGAGAGCCACACTATAGGAAGGGTGTAGATGTATTGGAGAGCCACACTATAGGAAGTGTGTGGATGTATTGGAGAACCAGACTATAGGAAGGGTGTAGATGCGTTGGAGAGCCACACTATAGGAAGGGTGTAGATGCGTTGGAGAGCCACACGATAGGAAGTGTGTGGATGTATTGGAGAACCAGACTATAGGAAGTGTGTGGATGTATTGGAGAGCCACACTATAGGAAGGGTGTAGATGTATTGGAGAGCCACATTATAGGAAGGGTGTGGATGTATTGGAGAACCAGACTATAGGAAGTGTGTGGATGTATTGGAGAGCCACACTATAGGAAGGGTGTGGATGTATTGGAGAGCCACACTATAGGAAGTGTGTGGATGTATTGGAGAGCCACACTATAGGAAGTGTGTGGATGTATTGGAGAGCCACACTATAGGAAGTGTGTGGATGTATTGGAGAGCCACACTATAGGAAGGGTGTGAATGTATTGGAGAGCCACACTATAGGAAGGGTGTGGATGTATTGGAGAGCCACCCTATAGGAAGGGTGTGGATGTATTGGAGAGCCACACTATAGGAAGGGTGTGGATGTATTGGAGAGCCACACTATAGGAAGTGTGTGGATGTATTGGAGAGCCACACTACAGGAAGTGTGTAGATGCGTTGGAGAGCCACACTATAGGAAGGGTGTAGATGCGTTGGAGAGCCACACTATAGGAAGTGTGTAGATGCGTTGGAGAGCCACACTATTGGAAGGCTGTAGATGCGTTGGAGAGCCACACTATAGGAAGTGTGTAGATGCGTTGGAGAGCCACACTATCGGAAGGGTGTAGTGCGTTGAAGAGCCACACTATAGGAAATGTGTAGATGCGTTGGTGAGCCACACTATAGGAAGGCTGTAGATGCGTTGGAGAGCCACACTATAGGAAGTGTGTAGATGCATTAGAGAGCCACACTATAGGAAAGGTGTAGATGCGTTGGAGAGCCACACTATAGGAAGTGTGTAGATGCGTTAGAGAGCCACACTATAGGAAGTGTGTGGATATATTGGAGAGCCACACTATAGGAAGGCTGTAGATGCGTTGGAGAGCCACACTATAGGAAGTGTGTAGATGCGTTGGAGAGCCACTCTATAGGAAGTGTGTAGATGCGTTCGAGAGCCACACTATAGGAAGTGTGTAGATGCGTTGGAGAGCCACTCTATAGGAAGTGTGTAGATGCGTTCGAGAGCCACACTATAGGAAGTGTGTAGATGCGTTAGAGAGCCACACTATAGGAAGTGTGTGGATGTATTGGAGAACCAGACTATAGGAAGTGTGTGGATGTATTGGAGAGCCACACTATAGGAAGGGTGTAGATGTATTGGAGAGCCACATTATAGGAAGGGTGTGGATGTATTGGAGAACCAGACTATAGGAAGTGTGTGGATGTATTGGAGAGCCACACTATAGGAAGGGTGTGGATGTATTGGAGAGCCACACTATAGGAAGTGTGTGGATGTATTGGAGAGCCACACTATAGGAAGTGTGTGGATGTATTGGAGAGCCACACTATAGGAAGTGTGTGGATGTATTGGAGAGCCACACTATAGGAAGGGTGTGAATGTATTGGAGAGCCACACTATAGGAAGGGTGTGGATGTATTGGAGAGCCACCCTATAGGAAGGGTGTGGATGTATTGGAGAGCCACACTATAGGAAGGGTGTGGATGTATTGGAGAGCCACACTATAGGAAGTGTGTGGATGTATTGGAGAGCCACACTACAGGAAGTGTGTAGATGCGTTGGAGAGCCACACTATAGGAAGGGTGTAGATGCGTTGGAGAGCCACACTATAGGAAGTGTGTAGATGCGTTGGAGAGCCACACTATTGGAAGGCTGCAGATGCGTTGGAGAGCCACACTATAGGAAGTGTGTAGATGCGTTGGAGAGCCACACTATCGGAAGGGTGTAGTGCGTTGAAGAGCCACACTATAGGAAATGTGTAGATGCGTTGGTGAGCCACACTATAGGAAGGCTGTAGATGCGTTGGAGAGCCACACTATAGGAAGTGTGTAGATGCATTAGAGAGCCACACTATAGGAAAGGTGTAGATGCGTTGGAGAGCCACACTATAGGAAGTGTGTAGATGCGTTAGAGAGCCACACTATAGGAAGTGTGTGGATATATTGGAGAGCCACACTATAGGAAGGCTGTAGATGCGTTGGAGAGCCAGACTATAGGAAGTGTGTAGATGCGTTAGAGAACCACACTATAGGAAGTGTGTAGATGCGTTGGAGAGCCACTCTATAGGAAGTGTGTAGATGCGTTCGAGAGCCACACTATAGGAAGTGTGTAGATGCGTTAGAGAGCCACACTATAGGAAGGGTGTAGATGCGTTGGAGAGCCACACTATAGGAAGTGTGTAGATGCGTTAGAGAGCCACACTATAGGAAGGGTGTAGATGCGTTGGAGAGCCACACTATAGGAAGTGTGTAGATGCGTTAGAGAGCCACACTATAGGAAGTGTGTGGATATATTGGAGATCCACACTAAAGGAAGGCTGTAGATGCGTTGGAGAGCCACACTATAGGAAGTGTGTAGATGCGTTGGAGAGCCACACTATAGGAAGTGTGTAGATGCGTTAGAGAGCCACACTATAGGAAGGGTGTAGATGCGTTGGTGAGCCACACTATAGGAAGTGTGTAGATGTGTAAGAGAGCCACACTATAGGAAGCGTGTAGATGCGTTGGAGAGCCACACTATAGGAAGTGTTTAGATGCGTTGGAGAGCCACACTATAGGAAGGCTGTAGATGCGTTGGCGAGCCACACTATAGGAAGTGTGTAGATGCGTTAGAGAGCCACACTATAGGAAGGCTGTAGATGCGTTGGAGAGCCACATTATAGGAAGGGTGTAGATGTATTGGAGAGCCACACTATAGGAAGTGTGTGGATGTATTAGAGAGCCACACTATAGGAAGGGTGTAGATGCGTTGGAGAGCCACACTATAGGAAGTGTGTGGATGTATTGGAGAGCCACACTATAGGAAGGGTGTAGATGTATTGGAGAGCCACACTATAGGAAGTGTGTGGATGTATTGGAGAGCCACACTATAGGAAGGGTGTAGATGCGTTGGAGAGCCACACTATAGGAAGTGTGTGGATGTATTGGAGAGCCACACTATAGGAAGGGTGTAGATGTATTGGAGAGCCACACTATAGGAAGTGTGTGGATGTATTGGAGAGCCACACTATAGGAAGGGTGTGGATGTATTGGAGAGCCACACTATAGGAAGGGTGTGGATGCGGTGGAGAGCCACACTATAGGAAGGGTGTGAATGTATTGGAGAGCCACACTATAGGAAGGGTGTGGCTGTATTGGAGAGCCACACTATTGGAAGGGTGTGGATGTATTGGAGAGCCACACTATAGGAAGTGTGTGGATGTATTGGAGAGCCACACTATAGGAAGGGTGTGGATGCCCTAGCGAGCCACACTATCGGAAGTGTGTGGATGTATTGGAGAGCGACACTGTAGGAAGTGTGTGGATGTATTGGAGAGCCACACTATAGGAAGGGTGTAGATGCGGTGGAGAGCCACACTATAGGATGGGTGTAGATGCGTTGATGAGCCACACTACAGGAAGGGTGTAGATGTATTGGAGAGCCAAACTATAGGAAGTGTGTGGATGTATTGGAGAACCAGACTATAGGAAGGGTGTAGATGCGTTGGAGAGCCACACTATAGGAAGGGTGTAGATGCGTTGGAGAGCCACACTATAGGAAGTGTGTGGATGTATTGGAGAACCAGACTATAGGAAGTGTGTGGATGTATTGGAGAGCCACACTATAGGAAGGGTGTAGATGTATTGGAGAGCCACATTATAGGAAGGGTGTGGATGTATTGGAGAACCAGACTATAGGAAGTGTGTGGATGTATTGGAGAGCCACACTATAGGAAGGGTGTAGATGCGTTGGAGAGCCACACTATAGGTGGGGTGTGGATGCCCTAGAGAGCCACACTATAGGAAGGGTGTAGGTGTATTGGAGAGCCACACTATAGGAAGTGTGTGGATACGTTGGAGAGCCACACTATAGGAAGGGTGTAGATGCGTTGGAGAGCCACACTATAGGAAGGGTGTAGATGCGTTGGAGAGCCACACTATAGGAAGTGTGTGGATGTATTGGAGAGCCACACTATAGGAAGTGTGTGGATGTATTGGAGAGCCACACTATAGGAAGGATGTGGATGTATTGGAGAGCCACACTATAGGAAGGGTGTGGATGTATTGGAGAGCCACACTATAGGAAGGGTGTGGATGTATTGGAGAGCCACACTATAGGAAGTGTGTGGATGTATTGGAGAGCCACATTATAGGAAGTGTGTGGATGTATTGGAGAGCCACACTATAGGAAGGGTGTGGATGTATTGGAGAGCCACACTATAGGAAGGGTGTGGATGTATTGGAGAGCCACCCTATAGGAAGGGTGTGGATGTATTGGAGAGCCACACTATAGGAAGGGTGTGGATGTATTGGAGAGCCACACTATCGGAAGGGTGTAGATGCGTTGGAGAGCTACACTATAGGAAGGGTGTAGATGCGTTGGAAAGCCACACTATAGGAAGTGTGTAGATGCGTTGAAGAGCCACACTATAGGAAGTGTGTGGATGTATTGGAGAGCCACACTATAGGAAGTGTGTAGTGCGTTGGAGAGCCACACTATAGGAAGTGTGTAGATGCGTTGGTGAGCCACACTATAGGAAGGCTGTAGATGCGTTGGAGAGCCACACTATAGGAAGTGTGTAGATGCATTAGAGAGCCACACTATAGGAAGGGTGTAGATGCGTTGGAGAGCCACACTATAGGAAGTGTGTAGATGCGTTAGAGAGCCACACTATAGGAAGTGTGTGGATATATTGGAGAGCCACACAATAGGAAGGCTGTAGATGCGTTGGAGAGCCACACTATAGGAAGTGTGTAGATGCGTTAGAGAGCCACACTATAGGAAGTGTGTAGATGCGTTGGAGAGCCACTCTATAGGAAGTGTGTAGATGCGTTCGAGAGCCACACTATAGGAAGTGTGTAGATGCGTTAGAGAGCCACACTATAGGAAGGGTGTAGATGCGTTGGAGAGCCACACTATAGGAAGTGTGTAGATGCGTTAGAGAGCCACACTATAGGAAGTGTGTGGATATATTGGAGAGCCACACTATAGGAAGGCTGTAGATGCGTTGGGGAGCCACACTATAGGAAGTGTGTAGATGCATTAGAGAGCCACACTATAGGAAGTGTGTAGACGCGTTGGAGAGCCACACTATAGGAAGTGTGTAGATGCGTTAGAGAGCCACACTATAGGAAGGGTGTTGATGCGTTGGTGAGCCACACTATAGGTGGGGTGTGGATGCCCTAGAGAGCCACACTATAGGAAGGGTGTAGGTGTATTGGAGAGCCACACTATAGGAAGTGTGTGGATACGTTGGAGAGCCACACTATAGGAAGGGTGTAGATGCGTTGGAGAGCCACACTATAGGAAGGGTGTAGATGCGTTCGAGAGCCACACTATAGGAAGTGTGTGGATGTATTGGAGAGCCACACTATAGGAACTGTGTGGATGTATTGGAGAGCCACACTATAGGAAGGGTGTGGATGTATTGGAGAGCCACACTATAGGAAGGGTGTGGATGTATTGGAGAGCCACACTATAGGAAGGGTGTGGATGTATTGGAGAGCCACACTATAGGAAGTGTGTGGATGTATTGGAGAGCCACACTATAGGAAGTGCGTGGATGTATTGGAGAGCCACACTATAGGAAGGGTGTGGATGTATTGGAGAGCCACACTATAGGAAGGGTGTGGATGTATTGGAGAGCCACCCTATAGGAAGGGTGTGGATGTATTGGAGAGCCACACTATAGGAAGGGTGTGGATGTATTGGAGAGCCACACTATCGGAAGGGTGTAGATGCGTTGGAGAGCTACACTATAGGAAGGGTGTAGATGCGTTGGAAAGCCACACTATAGGAAGTGTGTAGATGCGTTGGAGAGCCACACTATAGGAAGTGTGTGGATGTATTGGAGAGCCACACTATAGGAAGTGTGTAGTGCGTTGGAGAGCCACACTATAGGAAGTGTGTAGATGCGTTGGTGAGCCACACTATAGGAAGGCTGTAGATGCGTTGGAGAGCCACACTATAGGAAGTGTGTAGATGCATTAGAGAGCCACACTATAGGAAGGGTGTAGATGCGTTGGAGAGCCACACTATAGGAAGTGTGTAGATGCGTTAGAGAGCCACACTATAGGAAGTGTGTGGATATATTGGAGAGCCACACAATAGGAAGGCTGTAGATGCGTTGGAGAGCCACAGTATAGGAAGTGTGTAGATGCGTTAGAGAGCCACACTATAGGAAGTGTGTAGATGCGTTGGAGAGCCACTCTATAGGAAGTGTGTAGATGCGTTCGAGAGCCACACTATAGGAAGTGTGTAGATGCGTTAGAGAGCCACACTATAGGAAGGGTGTAGATGCGTTGGAGAGCCACACTATAGGAAGTGTGTAGATGCGTTAGAGAGCCACACTATAGGAAGTGTGTGGATATATTGGAGAGCCACACTATAGGAAGGCTGTAGATGCGTTGGAGAGCCACACTATAGGAAGTGTGTAGATGCATTAGAGAGCCACACTATAGGAAGTGTGTAGACGCGTTGGAGAGCCACACTATAGGAAGTGTGTAGATGCGTTAGAGAGCCACACTATAGGAAGGGTGTTGATGCGTTGGTGAGCCACGCTATAGGAAGTGTGTAGATGTGTTAGAAAGCCACACTATAGGAAGGGTGTAGATACGTTGGAGAGCCACACTATAGGAAGTGTGTAGATGCGTTGGAGAGCCACACTATAGGAAGGCTGTAGATGCGTTGGAGAGCCACACTATAGGAAGTGTGTAGATGCGTTAGAGCGCCACACTATAGGAAGGCTGTAGATGCGTTGGAGAGCCACATTATAGGAAGGGTGTAGATGTATTGGAGAGCCACACTATAGGAAGTGTGTGGATGTATTAGAGAGCCACACTATAGGATGGGTGTAGATGCGTTGGAGAGCCACACTACAGGAAGGGTGTAGATGTATTCAGAGCCACACTATAGGAAGTGTGTGGATGTATTGGAGAGCCACACTATAGGAAGGGTGTAGATGCGTTGGAGAGCCACACTATAGGAAGTGTGTGGATGCGTTAGAGAGCCACACTATAGGAAGTGTGTGGATATATTGGAGAGCCACACTATAGGAAGGCTGTAGATGCGTTCGAGAGCCACACTATAGGAAGTGTGTAGATGCGTTAGAGAGCCGCACTATAGGAAGTGTGTAGATGCGTTGGAGAGCCACTCTATAGGAAGTGTGTAGATGCGTTCGAGAGCCACACTATAGGAAGTGTGTAGTTGCGTTAGAGAGCCACACTATAGGAAGGGTGTAGATGCGTTGGAGAGCCACACTATAGGAAGTGTGTAGATGCGTTAGAGAGCCACACTATAGGAAGGGTGTAGATGCGTTGGAGAGCCACACTATAAGAAGTGTGTAGATGCGTTAGAGAGCCACACTATAGGAAGGGTGTAGATACGTTGGAGAGCCACACTATAGGAAGTGTGTAGATGCGTTAGAGAGCCACACTATAGGAAGGGTGTAGATACGTTGGAGAGCCACACTATAGGAAGTGTGTAGATGCGTTAGAGAGCCACACTATAGCAAGTGTGTGGATATATTGGAGAGCCACACTATAGGAAGGCTGTAGATGCGTTGGAGAGCCACACTATAGGAAGTGTGTAGATGCGTTGGAGAGCCACACTATAGGAAGGCTGTAGATGCGTTGGAGAGCCACACTATAGGAAGGCTGTAGATGCGTTGGAGAGCCACACTATAGGAAGGCTGTAGATGCGTTGGAGAGCCACACTATAGGAAGTGTGTAGATGCGTTGGAGAGCCACACTATAGGAAGTGTGTAGACGCGTTGGAGAGCCACACTATAGGAAGGGTGTAGATGCGTTGGTGAGCCACACTGTAGGAAGTGTGTAGATGTGTTAGAAAGCCACACTATAGGATGGGTGTAGATGCGTTGGAGAGCCACACTATAGGAAGTGTGTAGATGCGTTGGAGAGCCACACTATAGGAAGGCTGTAGATGCGTTGGAGAGCCACACTATAGGAAGTGTGTAGATGCGTTAGAGAGCCACACTATAGGAAGGCTGTAGATGCGTGGGAGAGCCACACTATAGGAAGTGTGTAGATGCGTTAGAGAGCCACATTATAGGAAGGGTGTAGATGTATTGGAGAGCCACACTATAGGAAGTGTGTGGATGTATTAGAGAGCCACACTATAGGATGGGTGTAGATGCGTTGGAGAGCCACACTACAGGAAGGGTGTAGATGTATTGGAGAGCCACACTATAGGAAGTGTGTGGATGTATTGGAGAGCCACACTATAGGAAGGGTGTAGATGCATTGGAGAGCCACACTATAGGACGTGTGTGGATGTATTGGAGAGCCACACTATAGGAAGGGTGTAGACGTATTGGAGAGACACACTATAGGAAGGGTGTAGGCTTATTAGAGAGCCACAATATAGGAAGTGTGTAGATGTTTTGGAGAACCACACTATAGGAAGGTTGTAGATGCGTGGGAGAGCCACAATATAGGAAGTGTGTAGATGCGTTGGTGATCCACACTATAGGAAGGATGTAGATGCGTTGGTGAGCCACACTATAGGAAGTGTGTAGATGCATTGGAGAGCCACACTATAGGAAGGGTGTAGATGCGTTGGAGGGCCACACTATAGGAAGGGTGTAGATGCGTTGGTGAGCCACACTATAGGAAGGGTGTAGATGCGTTGGAGGGCCACACTATAGGAAGGGTGTAGATGCGTTGGTGAGCCACACTATAGGAAGGGTGTAGATGCGTTGGAGAGCCACACTATAGGAAGGGTGTAGATGTATTGGAGAGCCCCACTATAGGAAGGCTGTAGATGCGTTGGAGAGCCACACTATAGGAAGTGTGTGGATGAGTTGGTGAGCCACACTATAGGAAAGGTGTGGATGTATTGGAGAGCCACACTATAGGAAGGGTGTGGATGTATTGGAGAGCCACACTATAGGAAGGGTGTGGATGCGGTGGAGAGCCACACTATAGGAAGGGTGTGAATGTATTGGAGAGCCACACTATAGGAAGGGTGTGGCTGTATTGGAGAGCCACACTATTGGAAGGGTGTGGATGTATTGGAGAGCCACACTATAGGAAGTGTGTGGATGTATTGGAGAGCCACACTATAGGAAGGGTGTGGATGCCCTAGCGAGCCACACTATCGGAAGTGTGTGGATGTATTGGAGAGCGACACTGTAGGAAGTGTGTGGATGTATTGGAGAGCCACACTATAGGAAGGGTGTAGATGCGGTGGAGAGCCACACTATAGGATGGGTGTAGATGCGTTGATGAGCCACACTACAGGAAGGGTGTAGATGTATTGGAGAGCCAAACTATAGGAAGTGTGTGGATGTATTGGAGAACCAGACTATAGGAAGGGTGTAGATGCGTTGGAGAGCCACACTATAGGAAGGGTGTAGATGCGTTGGAGAGCCACACTATAGGAAGTGTGTGGATGTATTGGAGAACCAGACTATAGGAAGTGTGTGGATGTATTGGAGAGCCACACTATAGGAAGGGTGTAGATGTATTGGAGAGCCACATTATAGGAAGGGTGTGGATGTATTGGAGAACCAGACTATAGGAAGTGTGTGGATGTATTGGAGAGCCACACTATAGGAAGGGTGTAGATGCGTTGGAGAGCCACACTATAGGTGGGGTGTGGATGCCCTAGAGAGCCACACTATAGGAAGGGTGTAGGTGTATTGGAGAGCCACACTATAGGAAGTGTGTGGATACGTTGGAGAGCCACACTATAGGAAGGGTGTAGATGCGTTGGAGAGCCACACTATAGGAAGGGTGTAGATGCGTTGGAGAGCCACACTATAGGAAGTGTGTGGATGTATTGGAGAGCCACACTATAGGAAGTGTGTGGATGTATTGGACAGCCACACTATAGGAAGGATGTGGATGTATTGGAGAGCCACACTATAGGAAGGGTGTGGATGTATTGGAGAGCCACACTATAGGAAGGGTGTGGATGTATTGGAGAGCCACACTATAGGAAGTGTGTGGATGTATTGGAGAGCCACACTATAGGAAGTGTGTGGATGTATTGGAGAGCCACACTATAGGAAGGGTGTGGATGTATTGGAGAGCCACACTATAGGAAGGGTGTGGATGTATTGGAGAGCCACCCTATAGGAAGGGTGTGGATGTATTGGAGAGCCACACTATAGGAAGGGTGTGGATGTATTGGAGAGCCACACTATCGGAAGGGTGTAGATGCGTTGGAGAGCTACACTATAGGAAGGGTGTAGATGCGTTGGAAAGCCACACTATAGGAAGTGTGTAGATGCGTTGAAGAGCCACACTATAGGAAGTGTGTGGATGTATTGGAGAGCCACACTATAGGAAGTGTGTAGTGCGTTGGAGAGCCACACTATAGGAAGTGTGTAGATGCGTTGGTGAGCCACACTATAGGAAGGCTGTAGATGCGTTGGAGAGCCACACTATAGGAAGTGTGTAGATGCATTAGAGAGCCACACTATAGGAAGGGTGTAGATGCGTTGGAGAGCCACACTATAGGAAGTGTGTAGATGCGTTAGAGAGCCACACTATAGGAAGTGTGTGGATATATTGGAGAGCCACACAATAGGAAGGCTGTAGATGCGTTGGAGAGCCACACTATAGGAAGTGTGTAGATGCGTTAGAGAGCCACACTATAGGAAGTGTGTAGATGCGTTGGAGAGCCACTCTATAGGAAGTGTGTAGATGCGTTCGAGAGCCACACTATAGGAAGTGTGTAGATGCGTTAGAGAGCCACACTATAGGAAGGGTGTAGATGCGTTGGAGAGCCACACTATAGGAAGTGTGTAGATGCGTTAGAGAGCCACACTATAGGAAGTGTGTGGATATATTGGAGAGCCACACTATAGGAAGGCTGTAGATGCGTTGGGGAGCCACACTATAGGAAGTGTGTAGATGCATTAGAGAGCCACACTATAGGAAGTGTGTAGACGCGTTGGAGAGCCACACTATAGGAAGTGTGTAGATGCGTTAGAGAGCCACACTATAGGAAGGGTGTTGATGCGTTGGTGAGCCACACTATAGGTGGGGTGTGGATGCCCTAGAGAGCCACACTATAGGAAGGGTGTAGGTGTATTGGAGAGCCACACTATAGGAAGTGTGTGGATACGTTGGAGAGCCACACTATAGGAAGGGTGTAGATGCGTTGGAGAGCCACACTATAGGAAGGGTGTAGATGCGTTCGAGAGCCACACTATAGGAAGTGTGTGGATGTATTGGAGAGCCACACTATAGGAACTGTGTGGATGTATTGGAGAGCCACACTATAGGAAGGGTGTGGATGTATTGGAGAGCCACACTATAGGAAGGGTGTGGATGTATTGGAGAGCCACACTATAGGAAGGGTGTGGATGTATTGGAGAGCCACACTATAGGAAGTGTGTGGATGTATTGGAGAGCCACACTATAGGAAGTGCGTGGATGTATTGGAGAGCCACACTATAGGAAGGGTGTGGATGTATTGGAGAGCCACACTATAGGAAGGGTGTGGATGTATTGGAGAGCCACCCTATAGGAAGGGTGTGGATGTATTGGAGAGCCACACTATAGGAAGGGTGTGGATGTATTGGAGAGCCACACTATCGGAAGGGTGTAGATGCGTTGGAGAGCTACACTATAGGAAGGGTGTAGATGCGTTGGAAAGCCACACTATAGGAAGTGTGTAGATGCGTTGGAGAGCCACACTATAGGAAGTGTGTGGATGTATTGGAGAGCCACACTATAGGAAGTGTGTAGTGCGTTGGAGAGCCACACTATAGGAAGTGTGTAGATGCGTTGGTGAGCCACACTATAGGAAGGCTGTAGATGCGTTGGAGAGCCACACTATAGGAAGTGTGTAGATGCATTAGAGAGCCACACTATAGGAAGGGTGTAGATGCGTTGGAGAGCCACACTATAGGAAGTGTGTAGATGCGTTAGAGAGCCACACTATAGGAAGTGTGTGGATATATTGGAGAGCCACACAATAGGAAGGCTGTAGATGCGTTGGAGAGCCACACTATAGGAAGTGTGTAGATGCGTTAGAGAGCCACACTATAGGAAGTGTGTAGATGCGTTGGAGAGCCACTCTATAGGAAGTGTGTAGATGCGTTCGAGAGCCACACTATAGGAAGTGTGTAGATGCGTTAGAGAGCCACACTATAGGAAGGGTGTAGATGCGTTGGAGAGCCACACTATAGGAAGTGTGTAGATGCGTTAGAGAGCCACACTATAGGAAGTGTGTGGATATATTGGAGAGCCACACTATAGGAAGGCTGTAGATGCGTTGGAGAGCCACACTATAGGAAGTGTGTAGATGCATTAGAGAGCCACACTATAGGAAGTGTGTAGACGCGTTGGAGAGCCACACTATAGGAAGTGTGTAGATGCGTTAGAGAGCCACACTATAGGAAGGGTGTTGATGCGTTGGTGAGCCACTCTATAGGAAGTGTGTAGATGTGTTAGAAAGCCACACTATAGGAAGGGTGTAGATACGTTGGAGAGCCACACTATAGGAAGTGTGTAGATGCGTTGGAGAGCCACACTATAGGAAGGCTGTAGATGCGTTGGAGAGCCACACTATAGGAAGTGTGTAGATGCGTTAGAGCGCCACACTATAGGAAGGCTGTAGATGCGTTGGAGAGCCACATTATAGGAAGGGTGTAGATGTATTGGAGAGCCACACTATAGGAAGTGTGTGGATGTATTAGAGAGCCACACTATAGGATGGGTGTAGATGCGTTGGAGAGCCACACTACAGGAAGGGTGTAGATGTATTCAGAGCCACACTATAGGAAGTGTGTGGATGTATTGGAGAGCCACACTATAGGAAGGGTGTAGATGCGTTGGAGAGCCACACTATAGGAAGTGTGTGGATGCGTTAGAGAGCCACACTATAGGAAGTGTGTGGATATATTGGAGAGCCACACTATAGGAAGGCTGTAGATGCGTTCGAGAGCCACACTATAGGAAGTGTGTAGATGCGTTAGAGAGCCGCACTATAGGAAGTGTGTAGATGCGTTGGAGAGCCACTCTATAGGAAGTGTGTAGATGCGTTCGAGAGCCACACTATAGGAAGTGTGTAGTTGCGTTAGAGAGCCACACTATAGGAAGGGTGTAGATGCGTTGGAGAGCCACACTATAGGAAGTGTGTAGATGCGTTAGAGAGCCACACTATAGGAAGGGTGTAGATGCGTTGGAGAGCCACACTATAAGAAGTGTGTAGATGCGTTAGAGAGCCACACTATAGGAAGGGTGTAGATACGTTGGAGAGCCACACTATAGGAAGTGTGTAGATGCGTTAGAGAGCCACACTATAGGAAGGGTGTAGATACGTTGGAGAGCCACACTATAGGAAGTGTGTAGATGCGTTAGAGAGCCACACTATAGGAAGTGTGTGGATATATTGGAGAGCCACACTATAGGAAGGCTGTAGATGCGTTGGAGAGCCACACTATAGGAAGTGTGTAGATGCGTTGGAGAGCCACACTATAGGAAGGCTGTAGATGCGTTGGAGAGCCACACTATAGGAAGGCTGTAGATGCGTTGGAGAGCCACACTATAGGAAGGCTGTAGATGCGTTGGAGAGCCACACTATAGGAAGTGTGTAGATGCGTTGGAGAGCCACACTATAGGAAGTGTGTAGACGCGTTGGAGAGCCACACTATAGGAAGGGTGTAGATGCGTTGGTGAGCCACACTGTAGGAAGTGTGTAGATGTGTTAGAAAGCCACACTATAGGATGGGTGTAGATGCGTTGGAGAGCCACACTATAGGAAGTGTGTAGATGCGTTGGAGAGCCACACTATAGGAAGGCTGTAGATGCGTTGGAGAGCCACACTATAGGAAGTGTGTAGATGCGTTAGAGAGCCACACTATAGGAAGGCTGTAGATGCGTGGGAGAGCCACACTATAGGAAGTGTGTAGATGCGTTAGAGAGCCACATTATAGGAAGGGTGTAGATGTATTGGAGAGCCACACTATAGGAAGTGTGTGGATGTATTAGAGAGCCACACTATAGGATGGGTGTAGATGCGTTGGAGAGCCACACTACAGGAAGGGTGTAGATGTATTGGAGAGCCACACTATAGGAAGTGTGTGGATGTATTGGAGAGCCACACTATAGGAAGGGTGTAGATGCGTTGGAGAGCCACACTATAGGACGTGTGTGGATGTATTGGAGAGCCACACTATAGGAAGGGTGTAGACGTATTGGAGAGACACACTATAGGAAGGGTGTAGGCTTATTAGAGAGCCACAATATAGGAAGTGTGTAGATGTTTTGGAGAACCACACTATAGGAAGGTTGTAGATGCGTGGGAGAGCCACAATATAGGAAGTGTGTAGATGCGTTGGTGATCCACACTATAGGAAGGATGTAGATGCGTTGGTGAGCCACACTATAGGAAGTGTGTAGATGCATTGGAGAGCCACACTATAGGAAGGGTGTAGATGCGTTGGAGGGCCACACTATAGGAAGGGTGTAGATGCGTTGGTGAGCCACACTATAGGAAGGGTGTAGATGCGTTGGAGGGCCACACTATAGGAAGGGTGTAGATGCGTTGGTGAGCCACACTATAGGAAGGGTGTAGATGCGTTGGAGAGCCACACTATAGGAAGGGTGTAGATGTATTGGAGAGCCCCACTATAGGAAGGCTGTAGATGCGTTGGAGAGCCACACTATAGGAAGTGTGTGGATGAGTTGGTGAGCCACACTATAGGAAAGGTGTGGATATATTGGAAAGCCACACTATAGGAAGGGTGTGGGGGTATTAGAGAGCCATACTATCGGAAGGGTGTGGATGCATTGGAGAGCCACACTATAGGAAGGGTGTGGATGCATTGGAGAGTCACACTATAGGAAGGGTGTGGATGCATTGGAGAGCCACACTATAGGAAGGGTATGGATGCATTGGAGAGTCACACTATAGGAAGGGTGTGGATGCATTGGAGAGCCACACTATAGGAAGGGTGTGGATGCGGTGGAGAGCCACACTATAGGAAGGGTATGGATGCATTGGAGAGAGTGCAGAAGAGGGCTACAGGAACGGTTCCAGGGTTGGAAAACTTCAGTGATGGGGATAGATTGGAGAGGTTAGGACTGTTCTCCTTGGGGAGAAGGCATCTAAGAGGAAATTTGATAGAGATATTCAAAATCAGGAGGGGGCTGCCAAATTGGAACGGGAGAAACTGTTCCCGCTCATAAAGGGATCGGGAACGAGAGGGCCACAGATTTAAAGTTATTTATAGAGAAGCAAATGTGATGTGAGATAATGTTTTTCACGCAGCGAGTGGTTGGAGTCTGGAATGCGCTGCCTGGAAGTGTGGTGGAGACAGATTCAGTGAGGTGTTTAAGTGTGTATTTGATGATTATTTGTGTAGAAACAATGTGCAGGGGTACAGGGGAAAGGCGGGGGAATGGCACTGAGACATGATGCCTGTTTGGAGAGTCAGTACAGACATGATGGGCCAAATGGCCTCCTCCTGCACTGTAACAATTCTGTAATTCTCTAATCATCTAATGCACTTGCTTGAACCTGTCTCCAGCGCACTTCCAGGCAGTGCATCCCATTGCCGGTGACTGCTGGGTATGGGCCTGGCCCTCCGGCTCCATCCATTTCAGGGCTAGTTGATATCGCGGATGAGTTGTTACACACTGCTTAGTGGATTCGGACTTCCATGGCCACCTTCCTGCTGTCTGTATCAACCAACACCTTTTGTGAGGTCTGATGAGCATTGGCTGCGAACTTACCTAGTATTCGGTTCATCCCGCAGTGTCAGTTCTGCTACTAAACGTGGCCCACTAGGCACTTGCATTCCACACTGGCTCCAAACCAGTGAGCCAGGCTTCTTATCCATTTAAAGTTTGAGAATAGGTTGAGATGTGTTCAGCCCCAAGACTTTGAATCATTCACTTTACCGAGTAAAGCTGCGTGTGTATGAGTACCAGCTATCCTGAGGGAAACTAGTAGACGGTTCGATTAGTCTTTCGCCCCTATACAAAGTTCAGGTGACCGATTTCCAGGACTGGAAGCCAGTGCCCAGTGGCGTAGCACAGCTTCCCCTATTATTAAGAATTCTCGAAACACCCTGTGGGGGGCAGGATCAGTAGGTTTACGGTGACACAAAAATTGTCCGGGTGATTAACTGAGGTTCAGTGACTTTGGTTACAGGAAGATGTAGACAGGATGGTCAAATGGGCAGATAAGTGACAATGGAATTTAACCCTGAAAAAGTGTGAGGTGATACATTTTGGGAGAGGTCATTTGACAAAGAAATATTCAATGAATGGCATGACGCTGGGAAGTTCCAAGAGAGAAAGAGACCTTGGCGTGTTTGACCATAGATCTCTGAAGGCAGAAGGGCAGCTTAATAGATTGATGAAAAATGATTATCAATCGAGGCATAGTTTACAAAAGCAGCGAAGTCATGTTGGAGCTGTATAGAACTTTGGTGAGCCCACAGCTGGAGTACTGTGTGCAATTCTGGTCACCACATTATAGGAAAGATGTGATTGCACTGGAGGGGGTGCAGAGAAGATTCACCACAATGTTGCCTGGGATTGAAGATTGAAGTTATAAAGAGAGGTTGCATAGGCTTGGGTTGTTTTTGTTCAAGCAGAGAAGACTGAGGAGTGATCTGATCAAGGTGTATAGGATTATGAGGGGCATGGACAGGGTGGATGAGGAGCAGCTGTTCCCCTTAGTTGAAGGGTCAGTTACGAGGGACACAAGTTCAAAGTGAGGGGCAGGAGGTTGAGAGGGGATTTGAGGAAAAGCTTTTTTACTCAGAGTGGTGACTGTCTGGATTGCACTGCCTGGGAGGGTGGTAGAGGTGGGATACCTCACATCCTTTAAAAAGTACCTGGATGAGCACCTGGCATGTTATAACATTCAAGGTCATGGGCCAAGTGCTGGCAAATGGAATTAGGTAGACAGGTGTTTTTCACGTGCCGGTGCAGACTCGATGGACTGAAAGGCCTCTTGTGCACTGTGTAATTCTGATTCTGATGGACATCCGATTGCGGCTATGCGGAGCTAAGTCGCACATTCGGTGGCTCCCGCAAAAACGGCCTTTTGGGCTCTTTTCTGGGAAGAAGTCTACAACTGCTCCCCGTCAGTATATGGCTTCAACGAGGAGCGGGGCGACAAAAAAGGTGGTGGTGGACCAGAAGAAGGTGTGAGGGAAGAAGGACAAAATGGCGGCGGGCGGAGACCAGGCAGCGGGGATACAGTGGGCAGAGGAGCAGCAGGAGGGTATCCAGCGCTGCTTCAGAGAGATTAAAACAGACCTGCTGGAGCCGATGAAGGCGTCTATTGATAAGCTGCTGGAGACACAGACGTCCCAGGGAGTGGCAATCCGTGAGGCTCGACAAAAGATCACTGACAATGAGGTCGAGATCTTAGGCCTGGCGGTAAAGGTGGAGGCGCACGAGGCGCTCCACAAGAAATGACAGGAGCGGTTCGAGGAGATGGAGAATCGGTCGAGGCGGAAGAATCTGCGGATTCTGGGCCTCCCGGAGGGGCTGGAGGGGCCGGATGTGGGGACCTATGTGGTCACCATGTTGAACTCACTGATGGGAGCGGGGTCCTTCCAGGGGCCCCTGGAGCTGGAAGGGGCCCATAGAGTGTTGGCGAGGAGGCCCAAGGCTAACGAGCCTCCGCGGGCGGTGCTGGTGCGGTTCCATCGGTTCGTCGATCGGGAGTGTGTGCTCAGGTGGGCCAAGAAGGAGAGGAGCAGCAGGTGGGAGAACGCGGAGGTTCGGATATACCAGGACTGGAGTGTGGAGGTGGCGAAGAGGAGGGCCGGGTACAATCGAGCGAAGGTGGTGCTGCACAGGAAGGGGGTGAAGTTTGGCATGTTGCAGCCGGCGCGACTGTGGGTTACCTACAAGGACCGGCACCATTATTTTGAGTCTCCGGAGGAGGCGTGGGCCTTTGTTCAGGCCGAGAAGTTGGACACAGATTGAGGGTCGGGACGGGCGATTGGGGACTGCGGTTGATAGGCTATGTTTATTTTTGTTTCGAGGTGGGGGGCCTTTGTATTGCTCCGGGTTTCTTTTTCTTTGTGTTTTTTCTCTTTTGGGTCGGTGAGGTTGGCTGGGCGGGTTGGGCACTGTTTTAGTTGGGTTGGTCGGGGGGGCTCTTGGAGGTGAGATGGGGCCCCATGGGGTGGGGGAGGCCCGGGTCATGGGTGAGGGGACCTGGCCTGTAAAAGGAACTGTGTCAGAGGTGTCAGAGGGCCTGGTAGGTGGAAAGCGTGGGCTTTTTCCCGCGCTGAAGACTGGAGGGGGCGGGGCCGGGGCGTGGAAGCGAGGGTTGTTTCCCGCGCTTAGAACAGAAGGGGGTGGGGGAGAGCCTATGGATGGGGACGGGAGAGGAGGGTGTGCCACACAATGGGAGGAGTCGATGGGGGGGAGGGGGGGAATCGAGTTGCTGCTGCTATGGTCAGGGGGGGGGGGTCGAGACGGGAGTATGCCGCTGTGGGGAACGGGCCGGGTGTGGGGTGCGGGCGCATGGCTGGCCGAGGAGGGGCTAGTGAGCGGGTAGCCCCCTGATCCGGCTGATAACCTGGAATGTAACGGGACTGAATGGGCCGGTTAAGCGGGCCCCCGTGTTCGCGCACCTGAAGGGGCTCAAGGCGGATGTGGTTATGCTTCAGGAGACTGGTGGCAGACCAGATACGATTGAGGAAAGGGTGAGTAGGTCAGGTGTTTCACTTGGGGCTGGATGCCAAAAATCGAGGGGTGGCAATCTTGGTGGGAAAGAAGGTGTTATTCGAGGCGTCGAGCATTGTGGCAGATAATGGCGGTAGGTACATAATGGTAAGTGGTAAGTTGCAGGGAGAGAGGGTGGTGCTTGTCAATGTGTATACCCCGAACTGGGACGGTGCGGGTTTTATGCGGCGTATGTTGGGTCGGATCCCAGACTTGGAAGTGGGGGGCCTGATAACGGGGGGAGACTTTAACACGGTGTTGGATCCGGCACTGGATCGCTCCAGTTCGAGGACGGGTAGGAAGCCGGCGGCGGCTAGAGTGCCGAGGGGGTTTATGGACCAGATGGGAGGGGTGGACCCTTGGAGATTTGCAAGGCCGGGGGCTAGGGAATTTTCATTCTTCTCACATGTCCATATGGCTTATTCCCGAATCGACTTTTTCATCTTGAGTAGGGCGCTGATAGCGAGAGTAGAGGATACTGAGTATTCGGCAATAGCCATTTCGGACCACGCCCCGCATTGGGTGGACTTGGAGATGGGGGAGGAGAGGGACCAGCGCCCGCTGTGGCGCTTGGAGGTGGGGCTGTTGGCAGACGAGGAGGTGAGCGAGCGGGTCCGATAAAGTATAGAGAGGTACCTGGAGACCAACGACAACAGGGAGGTCCGAGTGGGGATGGTATGGGAGGCACAGAAGGCGGTGGTGAGGGGAGAGCCCACTCCTTGCGGAGGGAGCGGGGGGAGAGGGAGAGGCTGGTGGGGGAGATGGTGAGGGTAGACAGGAGGTATGCGGAGGAGCCCGAGGAAGGATTATTGAGGAAGAGGCGTAGCCTCCAGGCCGAATTCGACCTGGTGACCACCAGGAAGGTGGAGGTGCAGTGGAGGAAGGTCCAAGGGGCGATGTATGGGGAAAAGGCAAGCCGGATGCTGGCGCATCAGCTTCGGAAGCGGGACGCAGCTAGGGAGATCGGGGGAGTTAAGGACAGGGGAGGGAGTGTGGTGCAGAGTGGAGCTGGCATCAATGGGGTCTTCAGGGCTTTCTACGAGGAATTGTACCGATCCGAGCCCCCACAGGAGGAGGGAGGGATGGGCCGCTTCCTGGACCAATTGAAGTTTCCAAAGGTGGAAGAGGGACTGGTGGTGGGATTGGGGGCCCCGATTGGGCTGGAGGAGCTGATCAAAGGGATAGGAAGCATGCAGGTGGGGAAGGCACCGGGGCCGGACGGTTTCCCGGTCGAATTCTAGAAAAAATATATGGACCTGTTGGGCCCGCTGTTAGTTAGGACCTTCAATGAGGCAAGGGAGGGGTGGGGCTTTGCCCCCGACGATGTCCCGGGCACTGATCTCCTTGATCCTGAAGCGGGACAAGGATCCCCTGCAGTGTGGGTCTTACAGGCCGATTTCCTTGCTAAATGTAGATGCCAAGGTGCTGGCGAAGGTCTTAGCCACGAGGATTGAGGATTGTGTGCCGCAGATCACCCATGAAGACCAGACGGGGTTTGTGAAGGGGAGACAGTTGAAAGCGAATGTGCGGAGGCTTCTGAACGTTATCATGATGCCGGCGAGGGAGGGGGAGGCGGAGATAGTGGTGGTGATGGACGCTAAGAAAGCCTTCGATAGGGTAGAGTGGGGGTACCTGTGGGAGGTGCTGAAGAGGTTTGGGTTTGGGGAGGGGTTTGTCAGGTGGGTTAGGCTGTTGTATGAGGTCCCGATGGCGAGTGTGGCCACAAACAGGAGGAGGTCCGAGTACTTTCGGTTGCACCGAGGGACGAGACAGGGGTGTCCCCTGTCCCCCCTGCTCTTCGCACTGGCGATTGAACCCCTGGCTATGGCACTGAGGGAGTCAAGGAACTGGAGGGGGTTGGTGCGCGGTGGGGAGGAGCATAGGGTGTCGCTTTATGCGGACGACATGCTGTTATGTGTGGTGGACCCGGTGGGGGGAATGCCGGAGGTAATGAGGATTCTTAGGGAATTCGGGGACTTTTCGGGGTACAAGCTCAACATGGGGAAGAGCGAGCTGTTTGTAGTTCATCCAGGGGACCAGGAGAGGGGGATTGGCGAGATCCCACGAAAAAAGGCAGAGAGGAGCTTCAGATATTTGGGGGTCCAGGTGGCCAGGAGCTGGGGGGCCCTGCATAGGCTTAATTTTACAAGGCTGGTGGAGCAAATGGAGGAGGAGTTCAAGAGGTGGGACACGTTGCCGCTGTCTTTGGCGGGTAGGGTGCAGTCAATCAAAATGACGGTGCTCCCAAGGTTTTTGTTCCTGTTCCAGTGCCTCCCCGTGTTTATCCCGAAGGCTTTTTTCAGGCGGGTTAACAGGAGTATAATGGGGTTTGTGTGGGCGCGAGGGACTCCGAGGGTGAGAAGGGAGCGGAGTAGAGATCGGGGGGGGCTGGCGCTGCCCAACCTCTGTGGGTACTACTGGGCCGCCAATGCGGCGATGGTGCGCAAGTGGATGATGGAGGTGGAGGGGGCTTCATGGAAGAGGCTGGAGATGGCGTCTTGTGTCGGTACGAGTCTGGGGGCGCTGGCAACGGCGCCGCTGCCGCTCCCTCCAAGGAGGTATACCACGAGCCCGGTGG
The DNA here is from genome assembly GCF_047496885.1 of Scyliorhinus torazame. Taxonomy (NCBI): domain Eukaryota; kingdom Metazoa; phylum Chordata; class Chondrichthyes; order Carcharhiniformes; family Scyliorhinidae; genus Scyliorhinus; species Scyliorhinus torazame. The sequence continues at coordinate 87,270,200 of NC_092723.1, forward strand.
TGGTGGCTGCCCTCAAAATTTGGGGGCAGTGGAGGCGGCACGGGGGGAAGTGGGGGCCTCGGCGGGGACCCATTACGGGGGAACCACCGGTTCGCCCCAGGAAGAACAGGTGGAGGGTTTGCGGCGTGGCACAGGGCAGGGATACGAAAGTTGGGGGACCTGTTTGTGGACGGGAAGTTCGCAAGCCTGGGTGAGCTGGAGGAGAAGTACGGGCACTCCCCCGGGGACACCTTCAGGTACTTACAGGTAAGGGCGTTCGCCAGACGGCAGATGGTGGAATTCCCGCGGCTACTGCCACACACAGTACAGGACAGGGTGCTCTCAGGGGGGTCACTTTATTTTTTTTTGTTTTTGTTATTTACACTGGAGGGTCTGAGGGGGTGTATATACTTGTTGTATTGAGTCGGGGGGTTAATGTTAATTTATTATTTATGTACGGGGGGGGAAGGGGGTATGGAGGGTTGTTTTTCTGGACTGTGTTTTGTACTGAACCCTGTTGGGTTTCTTTTTCATTTTGTTTCTGATATTTTATGAAAACCTTTAATAAAAATTATTTTTAAAAAAAAATTCTGATTCTGATTCTGACTGTTTTGGATTTCCACAGAGTTTTCTCTGGCTTTACCCTGTCCAGGCATAGCTCACCATCTTTCGGGTCCTTACACATCGATCCTGCTCCACTTCCCCAGAGGAGCTGGTGCACCTGCCACTCGGGCCTGTGGTGTCCCATCTTGGTCAACACTTATTCTTGAATAAGGGTGTCACGTAAGCTGCCTTGTGATCATTTTGCAGCTCCCCCATATCTAAGAAAGGTTATGATAAATCCTGCCACTATCTCCACTTCCACTTTGTTTCGCAACCTGGGTGCAAACCATCTGGATCAGGTGACTTATCTACTCTCTGCAATGCCAAACTTTCCTGTCCATCAATTTTAACCCCATCAATTACCTCTACTATTTCTGCTTTTACCAGTATTATATCACCATTCTCTTCCTCAGTAAACACTGAAACAGTGACCTCATGAAGTATTCTAACCTTGCCCTGCACAAACAGATATCACCATCATTGTCTCTGCTGTAAGGTCCCTTCCTGTTTATTCCCTTATTTTCCCTTTCTTTTATTTTGCCGTTATCATTTTTGATCCATGGATGATTAATGGACATGTGCCTTTAAGTCAAGCAGCAGTGAGAAAGTGGAATTCAGAAGTTACAGGAGAGAACACTCTGCATGTCTCTGTTGTCCGAACAGGAGCGAGAGAGAGAGAGATGGGCTGAGACTCGATTTGATTGATTGGCTGGTGGCCAATTGGTAGCAGGAGGTGATCGGATACTGTCCCAATGGAATGTTTTCAGTGTCCCAATGAGTTTTAGTCTGAAAGCACAGGAACCAGGGGCGCGATTCTCCGACCCCCCACCTGGTCGGAGAATTGCCGGGGGCCGGCGTGAATCCCGCCCCCGCCGTGTCCCGAATTCTCCGCCACCGGAGATTCGGCGGGGGCGGGAATCGCGCTGCGCCGGTCGGCGGAAATCCCCCGGCGATTCTCTGGTCCGCGATGGGCTGAAGTCCCGCCGCTGTCAACCCAGGCCAGCCGGCGTGGATTGAACCACCTTTCGAACGGCGGGACAAGGAGGCGCGGGCGGGCTCCGGGGTCCTGGGGGGGGCGCGACCTCGCCCCGGGGGGTGACCCCACGGTGGCCTGGCCCGCGATCGGGGTCCACCGATCCGCGGGCGGGCCTGTGCCGTGTGGGCACTCTTTTCCTTCCGCCTTCGCCATGATCTTCACTATGGCGGAGGCGGAAGAGACCCCCTCCACTGTGCATGCGCGGGGATGCCGTGAGCGGCCGCTAACGCTCCCGCGCATGCGTCGCATGGCAAAGTAATTTCCGCGCCAGCTGGTGGGGCACCAAAGGTGAGGGCTCGGCCCCCCAAGATGCGGAGAATTCCGCACCGTTCGGGCAGCGCGATGCCGGACTGATTCGCGCCGTTTTTGGCGCCGGTCGGCGGACATCGCGCCGATTGCGGAGAATCCCGCCCAAGGTCTCGCTCTCTCTCTCTCTCCTCCGTGCTTCCCCCAGAAAGGTTTAGAATGCTGTATTTCTGAAACCACAGAGGCCTGGCCCCAGCACCAGACGCAGCAATGCCTCCTTCCAGTTCTGTAGAAGAGTCATAGAGATTTGAAACATTGGGCACGATTCTCCAGAAAAGCTTCTCAGTGCGGTATTGAGTGGGAAGTGCCGCGAGCTTCCCGGCGCTTGGCCTAGCGATGCAGGCAAAATTAATTGGTCCACTTAATGAAGCCTCACGAGCTTCTCATCGCAATGAAGGCTCGCCAGCTGATTCGGCGGGACTGCGCTCGCCAGCCCCCCACTAACAAGGTTGTGCAGCACATAAGCTGCATTTGCTCAGCCAACCCCACCCAGCTCGCGGTGATGGCGCCAAGGAGACCAGCCCAAGATACGGGGATGCTGACCTGGGGAAGCTGCTCGACGTTGTGGAGGCCAGGAGGGATGTTCTGTTCCCCCAAAGGGTCCCGGACGGTCAGCCACAAGGCAGCCAGTGCTGCCTGGGATGAGGTGACAGCAGCTGTCAGCTCGGGGAGTGTGGTCAGGCGGACTGGCCTTCAATGCCGTAAGAAGGTCAATGACCTATACCAGGCAGCGACTGAGTAGAATAAGAACAAAGAAAGTTACAGCACAGGAACAGGCCCTTCGGCCCTCCCAGCCTGCACCGATCCACATCCTTTATCTAAACCTGTCGCCTATTTTCCAAGGATCTACTTCCCTCTGTTCCCCGCTCATTCATATATCTGTCTAGATGCATCTTAAATTATGCTATCGTGCCCGCCTCTACCACCTCCGCTGGCAAAGCGTTCCAGGCACCCACCACCCTCTGCGTAAAAAACTTTCCACGCACATCTCCTTTAAACTTTCCCCCTCTCACCTTGAAATCGTGACCCCTTGTAATTGACACCCCCACTCTTGGAAAAAGCTTGTTGCTATCCACCATGTCCATACCTCTCAGAATTTTGTAGACCTCAATCAGGTCCCCCCTCAACCTCTGTCTTTCCAACTAAAACAATCCTAATCTACTCAACCTTTCTTCATAGCTAGCACCCTCCATATCAGGCAACATCCTGGTGAACCTCCTCTGCACCCTCTCTAAAGCATCCACATCCTTCTGGTAACGTGGCGACCAGAACTGCACGCAGTATTCCAAATGTGGCCTAACCAAAGTCCTATACAACTGTAACATGACCTGCCGACTCTTGTACTCAATACCCCGTCCGATGAAGGCAAGCATGCTGTAAGCCTTCTTCACCACTCTATCGACCTACATTGCCACCTTCAGGGTACAATGGACCTGAACTCCCAGATCTCTCTGTACATAAATTTTCCCCAGGACTCTTCCATTGACCGTATAGTCCGCTCTCGAATTAGATCTTCCAAAATGCATCACCAATGAATTCTCCCCTCCCCCGGCACAATCCACCCCCAACTCCCCATGCGGCCCCCAGCTCTTCCTCTACCCCCTCCACCTTCAACTCCTCCCCAACCCCTGCTTCACATCCACCCCCTCCCCCACTACCTTGAACCACGCATGTGGCTACCAATGCCCTCTCTGTGTCTCCTCAGGAAAAGCTCTCCCACCCAGACTGGCAGAGGGGTGCCGGACTTAGGAATCCTCACCTCCTTCGAGGAGTGTACCCTGGAGGTGACTGGGGTGGCTGAAGACAGATCGGTCAGCCACACGGAGATTCGTGGATGCCGCAGAGGTGAGGAACCATCGGGCTCCACCTGGAGGACCTGTCAAAATTGAGTTGTTATTGTCTTACTGACTGACCCAAATCTCCCACTGACCACATATCCATTCTCCCGCAGGTCCTCCAGCCGACGGCGCAGCCCATCCCGACGGCCCCTCTCCTGAGTCCGAGGGGAAAACCCCAGAGGAGAGTTCCGAAGATGCAACCATTATGGCCGGGGCACAGCTGTCATCCCCACCCTCCACCAGCGCAGATACACACACCTCGGTGGGACATGTCAGTGGACAGGCTTCTGGAGCACAGTCTGGCGAACATCACACTGCTGATGATGCACATCAGGTGGAGGCAGGAGCACAATGTTTATAATAAACACTTAACATCCTGGTGAACCTCCTCTGGTGGCAACCAGAAGGTGGCTACCCTTTTTTTATTCCTAAGCTCTACCCACAAAGCTTTATTTGATGCCCCTCCAAGATATCATCTCTCCTTACTGCAGTAACTGACTCCTTAACTAATAATGCAACGCCTCTTCCTCTTTTACCCCCTCCTTTGTCTCGCCTGAAGATTCAATATCCTGAGATGTTGAGCTGCAAGTCTGCCTCTCCTTCAGCCATGTCTCCGTGATGGTTACAATATCACAATTCCACGTGTCAATCCTCACCTTAATTCATCTGTTTCACCTGTAATACTCCTGGCATTAAAGTAGAGGCCATTCACCCTGGTCTTACTCCCTTGAAATGCATTACAGCTGTATTCCCTCTGACTCGATTGCTTTACTGTGTTATGCTATGTCTCTATTCTGCTAACAGTCTGTGTCTCTCCCCCTGCCGAATTAGTTTAAACTCCTCCCAAAAGCACTCGCAAACCCACCCCAAATAATGTTAGTCCCTCACAAACAGTCTGGTTCAGGTGTAGACCATCCTGCTTGTACAAGTCCCAGTTTCCCCAGAAATGGTCCCAGGGATATAAAGTCCTCTCTGAAGGGCAGGGCAGGTCGACAATATGATGAAGAAAGCCTATGGAATGCTTTCCTTTATTCGGCAAGTTATTGAGTACAAAAGCAGGATGTAACGCTGGAACTGTATGAAACGCTGGTTAAGCCACAGCTGGAGTTCTGTGTTATGGTCACCACATTACAGGAAGGTCATCATTGCTCTGATGGAAGGCTCCTTCTCCATCATAACCTTTCCGTGGTTCGAAGATGTACTTATGTCAAGTATTGATTTTTAGCCTTTCAGCTGGAAACATGAATTTGGACTTCTAAAAACAGACCTTTTTGAACAGACTGAAGTGATTTGAACCTACTGGCAAGGGCCGCATCCAGACCCTTCTTGAGTACATTCAGCAAACTGGTCCCAACAGCTTTCTGTGATAGAGAATTCCACAAGTTTACTGCTCTCTGAGAGAAGTTCTTCCTCATTTCAGTCCTGAATGGCTTACCCCTTATTCTTAGGCTGTGACCCCTAGTTCTGGATGTCCCAACATTGGGAACATTCATCCTGCATCTAGCCTGTCCAGTCCCATCAGGATTTTATATGTTTCTCATTCTTCTAAACTCCAGTGAGTACAAGCCCAGTCGATCCAGTCAGTCTTTATTATGCTCTACACAAAATCACAAAGATTTTGTGATTTTGAAGGGCCAGATTTGCCAGATTTGAAGGGCCACCCTCTGCTGACCTGCACCCAGGTCAGAGTTTTGATACGGAAAGGTTCCCCCTTCTCAGGGGAACCCTGCGCTCAATTACTGGGGCTGCTCGCACTCTGTGGTGAAAGGTGGGAATCGTATTGAGAACAGTCCTTGTCCCCCAAGGGTGTCGGAACAGTGAACACACGCAAAATAGATGGAGTGAGATCACATGACCAACCCAAGTCCTTTGTGTCATAGAACATAGAACATAGAACGATACAGCGCAGTACAGGCCCTTCGGCCCACGATGTTGCACCGAAACAAAAGCCATCTAACCTACACTATGCCATTATCATCCATATGCTTATCCAATAAACTTTTAAATGCCCTCAATGTTGGCGAGTTCACTACTGTTGCCGGTAGGGCATTCCATGGCCTCACTACTCTTTGCGTAAAGAACCTACCTCTGACCCCTGTCCTATATCTATTACCCCTCAGTTTAAAGCTATGTCCCCTCGTGCCAGCCATTTCCATCTGCGGGAGAAGGCTCTCACTGTCCACCCTATCTAACCCCCTGATCATTTTGTATGCCTCTATTAAGTCTCCTCTTAACCTTCTTCTCTCCAATGAAAACAACCTCAAGTCCATCAGCCTTTCCTCATAAGATTTTCCCTCCATACCAGGCAACATCCTGGTAAATCTCCTCTGCACCCGCTCCAAAGTCTCCACGTCCTTCCTATAATGCGGTGACCAGAACTGTACGCAATACTCCAAATGCGGCCATACCAGAGTTTTGTACAGCTGCAACATGACCTCCTGACTCCGGAACTCAATCCCTCTACCAATAAAGGCCAACACTCCATAGGCCTTCTTCACAACCCTATCAACCTGGGTGGCAACTTTCAGGGATCTATGTACATGGACACCTAGATCCCTCTGCTCATCCACACTTCCAAGAACTTTCCCATTAGCCAAATATTCCGCATTCCTGTTATTCCTTCCAAAGTGAATCACCTCACACTTCTCGACATTAAACTCCATTTGCCACCTCTCAGCCCAGCTCTGCAGCTTATCTATATTCCTCTGTAACCTGCTACATCCTTCCACACTGTCGACAACACCACCGACTTTAGTGTTGTCTGCAAATTTACTCACCCACCCTTCTGCGCCTTCCTCTAGGTCATTGATAAAAATGACAAACAGCAACGGCCCCAGAACAGATCCTTGTGGTACGCCACTTGTAACTGAACTCCATTCTGAACATTTCCCATTTGTCTTCACCACCCTCTGTCTTCTTTCAGCTAGCCATTTTCTGATCCACATCTCTAAATCACCCTCAATCCCCAGCCTCCGTATTTTCTGCAATAGCCTACCGTGGGGAACCTTATCAAACGCTTTACTGAAATCCATATACACCACATCAACTGCTCTCCCCTCGTCTACCTGTTCAGTCACCTTCTCAAAGAACTCGATAAGGTTTGTGAGGCATGACCTACCCTTCACGAAGCCATGCTGACTATCCCTGATCATATTATTCCTATCTAGATGATTATAAATCTTGTCTCTTATAATCCCCTCCAAGACTTTACCCACTACAGACGTGAGGCTCACCGGTCTATAGTTGCCGGGGTTGTCTCTGCTCCCCTTTTTGAACAAAGGGACCACATTTGCTATCCTCCAGTCCTCTGGCACTATTCCTGTAGCCAATGATGACATAAAAATCAAAGCCAAAGGTCCAACAATCTCTTCCCTGGCCTCCCAGAGAATCCTAGGATAAATCCCACCAGGCCCCGGGGACTTATCTATTTTCAGCCTGTCCAGAATTGCCAACACCTCTTCCCTACGTACCTCATTTAAGTCGACCCAACTAACAAAGTTTTAGACCCCGTCTACTAACTTGACTTGTCTCGATTCTGCATAGGCAATGATTTTAAAGCAAGAACAGAATTCCACAGCTATGTTGCTTAGAGAACAACCAAATTGAACATCTGCATCTTAAAATCAGAAGCATCAAGGCCATCAAATCCAGTCTGAAGCCATTAGAGCCTCTAAGCGATGAACTGTGAACTTCTTTTATTTCTTACAGACTTTGGCCAATCTCTCCTCTTCTACCCTTTAATCTGTGTGCGAGTGTGTATAAGTATTTTGTTGTTTTACACAGATCGTTTGAATACAATAAATTTCCCTCCTTGTTAAACTCAAGAAAACCTACCAGATTGGTTATTTTATGATCACAGTGTTTAAACAGTTCAGTACTCACTGAATTGTTAAGGATAAATGTTTTTAAACAAAACATATCTGTTGTGGTGAAAGAAGGAGAGGGAGTGGTGGGGAGCCATTCAACCCCTCCTGAACTTGGTTAGAACACGTCCCAGGACACTGTTTGGAAGATGAGCAGGGAAGTTCTCCCTGTGTCCCAGCCGATAGTTAACATTCAATCACCGTCACTAGAACTGATCATCTGGCCATTAGTAGGATCTTGTGGTGCACCTTAATCGTTTGAAAGATTTGGGACACGCTGAGGTTACAATCTGCCAATTCATTCTCACTTACCTTTTACATCAAGCCTGCAGTCTGCTATTGCTTCTCCGAGTGCATTGACAGCTTTGCAGGTGTAGACTCCTCCATCGTAGGGGCTAGGCTTACGGATCTCCAGTGTACAGATCCCCTCGTTTGTCAGAATTCGGAACTTGGGGTCTTGTTCAAGCAACATCTGGTTCTTCAGCCAACTGATTTTGGGCTGCAAGATAATAAAGAATGTTTGTAATGTGAAGTATTAAGGGGTACGTATTATACCCAGTTGTAGTGCAATAGGTTCATTGCATATTAATGGTGTTCAATTGGATGCAAGTGGTGGGCATTTACTTTGGATTCACTTGAGCTCCTTATAAATAAAACAATCTAACACTGTTTTGGGTGAAGAGAAATATGTTTTTGGCGTGTACATCTGGACATCAATATAAAAGTGTGCACAGATTCACTCCGGTTCTATACTTCATCAATTGACTTTCTGATTAAGGCATTGCAGCAGAGGACAGTCGCCGAAAGATAAAGATTGGAAATTAACATTTAAATAAATCAGAAAGAAGTTAAAACCCGAATGGCCATTGTGAAAAATGGCACACAGCAAATGACAATTGTTGGGGTAGGATTACTGTCGAACTCATGGTGAGTGGAAGAATGAACTGGGTGATGTGGAAAGGGATTACATCCTAACAAAGACCACACAATGTCAAATTTAATAAATATTGTGACGAAGGAAGGAGGGAAGGAGGGAATGGGTGAGAAAGTGAATGAGAGAGTGAGTGAGGCAGTGGGTGGGTGAGTGAGGCAGTGGGTGGGTGGGTGAGTGAGGGAGGAAGTGGGTGAGTGAGGGAGTTGGTGAGTGAGTGAGTGGGTAAATGAGAGAGTGGGTGGATGAGGGAGGGAGTGGGTGAGTGAGTTAGGGAGTGAGTGGGTGAGTGAGGGTGTGAGTGGGTGAGTGAGAGAGGGAGTGGGTGAGTGAGTGAGAGAGGGAGTGGGTGAGTGAGTTAGGGAGTGAGTGGGTGAGTGAGGGAGTGGGTGAGTGAGGGAGTTAGTGGGTGAGCGAGGGAGGGAGTGGGTGAGTGAGGGAGTGGGTGGGTGAGTGAGGGAGTGGGTGAGTGAGGGAGGGAGTGAGTGGGTGAGAGGGACAGAGTGGGTGGGTGGGTGAGTGGGTGAGTGTGGGACTGGGTAGGTGAGTGAGTGAGGGAGTGGGTAGGTGAGTGAGGGAGTAGGTGAGTGGGTGAGTCAGGGAGTGGGTGAGTGAGGGAGCTAGTGGGTGAGTGAGGGAGTGGGTGGGTGAGTGAGGGAGTTAGTGGGTGAGCGAGGGAGTGGGTGAGTGAGGGAGGGAGTGAGTGGGTGAGAGGGACAGAGTGGGTGGGTGGGTGAGTGGGTGAGTGTGGGACTGGGTAGGTGAGTGAGTGAGGGAGTGGGTAGGTGAGTGAGGAAGTGAGCGAGTGGGTGAGTCAGGGAGTGGGTGAGTGAGGGAGTGGGTGGGTGAGTGAGGGAGGGAGTGGGTGAGTGAGGGAGGGAGTGAGTGAGTGGGTGAGTGAGGGAGTGAGTGGGTGAGTGGGTGAGTCAGGGAGTGAATGGGTGAGTGAGGGAGTGGGTGAGTCAGGGAGTTAGTGGGTGAGTGAGGGAGTGGGTGGGTGAGTGAGGGAGTGGGTGGGTGAGTGAGGGAGTGGGTGGGTGAGTGTGTTAGGGAGTGAGTGAGTGAGTGAGTGGGTTAGTGGGTGAGTGAGGGAGTGTGTGAGTGGGTGAGTGAGTGGGTGAGTCAGGGAGTGAATGGGTGAGTGAGGGAGTGGGTGAGTGAGGGAGTTAGTGGGTGAGTGAGGGAGTGGGTGGGTGAGTGAGGGAGTGGGTGGGTGAGTGAGGAAGGGAGTGGGTGAGTGAGGGAGGGAGTGGGTGAGTGAGGGAGGGAGTGGGTGAGTGAGGGAGGGAGTGGGTGGGTGGGTGAGTGGGTGGGTGAGTGAGTGAGGGAGTGGGTGAGTGAGGGAGGGAGTGGGTGGGTGGGTGAGTGGGTGAGCGAGGGAGTGGGTGAATGAATGCGTGAGGGAGTGGGTGAGTGAGTGAGTGAGGGAGTGGGTGGGTGAGTGAGTTGGGTGTGTGGTGAGGGAATGGGTGAGGGAGTGAGATTAGTGAGTGAATTGGGTCGGTGAGTGAGGGAGTGTGAGTGAGGACGTGGGTGAGTGAGGGAGATGGTGAGTGAGTGAGGGAGTGGGTGAGTCAGTGAGGGAGTGAGTGAGTGTGGGAGTGGGTGAGCCAGTGAGGGAGTGGGTGAGTGTGGGAGTGGGTAGGTGAGTGAGTGAGGGAGTGGCTAGGTGAGTGAGGGAGTGAGTGAGTGAGTGAGGGAGTGGGTGGGTGAGGGAGGGAGTGGCTGGGTGAGGGAGTGAGTGAGGGAGTGGGTGAGTGAGGGAGTGAGTGGGTGAGTGAGTGAGGGAGTGGGTGAGGGAGGGAGTGAGTGGGTGAGTCTGTGAAGGAGTGGGAGAGTGCGGGAGTGGGTGAGTCAGTGAGGGAGTGGGTGAGTGTGGGTGTAGGTAGGTGAGTGAGTGAGGGAGTGGGTGGGTGAGTGAGGGAGTGAGTGGGTGAGTAAAGGAGGGAGTGGGTGGGTGAGGGAGGGAGTGGCTGAGTGAGGGAGTGAGTGAGGGAGTGGGTGAGTGAGGGAGTGAGTGGGTGAGTGAGTGAGGGAGGGAGTGGGTGAGGCAGGGAGTGGGTGGGTGAGGGAGTGAGTGGGTGAGTGAGTGAGGGAGGGAGTGGGTGGGTGGGTGAGTGAGGGAGGGAGTGGGTGAGTGAGGGAGGGAGTGAGTGGGTGACTGAGGGAGTGGGTGAGTGAGGGAGTGGGTGAGTGAGGGAGTGGGTGGGTGGGTGAGGGAGTGGGTGAGTCAGTGAGGGAGTGGGTGAGTGTGGGAGTGGGTGGGTCAGTGAGGGAGTGGGTGAGTGTGGGAATGGGTAGGTGAGTGAGTGAGGGAGTGGGTAGGTGAGTGAGGGAGTGAGTGAGTGGGTGAGTGAGGGAGCGAGTGGGTGAGTGAGGGAGTGGGTGAGTCAGGGAGCTAGTGGGTGAGTGAGGGAGTGGGTGGGTGAGTGAGGGAGGGAGTGGGTGAGTGACTGAGGGAGTGAGTGAGTGAGGGAGTGAGTGGGTGAGTGGGTGAGTGAGTGTGTGAGTGGGTGAGTGAGTGAGGGATGAGTGGGTGAGTGAGGGATGAGTGGGTGAGTGAGTGGAGTGAGTGGGTGAGTGAGGGAGTGAGTGGGTGAGTGAGTGAGGGATGAGTGGGTGAATGAGGGAGTGAGTGGGTGAGTGAGGGAGTGGGTGAGTGAGGGAGTTAGTGGGTTAGTGAGGGAGTGGGTGGGTGATTGAAGGAGGGAGTGGGTGAGTGAGGGAGGTAGTGGGTGGGTGAGAGGGACGGAGTGGGTGGGTGAGTGGGTGAGCGAGGTAGTGGGTGAATGAGTGAGTGAGGGAGTGAGTGAGTTGGGTGTGTGGTGAGGGAATGGATGAGGGGGTGAGATTAGTGAGTGAATTGGGTCGGTGAGTGAGGGAGTGGGTAAGTGAGGGAGATGGTAGATGGGTGAGGGAGTGGGTGAGTCAGTGAGGGAGTGGGTGAGTGTGGGAGTGGGTGAGTCAGTGAGCGAGTGGGTGAGTGTGGGAGTGGGTAGGTGAGTGAGTGAGGGAGTGGGTGGGTGAGGGAGGGAGTGGCTGGGTGAGGGAGTGAGTGATGGAGTGGGTGAGTGAGGGAGTGAGTGCGTGAGTGAGTGAGTGAGGGAGTGGGTGAGGGAGGGAGTGGGTGGGTGAGTCTGTGAGGGAGTGGGAGAGTGTGGGAGTGGGTGAGTCAGTGAGGGAGTGGGTGAGTGTGGGCGTAGGTAGGTGAGTGAGTGAGGGAGTGGGTGGGTGAGTGAGGGAGTGAGTGGGTGAGTAAAGGAGGGAGTGGGTGGGTGAGGGAGGGAGTGGCTGAGTGAGGGAGTGAGTGAGGGAGTGGGTGAGCGAGGGAGTGAGTGGGTGAGTGAGTGAGGGAGGGAGTGGGTGAGGCCGGGAGTGGGTGGGTGAGGGAGTGAGTGAGAGAGTTGGTGGGTGAGTGTGGGAGTGGGTGAATGAGTGAGTGAGGGTGGGTGAGTGAGTGAGTGAGGGAGTGGGTGGGTCGAGTGATTTGGTTGTGTGGTGAGGGAGTGGGTGAGGGAGTGAGATTAGTGAGTGAATTGGGTCGGTGAGTGAGGGAGTGGGTGAGTGAGTGGGTGAGTGAGTGAGAGAGTGGGTGGGTGAGTGAGGGAGTGGGTGAGTCAGTGAGTGAGTGGGTGAGTGTGGGAGTGGGTGAGTCATTGAGGGAGTGGGTGAGTGTGGGAGGGGGTAGGTGAGTGAGTGAGTGAGTGGGTGGGTGAGTGAGGGAGTGAGTGGGTGAGTGAGTGAGGGAGTGGGTGGGTGAGTGGCTGGGTGAGGGAATGAGTGAGGGAGTGGGTGATTGAGGGAGTGAGTGGGTGAGTGAGTTGGGTGTGTGGTGAGGGAATGGGTGAGGGAGTGAGATTAGTGAGTGAATTGGGTCGGTGAGTGAGGGAGTGGGTGAGTGAGGGAGTGGGTGGGTGGGTGAGGGAGTGGGTGAGTCAGTGAGGGAGTGGGTGAGTGTGGGAGTGGGTGAGTCAGTGAGGGAGTGGGTGAGTGTGGGAGTGGGTAGGTGAGTGAGTGAGGGAGTGGGTAGGTGAGTGAGGGAGTGAGTGAGTGGGTGAGGGAGTGGGTGGGTGAGGGAGGGAGTGGCTGGGTGAGGGAGTGAGTGATGGAGTGGGTGAGTGAGGGAGTGAGTGGGTGAGCGAGCGAGTGTGTGAGTCTGTGAGGGAGTGGGAGAGTTTGGGAGTGGGTGAGTCAGAGAGGGAGTGGGTGAGTGTGGGCGTAGGTAGGTGAGTGAATGAGGGAGTGGGTGGGTGAGTGAGGGAGTGAGTGGGTGTGTGAGGGAGTGGGTGAGTCATTGAGGGAGTGGGTGAGTGTGGGAGGGGGTAGGTGAGTGAGTGGGTGGGTGAGTGAGGGCATGAGTGGGTGAGTGAGTGAGGGAGTGGGTGGGTGAGTGGCTGGGTGAGGGAGTGAGTGAGGGAGTGGGTGAGTGAGTGAGAGTGTGAGTGAATGAGTGAGGGAGGGAGTGGGTGTGGGAGGGAATGGGTGGATGAGGGAGTGAGTGAGGGAGTGGGTGGGTGAGTGAGGGAGTGGGTGAATGAGTGAGCGAGGGTGGGCGAGTGAGTGAGGGAGTGGGTGAGTCAAGTGAGTTGGGTGTGTGGTGAGGGAGTGGGTGAGTGAGGGAGTGGGTGAGTGAGGGAGTGAGGATGGGTGAGTGAGTGAGTGAGTGAGGGAGCGGGTGGGTGAGTGAGTTGGGTGCTTGGTGAGGGAGTGGGTGAGGGAGTGAGATTAGTGGTTGAATTGGGTCAGTGAGTGAGGGAGCGGGTGAGCAAGTGGGTGAGTGTGGAGGTGGGGGAGAGGGGGAGTGGGTGGGTGAGTGTGGCAGTGGGTGAGTCATTGAGGGAGTGGGTGAGTGTGGCAGTGGGTAGGTGAGTGAGTGAGAGAGTGGCTGGGTGAGTGAGGGAGTGAGGGGGTGAGTGAGTGAGGGAGTGGGTGGGTGAGGGAGGGAGTGGCTGGGTGAGGGAGGGAGTGGGTGAGTGAGGGAGTGAGTGAGGGAGTGGGTGGGTGAGTGAGGGAGTGGGTGAATGAGTGAGGGCGGGTGAGTGAGTGAGGGAGTGGGTGGGTGAGTGAGTTGGGTGTGTGGTGAGGGAGTGGGTGAGGGAGTGAGATTAGTGAGTGAATTGGGTCGGTGAGTGAGGGAGTGGGTGAGTGAGTGGGTGAGTGAGGATGTGGGTGAGTGAGGGAGTGGGTGGGTGAGTGAGGGGGTGGGTGAGTCAGTGAGGGAGTGGGTGAGTGTGGGAGTGGGAAGGTGAGTGAGGGAGTGGGTGGGTGAGTGAGGGAGTGAGTGGGTGAGTGAGGACGTGGGTGAGTGAGGGAGTGGGTGGGTGAGTGAGGGGGTGGGTGAGTCAGTGAGGGAGCGGGTGAGTGTGGGAGTGGGAAGGTGAGTGAGGGAGTGGGTGGGTGAGTGAGGGAGTGAGTGGGTGAGTGAGTGAGTGAAGGAGTGGGTGGGTGAGGGAGGGATTGGCTGGGTGAGGGAGTGAGTGAGGGAGTGGGTGGGTGAGTGAGGGAGTGGATCAATGAGTGAGTGAGGATGGGTGAGTGAGTGACTGATTGAGTGAGTCAAGTGAGTTGGGTGTGTGGTGAGGGAGTGGGTGAGGGAGTGAGATTAGTGAGTGAATTGGGTCGATGAGTGAGGGAGTGGGTGAATGAGTGAGTGCGGGTGGGTGAGTGAGTCAGTGAGTGAGTGAGTGAGTTGGGTGTGGCGAGGGAGTGGGTGAGGGAGTGAGATTAGTGAGTGAATTGGGTTGGTGAGTGAGGGAGTCGGTGAGTGAGTGAGTGAGGGAGTGGGTGAGTGAGGGAGTGGGTGGGTCGAGTGAGTTGGGTGTGTGGTGAGGGAGTGGGTGAGTAAGGGAGTGAGGGAGTGGGTGAGTGAGGGAGTGAGGATGGGTGAGTGAGTGAGTGAGTGAGTGGGTGGGTGAGTGAGTTGGGTGTGTGGTGAGGGAGTGGGTGAGGGAGTGAGATTAGTGAGTGAATTGGGTCGGTGAGTGAGGGAGCGGGTGAGTGAGTGGGTGAGTGAGGAGGTGGGTGAGTGAGGGAGTGGGTGGGTGTGTGAGGGAGTGGGTGAGTCAGTGAGGGAGTGGGTGAGTGTGGGAGTGGGTGAGTCATTGAGGGAGTGGGTGAGTGTGGGAGTGGGTAGGTGAGTGAGTGAGGGAGTGGGTGGGTGAGTGAGGGAGTGAGTGGGTGAGTGAGTGAGGGAGTGGGTGGGTGAGGGAGTGACTGGGTGAGGGAGTGAGTGAGGAAGTGGGTGAGTGAGTGAGGGAGGGTGTGAGTGAGTGAATGGGGGAGGGGTGGGTGAGGGAGGGAATGGGTGGATGAGGGAGTGAGTGAGGGAGTGGGTGGGTGAGTGAGGGAGTGGGTGAATGAGTGAGTGAGGGTGGGTGAGTGAGTGAGTGAGTGAGGGAGTGGGTGGGTCGGGTGAGTTGGGTGTGTGGTGAGGGAGTGGCTGAGTGAGGGAGTGAGTGAGTGAGTGAGTGAGTGGGTGGGTCGAGTGAGTTGGGTGTGTGGTGAGGGAGTGGGTGAGTGAGTGAGATTAGTGAGTGAATTGGGTCGGTGAGTGAGGGAGCGGTTGAGTGGGTGGGTGAGTGAGGAGGTGGGTGAGTGAGGGAGTAGGTGGGTGAGTGTGGCAGTGGGTGAGTCATTGAGGGAGTGGGTGAGTGTGGGAGTGAGTGGGTGAGTGACTGAGGGAGTGGGTGAGTGAGGGAGGGAGTGGCTGGGTTAGGGAGTTGGTGAGTCAGGGCGTGAGTGGGTGAATGAGTGAGGGAGGGAGTGGGTGAGGGAGGGAGTGGGTGGATGAGGGAGTGAGTGAGGGAATGGGTGAATGAGTGAGTGAGGGTGGGTGAGTGAGGGAGTGGGTGGGTCGAGTGAGTTGGGTGTGTGGTGAGGGAGTGGGTGAGGGAGTGAGTGAATTGGGTCGGTGAGTGAGTGAATTGGGTCGGTGAGTGAGGGAGTGGGTGAATGAGTGAGTGAGGGTGGGTGAGTGATTGAGTGAGTGAGTGAGGGAGTCGGTGGGTCGAGTGAGTTGGGTGTGTGGTGAGGGAGTGGGTGAGGGAGTGAGATTAGTGAGTGAATTGGGTGGGTGAGTGAGGGAGTCGGTGAGTCAATGAGGGAGTGGGTGAGTCAGTAATGGAGTGGCTGTTTGATGGAGTGTGTGAGTGAATGAGTGAGTGAATGAATGCGTGAGTGAGTGGGTGGGTGAGGGAGTGAGTGAGTGAGTGGAGCAATGAGTGAGTGAGTGAATTGGGTCGGTGAGTGAGGGAGTGGGTGAATGAGTGAGTGAGGGTGGGTGAGCGAGTGAGTGAGGGAGTGAGGAAGTGGGTGGGTCGAGTGAGTTGGGTGTGTGGTGAGGGAGTGGGTGAGTGAGGGAGTGAGTGGGTGGGTGAGGGAATGAGTGGGTGGGTGCGGGAGTGAGTGAGGGAGTGGGTGAGTGAGGGAGTTGGTGAGTGAGTGAGTCAGTGAGTGAGTAAGTGGGTGAGTGAGTGATGGAGTGTGTGAGTGAATGAGTGAGAGTGAGTGAGTGAGTGAGTTGGGTGTGGTGAGGGAGTGGGTGAGTCAGTGAGGGAGTGGGTGAGTGATGGAGTGTGTGAGTGAATGAGTGAGAGAGTGAGTTAGTGAGTGAGGGAGTGGGTGAGGGAGGGAGTGGTGGGTGAGGGAGTGAGTGAGCGAGTGGGTGAGGGAGTGAGTGAGTGAGTGAGTGAGTGAGTGAGTGGGCGGGTGGGTGAGTGAGTGAGTGGGTGAGGGAGTGAGTGAGTGAATGAATGAGTGGGCGGGTGGGTGGGTGGGTGAGTGAGTGAGTGGGTGGGTGGGTGAGTGGGTGGGTGGGTGGGTGGGTGAGTGAGTGAGTGGGTGGGTGAGTGGGTGGGTGGGTGGGTGGGTGAGTGAGTGAGTGGGTGGGTGGGTGGGTGGGTGAGTGAGTGGGTGGGTGAGTGAGTGAGTGGGTGGTTGAGTGAGTGGGTGGTTGAGTGAGTGAGTGAGTGAGTGAGTGGGTGGGTGAGTGAGTGAGTGAGTGAGTGGGTGGGCGAGTAAGTGAGTGAGTGGGTGGGTGGGTGAGTGAGTGAGTGGGTGGGTGGGTGAATGAGTGAGTGAGTGAGTGGGTGGGTGAGTGGGTGGGTGAGTGAGTGGGTGAGTGAGTGAGTGAGTGGGTGGGTGAGTGGGTGGGTGAGTGAGTGAGTGGGTGAGTGAGTGAGGAGGTTAGTGGGTGGGTGAGTGAGTGAGGTGATTGAGTGAGTGAGTGAGTGAGTGGGTGGGTGAGTGGGTGAGGGAGTGAGTGAATGAGTGGGTGAGGGAGTGAGGGAGTGGGTGGGTGGGTGAGTGAGTGAGTGAGTGGGTGGGTGGGTGGGTGGGTGGGTGAGTGAGTGAGTGAGTGGGTGGGTGGGTGAGGGAGTGAGTGAGTGAGTGGGTGGGTGGGTGAGTGAGTGGGTGGGTGAGTGGGTGGGTGGGTGGGTGAGTGAGTGAGTGAGTGGGTGGGTGAGTGAGTGAGTGAGTGGGTTAGTGGGTGGGTGAGTGAGTGAGGTGATTGAGTGAGTGAGTGTGAGTGAGTGAGTGGGTGGGTGAGTGGGTGAGGGAGTGAGTGAATGAGTGGGTGAGGGAGTGAGGGAGTGGGTGGGTGGGTGGGTGGGTGAGTGAGTGAGTGAGTGAGTGGGTGGGTGGGTGAGGGAGTGAGTGAGTGAGTGGGTGGGTGGGTGAGGGAGTGAGTGAGTGAGTGGGTGGGTGAGGGAGTGAGTGAGTGAGTGAGTGAGTGAGTGAGTGAGTGAGTGGGTGGGTGGGTGAGGGAGTGAGTGAGTGAATGAGTGGGTGAGGGAGTGAGGGACTGAGTGAGTGAGTTAGTTCTTACCTTGGGATTTCCTCTCACGCTGCAGAACAGTTTGGTGGTGAATCCCACCGTTGCCTTCTTGTCCGCTGGGGGCTGTGTGAATTTGGGGGCTTCAGTGAAGTCTTTCTCCTGGTAAACAGGGGGTTTGTATGAGGTACCTGCAGATAGAGGGAACATTGAGGTCACAACTGTTGATGGAGCTGGACGTCAGTCAGTCGCCATGCAATGAATCACTGATTATACAATTATTGCTGCTAAACTGCTGACCAGGAAATTATGGCATCCGATTTCTAGATTGAGTTGCGTTTCCGGATGATGGATCACTAAACTGGCGTTTAACCTCACTAGCGAGGGAACACACACACATTCTCACACATACACATACACACTCAACACAGACACACATACACACTCAACACAGACACACAGACAGACACACTCAACACAGACACAGACACACACATACACACTCAACACAGACACACATACACATACACACTCAACACAGACACACTCAACACAGACACATACACACTCAACACAGACGTACAGGGCGGGATTCTCCCATCGGGCAGCTAAGTGTTGACGCCGGCATAAAAACGGGAGTGTTTTACTCCAGCATCAACAGGCCTTCCGGCGCCTGATTCTCCAGGCCACAGGGGGCCCACGCCGCTCCAGCTATTGACCCCGGCGTCAAGTGTGAAAAGGGAGGTGGTCAATGCAGGATTGAGGATGTTGTACCTAAATGCGCGCAGCATATGGAACAAGGCAAATGAGCTCGTTGCGCACATTTAAATAGGCCGGTACAATCACAGAGACGTGGCTGCAAGGGGATCTGGGCTGGGATCTAAATATACAAGGATATGTGTCCTATTGAAAGGACAGGCAGATGGGCAAAGGCTGCATTGTTAGTAAGGAATGAAGTTAAATTGATAGCAAGGAGCGATATAGGGTCAGAAGGCAGAGAATCTCTGTGGGTAAAACATAGAACATAGAACATAGAACGATACAGCACAGTACAGGCCCTTCGGCCCACGATGTTGCACCGAAACAAAAGCCATCTAACCTACACTATGCCATTATCATCCATGTGCTTATCCAATAAACTTTTAAATGCCCTCAATGTTGGCGAGTTCACTACTGTTGCAGGTAGGGCATTCCACAGCCTCACCACTCTTTGCGTAAAGAACCTACCTCTGACCTCTGTCCTATATCTATTACCCCTCAGTTTAAAGCTATGTCCCCTCGTGCCAGCCATTTCCATCCGCGGGAGAAGGCTCTCACCGTCCACCCTATCTAACCCCCTGATCATTTTGTATGCCTCTATTAAGTCTCCTCTTAACCTTCTTCTCTCCAACGAAAACAACCTCAAGTCCATCAGCCTTTCCTCATAAGATTTTCCCTCCATACCAGGCAACATCCTGGTAAATCTCCTCTGCACCCGCTCCAAAGCCTCCACGTCCTTCCTATAATGCGGTGACCAGAACTGTACGCAATACTCCAAATGCGGCCGTATCAGAGTTTTGTACAGCTGCAACATGACCTCCTGACTCCGGAACTCAATCCCTCTACCAATAAAGGCCAACACTCCATAGGCCTTCTTCACAACCCTATCAACCTGGGTGGCAACTTTCAGGGATCTATGTACATGGACACCTAGATCCCTCTGCTCATCCACACTTCCAAGAACTTTACCATTAGCCAAATATTCCGCATTCCTGTTATTCCTTCCAAAGTGAATCACCTCACACTTCTCTACATTAAACTCCGTTTGCCACCTCTCAGCCCAGCTCTGCAGCTTATCTATGTCCCTCTGTAACCTGCTACATCCTTCCAAACTGTCGACAACACCACCGACTTTAGTGACGTCTGCAAATTTACTCACCCACCCTTCTGCGCCTTCCTCTAGGTCATTGATAAAAATGACAAACAGCAACGGCCCCAGAACAGATCCTTGTGGTCCGCCACTTGTAACTGAACTCCATTCTGAACATTTCCCATCAACCACCACCCTCTGTCTTCTTTCAGCTAGCCAATTTCTGATCCACATCTCTAAATCACCCTCAATCCCCAGCCTCCGTATTTTCTGCAATAGCCTACCGTGGGGAACCTTATCAAACGCTTTACTGAAATCCATATACACATCAACAGCTCTACCCTCGTCTACCTGTTCAGTCACCTTCTCAAAGAACTCGATAAGGTTTGTGAGGCATGGCCTACCCTTCACAAAGCCATGCTGACTATCCCTGATCATATTATTCCTATCTAGATGATTATAAATCTTGTCTCTTATAATCCCCTCCAAGACTTTACCCACGACAGACGTGAGGCTCACCGGTCTATAGTTGCCGGGGTTGTCTCTGCTCCCCTTTTTGAACAAAGGGACCACATTTGCTATCCTCCAGTCCTCTGGCACTATTCCTGTAGCCAATGATGACATAAAAATCAAAGCCAAAGGTCCAGCAATCTCTTCCCTGGCCTCCCAGAGAATCCTAGGATAAATCCCATCAGGCCCCGGGGACTTATCTATTTTCAGCCTGGCCAGAATTGCCAACACCTCTTCCCTACGTACCTCCATGCCATCTATTCCAATAGCCTGGGTCTCAGCATTCTCCTCCAGAACATTATCTTTTTCCTGAGTGAATACTGACGAAAAATATTCATTTAGTATCTCGCCTATCTCTTCAGACTCCACACACAACTTCCCATCCCTGTCCTTGACTGGTCCTACTCTTACCCTAGTCATTCGCTTGTTCCTGACATACCTATAGAAAGCTTTTGGGTTTTCCTTGCTCCTACCTGCCAAATACTTCTCATGTCCCATCCTTGCTCGTCTTATCTCTCTCTTTAGATCCTTCCTCGCTACCTTGTAACTATCCATCGCCCCAACTGAAACTTCACACCTCATCTTCACATAGGCCTCCTTCTTCCTCTTAACAAGAGATTCCACTTCTTTGGTAAACCACGGTTCCCTCGCTCTACGCCTTCCTCCCTGCTGACCGGTACATACTTATCAAGAACATGCAGTAGCTGATCCTTGAACAAGCTCCACTTATCCAGTGTGCCCAACACTTGCAGCCTACTTCTCCAACCTATCCCCCCCAAGTCACGTCTAATGGCATCATAATTGCCCTTCCCCCAGCTATAACTCTTGCCCTGCGGGGTATACTTATCCCTTTCCATCACTAATGTAAACGTCACCGAATTGTGGTCACTGTCCACAAAGTGCTCTCCTACCTCCAAATCCAACACCTGGCCTGGTTCATTACCCAAAACCAAATCCAACGTGGCCTCGCCTCTTGTTGGCCTGTCAACATATTGTGTCAGGAAACCCTCCTGCACACACTGTACAAAAAACGACCCATCTAATGTACTCGAACTATATCTTTTCCAGTCAATATTTGGAAAGTTAAAGTCTCCCATAATAACTACTCTGTTACTTTCGCTCTTATCCAGGATCATCCTCGCCATCCTTTCCTCTACATCCCTAGAACTATTTGGAGGCCTATAGAAAACTCCCAACAGGGTGACCTCTCCTTTCCTGTTTCTAACCTGTTGAGGGTAGAGTTGAGGAATCGCAAAGGTAAAAAGACCCTGATGGGAATTATGTACAGGCCCCCTAGCAGTAGTCAGGAGGTGGGGCAGAAAATAAATCAGGAGATAGAAAAGGTATGTAAAAAAGGCATTTAAAAAAGGCAATATTACAATAATCATGGGGGACTTCAATATGCAGGTGGACTGGGAAAATCAGGTTGGTAGTGGATCCCAAGAAAAGGAATTTGTGGAATGTCTTTAAAAGTGAGCAGAGGACAACTAAAAAACAAATAAAGGGGGAGAAGATGAAATATGAGTGCAAGTTAGCTAGTAATATAAAGGAAGATAGGAATTTTTTTTTTCAAAATATAAAAAGGTAAGAGAGAGGCAAAAATAGACATTGGACCACTGGAAAATGTGACTGGAGAAGTAATAATAGGAAACAAAGAAATGGCAGACGAACTGAATAGTTACTTTGCATCAGTCTTCACGTTGGAAGGCACCAGTGGGATGCCAGAACTCCAGGAGAACCAGGGGGCAGAGGTGAGTGCAGTGACCATTACTAAGGAGAAGGTTCGGGGGAAACTGAAAGGTCTGAAGGTGGATAAATCACCTGGACCGGATGGACTACACCCCAGGTCCTAAAAGAGATAGCTGAGGAAATTGTGGAGGCATTGGTGATGATCTTTCAGGAATCACTGGAGGCAGGAAAGATCCCAGAGGACTGGAAAGTGGCTAATGTAACACCACTGTGGTGGGTCTGTGGAATTCATTGCCACAGAGGGCAGTGGAGGCCGGGACGTTGAGTGTCTTTAAGACAGAAGTTGATAAATTCTTGATTTCTCGAGGAATTCAAGGCTATGGAGAGAGAGTGGGTAAATGGAGTTGAAATCAGCCATGATTGAATGGTGGAGTGGACTCGATGGCCCTATGTCTTATGGTCTTATGGTTTAAGAAGAGAGGGAGGCAGAAGACGGGAAATTATAGGCCGGTTAGCCTGACTTCGGTCATTGGTAGGATTTTAGAGCCCATTATTAAAGATGAGATTGCGAAGCACTTGGAAGTGCATGGTAAAATAGGACTGAGTCAGTCCGGCTTTGACAAAGGGTGGTCATCTCTGACAAATCTGTTAAGAGTTCTTTGAGGAAGTAACAAGGAAGTTAGACAAAGGAGAACCAGTGGAAGTGATTTATTTAGATTTCCAGAAGGCCTTTGACAAGGTGCCGCATAGGAGATTATTAAATAAGTTAAGAGCCCATGGAGTTAAGGATAAGATCCTGGCATGGATCGAGGATTGGCTGACTGGCAGAAGGCAGAGAGTGGGGATAAAGGGGTATTTTTCAGGATGGCAGCTGGTGACTCGTGATGTACCTCAGGGGTCTGTGCTGGGACCACACTTTTCACAATATACATTAATGATCTGGGAGAAGGAACTGAAGGCATTGTTGCTAAGTTTGCAGATGATACAAAGATCTGCAGAGGGACAGGTAGTATTGAGGATGCAGGCGGGCTTCAGAAGGACTTGGACAAGCCAGGGGAGTGGGCAAAGAAGTGGCAGATGGAACAAAATGTAGAAAAGTGTGAGGTAATGCACTTTGGAAGGAGAAATAGAGGCATTGACTATTTTCTGAATGGACAGATGCTTAGGAAATCAGAAGCACAAAGAGACTTGGGTCTCCTTGTTAACAATTCTCTTAATGTTAACGGGCAGGTTCAGTCGGCAGTCAGAAAGGCAAATGCAGGAGAATGGGGATGAGAAAATATCAGCCATGATCGAATGGCGGAGCAGACCCGTGGGCCGAGTGGCCTAATTCTGCTCCTCTGTCTTATGGTCTTATACACGCACACACTCAACACAGACACATACACAGGGCGCGATTCTCCGTACAGGTGTCGCTGGTCATTCGAACACATGATAGACAGCACGTGCCGCAGGAGGCTCCGCATCACCAAGGAGACGGTGCAGCACCTGTGCCATGTCCTCGCGGCCCTGGCACCACGTGGAGGAGGAGGACACCTGCTCCCTGTCACTGTCAAGGACACCGCAGCTTGAAACCTTTACACCTCAGGATCATTCCAGGGCTCGAGCGGGCACCAACCCACAGGTGCTTCCGACAGGTCACGGATGACCTATTTGCCCACGCGGAAAACTATATCAACGTGGACCAATCACAACAGGATGCCCGGGCAGCAGGATTCTCCGCCATCGATGGGATGCCACAGGTCCAGGTTATGGGTGATGTTCTTTGTTTGTTAAAATTAATATTATTAAGGTTGTAGTGTTGCTGCAAAGAACATGCAGACTTTGTACTGAATCAAAGTAAATTTATTTACACTACGCTATAAATTGTGAATTCTTAAGTATACTGAAAAAACTAAGTATTTGACCAAACAACAATATACAGAACCCCCTCTCTACTAACTCACACCAAGATCATGTGGACCACCGAGTGGGATGTGAGATGTGCTCTTACTTCATCTAGTGGCTAGATTCTGTAATGACACACTATTCCACATGATCATTCATATATACTGTCATGTGAGAGTACCTTTAAGAAATGGGTGTTAATCAGTGATGTCAGAGTGTGGGTGCAGCTGGGCTGTCTGTCAGCTTTTAACTTTTGTTTTAGGCTGTTTGCTGCAGGGTGTGTTTTAGTTTAGTTTTCAGTGTTGGAGCTGAAGCCAGACAGAGCAGGTGTACTGTTGATCTCTCTGCCATGAAAAGACTACCTCTTGATCGTTTGGTGAATTCAGAATTATAAATGTTCTCAGTAGTGAATGTAAACCTGATGTGATTCTGTTAAAAGGTGTTTCTTTTGTCTTCTGGATGATGTTTGGGAAGTTATTAAGGATTACCTAGTGTTGTATTCTTTGGGGGTTGTATTTGAATTGATTGGATTGGATTGGATTGGATTTGTTTATTGTCACTTGTACCGAGGTACAGTGAAAAGTATTTTTCTGCGAGCAGCTCAACAGATCATTAAGTACATGAGAAGAAAAGGGAATAAAAGAAAATACATAATCAGGCAACGTTGCTAAGATGTTCACTGTATGTTCTAAAAAGGTTAACTTGAGTTCATAGAATAAACATTGTTTTGTTTTAAAAAATACTTCTTCGATTTCTGCTGTGCCACACCTGTAGAGTGGGCTGTATGCTCCCCATACCACAATCTATTAAAAGTTGTGGGTCAGGTGAACTCCATGATACGCTGTGGCGTTCTCTAAACACTGGCCCAAAACAAATTGGGGGCTCGAGGGGGATAAAAGTTTATCTCCTGGATTGGCTTAGTGAATTAAAGACAGTGAGGGGTGAGCGTATTGTGATTGCTTTTCAGGTGTGGTATTCTAGTTTAAGTGGGGAGTGTGTTGTGGACAATGGCTCTTGCAGAGGCTCTGAAGTTTTTGGAGGTGGAGATGGTCACACGCAGTACCTTACGGACAGAGACTAAAAGCAGACTGTTAGATTTGGCAAAAACATTGCAGTTAACATTACCTGACAAAGTGCAAAAAGATGAGGTAATTATGGTGGTGGCTTAGCATTTAAAGTTGCCTGAGATACAGTCTGACTCATTGGAAATGGCAAAATTCAGTTACAAATTAAACAAATGGAAAATGAGAAAGAAGGAAAGCAGCTTTGATACGAAATAGATAGAGAGGAAAAAGAAAGAGAGAGAGAGGAAAAAGAAAGAGAAAGGGATACAGATCAGGGAAAAAGGTAAAGGGAGAGAGTTTGAACTTCAGAAAATGGCCATGAAACATGACAGTCAGTTAAAAGTGGCAGACGTAAAGGGAAACGTACAGTTGGATGATAGCGATGAGGATAGTGAGAAAGAGTGTCATAGTCGAAGGCTTGATGGGGTTCTATTTAAATATGTCCAAGCATTGCCAAGGTTCGATTAGAAGGAGGTGGAAGCCTTTTTCATTTCATTTGAGAAGGTAGCTAAACAAATAAAATGGCCACAGTACATATGGGCATTACTGATTCAAACAAAGCTGGTAGGTAGGGCTGGTGAAGTGGTGGTATCTGAGACGTATGAGGAGCTGAAAAAATCCATCTCAGGTGCATCTGAACTTGGGCCTGAAGCCTACAGACAAAGGTTTAGAAATTTAAGGAAATAATTTGGTCAAACATACATGGAGTTTGAAAGGGTCAAACAGAGTAATTTTGACAGGTGGATAAGGGCTTTGAAAATAGATCAAACGTATGAAGCTCTCAGAGAAATTATACTTTTGGAGGAGTTTAAAAGTTCAATTCCTGATGTAGTGAGAACTCATGTGGAAGTACAGAGGGTTAAAACTGCGAGGTTAGCAGCAGAAATGGCAGATGATTATGAATTAGTTCATAAATTGAAGTTTGGTTTCCAACATGAGTTTCAGCCTGTGAGGGATAGAAACTGGGGACATGAGAAATATAGATATTGATACAGAAAATACAGCACAGAACAGGCCCTTCGGCCCACGATGTTGTGCCGAACCTTTGTCCTAGATTAATCATCGATTATCATTGAATTTACAGTGCAGAAGGAGGCCATTCGGCCCATTGAGTCTGCACCGGCTCTTGGAAAGAGCACCCCACCCAAGGTCAACACGTCCATTCAACACTAAGGGCAATTTTGGACACTAAGGGCAATTTATCATGGCCAATCCACCTAACCTGCACATCTTTGGGCTGTGGGAGGAAACCGGAGCACCCGGAGGAAACCCACGCACACACGGGGAGGATGTGCAGACTGTGCACAGGCAGTGACCCAAGCCTGAATCAAACCTGGGACCCTGGAGCTGTGAAGCAATTGTGCTTTCCACAATGCTACCGTGCTGCCCTTAGGAACAAATAAATCATCATTATATCATTTTACCGTAATCCATGTACCTATCCAATAGCTGCTTGAAGGTCCCTAATGTTTCCGACTCAACTACTTCCACAGGCAGTGCATTCCATGCCCCCACTACTCTCTGGGTCAAGAACCTTCCTCTGACATCCCCCCTATATCTTCCACCATTCACCTTCAATTTATGTCCCCTTGTAATGGTTTGTTCCACCTGGGGAAAAAGTCTCTGACTGTCTACTTTATCTATTCCCCTGATCATCTTATAAACCTCTATCAAGTCACCCCTCATCCTTCTCCGTTCTAATGAGAAAAGGCCTAGCACCCTCAACCTTTCCTCGTAAGACCTACTCTCCATTCCAGGCAACATCTTGGTGAATCTCCTTTGCACCTTTTCCAAAGCTTCCACATCCTTTCTAAAATGAGGCAACCAGAACTGTATACAGTACTCCAAATGTGGCCTTACCAAAGTTTTGTACAGCTGCATCATCACCTCACGGCTCTTAAATTCAATCCCTCTGTTAATGACCACTAGCACACCATAGGCCTTCTTCACAGCTCTATCCACTTGAGTGGCAACTTTCAAAGATGTATGAACATAGACCCCAAGATCTCTCTGCTCCTCCACATTGCCAAGAACTCTACCGTTAACCCTGTATTCCGCATTCATATTTGTCCTTCCAAAATGTACAACCTCACACTTTTCAGGGTTAAACTCCATCTGCCACTTCTCAGCCCAGCTCTGCATCCTATCTATGTCTCTTTGCAGCCGACAACAGCCCTCCTCACTATTCACAACTCCACCAATCTTTGTATCGTCTGCAAATCTACTGACCCACCCTTCAACTCCCTCATCCAAGTCATTAATGAAAATCACAAACAGCAGAGGACCCAAAACTGATCCCTGCGGTACACCACTGGTAACTGGGCTCCAGGCTGAATATTTGCCATCCACCACCACTCTCTGACTTCTATCGGTGAGCCAGTTTGTTATCCAACTGGCCAAATTTCCCACTATCCCATGCCTCCTTCCTTTCTGCATAAACCTACAATGGGGAACCTTATCAAATGCCTTACTAAAATCCATGTACACTACATCCACTGCTTTACCTTCATCCACATGCTTGGTCACTTCCTCAAAGAATTCAATAAGATTTGTAAGGCAAGACCTACCCCTCACAAATCCGTTCTGACTATCCCTAATCAAGCAGTGTCTTTCCAGATGCTCAGAAATCCTATCCTTCAGTACCCTTTCCATTACTTTGCCTACCACCGAAGTAAGACTAACTGGCCTGTAATTCCCAGGGTTATCCCTAGTCCCTTTTTTGAACAGGGGCACGACATTTGCCACTCTCCAATCCCCCGGTACCACCCCTGATGACAGTGAGGACGAATAGATCATTGCCAACGGCTCTGCAGTTTCATCTCTTTCTTCCCATAGAATTCTTGGATATATCCCGTCAGGCCCGAGGGACTTGTCTATCCTCAAGTTTTTCAAAATGCCCAACACATCTTCCTTCCTAACAAGTATTTCCTCGAGCTTACCAGTCTGTTTCACACTGTCCTCTCCAACAATATGTCCCCTCTCATTTGTAAATACAGAAGAAAAGTCTCGTTCAAGACCTCTCCTATCTCTTCAGACTCAATACACAATCTCCCGCTACTGTCCTTGATCGGACCTACCCTCGCTCGAGTCATTCTCATATTTCTCACATATGTGTAAAAGGCCTTGGGGTTTTCCTTGATCCTACCCGCCAAAGATTGTTCATGCCCTCTTTTAGCTCTCCTAATCCCTTTCTTCAGTTCCCTCCTGGCTATCTTGTATCCCTCCAGCGCCCTGTCTGAACCTTGTTTCTTCAGCCTTACATAAGTCTACTTTTTCCTCTTAACAAGACATTCAACCTCTCTTGTCAACCATGGTTCCCTCACTCGACCATCTCTTCCCTGCATGACAGGGACATACATATCAAGGACACATAGTACATGTTCCTTGAACAAGTTCCACATTTCACATGTGTCCTTCCCTGACAGCCTATGTTCCCAACTTATGCACTTCAATTCTTGTCTGACAACATCGTATTTACCCTTCCCCCAATTGTAAACCTTGCCCTGTTGCACGCACCTATCCCTCTCCATTACTAAAGTGAAAGTCACAGAATTGTGGTCACTATCTCCAAAATGTTCCCCCACTAACAAATCTATCACGTGCCCTGGTTCATTACCAAGTACCAAATCCAATATTGCCTCCCCTCTGGTCGGGCAATCTACATACTGTGTTAGAAAAGCTTCCTGGACACACTGCACAAACACCACTACATCCAAACTATTTGATCTAAAGGGTTTCCACTCAATGTTTGGGAAGTTGAAGTCGCCCATGACTACTACCCTGTGACTTCTGCACCTTTCCAAAACCTGTTTCCTAATCTGTTCCTCCACATCTCTGCTACTATTGGGGGGCCTATAGAAAACTCCTAACAAGGTGACTGCTCCTTTCCTATTTCTGACTTCGACCCATATTACCTCAATAGGCAGATACTCCTCGAACTGCCTTTCTGCAGCTGTTATACTATCTCTAATTAACAATGCCACCCCCCCACCTCTTTTACCACCCTCCCTAATCTTCTTGAAACATCCATAACCAGGGACCTCCAACAACCATTTCTGCCCCTCTTCTATCCAAGTTTCCGTGATGGCCACCACATCGTAGTCCCAAGTACCGATCCATGCCTTAAGTTCCCCCACCTTATTCCTGATGCTTCTTGCGTTGAAGTATACACACTTCAACCCATCTCCGTTCCTGCAAGTACTCTCCTTTGTCAGTGTTCCCTTCCCCACTGCCTCACTACATGCTTTAGCGTCCTGAATATCGGCTACCTTAGTTGCTGGACTACAAATCCCGTTCCCATTCTCCTGCCAAATTAGTTTAAACCCTCCCGAAGAGTACTAGAAAACCTCCCTCCCAGGATATTGGTGCCCCTCTGGTTCAGATGCAACCCATCCTGCTTGTACAGGTCCCACCTTTCCCAGAATGCGCTCCAATTATCCAAATACCTGAAGCCCTCCCTCCTACACCATTTCTGCAGCCATGTGTTCAGCTGCACTCTCTCCCTATTCCTAGCTTCGCTATCACGTGGCACCGGCAACAAACCAGAGATGACAACTCTGCCTGTCCTGGCTTTTAACTTCCAGCCTAACTCCCTAAACTCGTTTATTACCTCCACACCCCTTTTCCTACCTACGTCGTTGGTACCAATGTGCACCACGACTTCTGGCTGCTCCCCCTCCCCCTTAAGGATCCGGAAGACACGATCCGAGACATCCCTGGCCCTGGCACCCGTGAGGCAACATACCTTCCGGGAGTCTCGCTCGCGACCACAGAATCTCCTATCTATTCCCCTAACCATTGAATCTCCTATTACTATTGCTTTTCTATTCTCCCTCCTTCCCTTTTGAGCCCCAGAGCCAGACTCAGTGCCAGAGACCTGGCCGCTAGGGCCTTCCCCCGGTAGGTCATCCCCCCCAACAGCATCCAAAACGGTATACTTGTTTTGAAGGGGAACGGCCACAAGGGATCTCTGCACTGTCTGCCTGTTTGTTTTCTTTCCCCTGACTGTAACCCAGCTACTCTTTTCCTGTACCTTGAGTGTGATTACCTCCCTGTAACTCTTCTCCATCACCCCCTCTGCCTCCCGGATGATCCGAAATTCATCCAGCTTCAGCTCCAGTTCCCTAAAACGGTCTTTGAGGAGCTGGAGTTGGGTGCACTTCCCGCAGGTATAGTCAGCGGGGACACCGGTGGTATCCCTCACCACCCACATCCTACAGGAGGAGCATGCAACTGGCCTAGCCTCCATCCCCTCTTACCTTACAGAATATAGCTGCCCTGTGGACCAACTGGACCTCCGCCCTCCGACTCTGCTCCTCGGCAGCTGCACTCTCTGTAAACTCCTGGCTCCCTTCTCGCTCTTGGTGGAAATGTAGGAAACGAAATGAAAGGAGTGCCTTACTCACTCCTCACCTAACTCCCAGTCACCAAACTCTCACTATAGCACTCAAATGCACCAAACAAAGTCTGCACTGTAGGGGATCACTTTTATACTGTGAATCTGCCTCTGAAAACTGGCCTAATCCAATAAACGAATTAACAAGCTCCAGCTGCAAGTACCTACAAGTAGAACCTTTGTTTAAAGCTGATTTAAAATTCACCTTCTTCTAAACCAAAAAGCAACTTTTAAGTTAATTAACTAAATAAAAGATAGACTAGACTTTAGATAAAAATGAAGCCTTATACTCCCTCAGTCACCAAACTCTCACTATAGCACTCAAATGCACCAAATTCAGCACTCAGTGCAAACAAAGTCTGCACTGTAGGGGATCACTTTTATACTGTGAATCTAGCCTCTGAAAACTGGCCTAATCCAAGTACGTAATATTACAGCTAAATAGATTGTGGAGGAGTTACTTAAATTCTTTACTAGATATGGACTACCCACAGAAATACAATCGGATCAAGGATCAAATTTTACCTCAAGGTTATTCAAAGAAGTTATGGATAGTTTAGGAATAGAACAATTTAAATCAACCGCGTAACATCCAGAATCACAGGGAGCGTTAGAAAGGTGGCATTAGACATTAAAGACAATTTGAGGGCTTATTGTCACGATTATCCAGAGGATTGGGATAAAGGAATTCCATTCGTATTGTTTGCAATTAGGGATGCACCTAATGAGTCAACCAAATCTAGTCCTTTTGAACTAATTTTTGGTCATGAGGTAAGAGGACCACTTAAATTGATTAAGGAAAAATTGGTGAGTGAGAAATCGGAAATTACATTATTGGATTACGTGTCAAATTTTACGGAATGATTAAATAGAGCAGGTGAATTGGCTAGACAACATTTAAAGATTGCACAAAATGTGATGAAACGGGTAGCGGACAAGAAGTTTTGTTACCTGTGGTCGGTGAACCTTTAAAGGCGAGGTTTTGAGACCTTATCAGATTGAAAGGAAATTAAGTGAGGTGAATTATGTGGTAAAAACATCAGATAGAAGGAAGACTCACCGAGTGTGTCATGTGAATATGCTTAAAAGGTACTTTGAAAGGGAAGGAGAGAAAAAGGAGGTTTTATTGATTCAAACTCAAAGTGACGAACCAAATCCAGATGACTGTGAATTTGACATACCTCAAATTAAATTGGAAAATGAGGATGTTCTTAAAAATTGGGATAAATTGTTGAGTTACCTTCCAGAGGTAAAACAAACTGACATGAAAGAGTTATTGGTATCACATGGGCAAGTTTGTAGAGATAAATTGGGAAGTACTAAAATGGATATATGGGATGTAGATGTGGGAAATGCTGTTCCAATCAAACAACATCCATATCGACTTAACCCTTTAAAATTGGCACAGGTTAACAAAGAGATTGAGAGTATGCTTAAAAATGCCATCATTGAAGTGGGTTGCAGCCAATGGAGCTCATCCATAGTGATGGTACCTAAACCAGATGGTACCCAACGGTTGTGTGTGGACTATAGAAAGGTTAATGCAGTTACAAGAACGGCCTCTTATCCTATCCCACGTTTGGAGGATTGCATTGAGAAAGTGGGACAATCAGCTTTTCTTTCTAAACTGGATTTACTGAAAGTTTTATCCGAAAGGGCGAAGGAGATTTCAGCTTTTGTGATTCCAGATGGTATATACCAATTCAAAGTTATGCCATTTGGCATGAAAAACACCCCAGCCACATTTCAATGTTTAACTAACAAAGTTGTTTCAGGATTACCCAATTGTGCGCTATACATTGACGATCTGGTAATTTTCAGCCAGACATGGAAAGAGCATTTAAAACATCTGATGGAGTTATTCGATCGACTTCAGGAGGCGGGTTTGGTGATAAACCTAGCCAAAAGTGAATTTGGAAAAGCCCAAGTCACTTTCCTTGGCCATACAATCGACAGGGTCGAATGGTCACACGGGATGTGAAACCAACAGTTATTGAGGAGTTTTCAATACCCTCGAGACAAAGGGAAATAATGTGATTTCTTGGCATGAGTGGATTTGATCGAACATTGGTGAAAACTATTTGTAGCGTGGTTGCTCCACTGATGGACTTGTTGAAGAAACGTCGAAAATTTCAATGGACAGCGGAGTTTCAACAGGCACTTAACTGCCTGAAAGCTGTGATAACCAACGCTCATGTGTTGGAGGGACTCTGTGATCAGATTGAACTGAAGTATCTGACTTTAAAGAGAAATGAAGAGGCGTAGAGGAATGGACGGATCGTGCAGAGACCTTCTTGTTCAAAGAGACTGTCAATCGAGAAGGATTTCAGTTGGAGGAAGAAGAACAAAAATGGACTATATTATTATACCTGTTTGCGTGTGTTGTTTTTTGAAACGAAAAAGTATATTTACTGTGTTGCATTTCTTAAAGAATGGTGAAAAGGTGAAAGATGAAACCATCTTGAAGTTGATGGGGGTTTTTTTTCTTGAGGGGAGGTGTCATGTGAGAGTACTTTTAAGAAATGGGTGTTTAAGAAATGTACCTTTAAGAAATGGGTGTTTATCAGTGATGTCAGAGTGTGGGTGGAGCTGGGCTGTCTGTCAGCTTTTTACTTTTGTTTTCGGTTGTTTGCTGCAGGGTGTGTTTTAGTTTCATTTTCAGTGTTGGAGCTGAAGCCAGACAGAGCAGGTGTGCTGTTGATCTCTCTGCCATGAAAAGACTATGTCTTGATCATTTGGTGAATTCAGAATTATAAATGTTCTCAGTAGTGAATGTAAACCTAATGTGCTTCTGTTAAAAGGTGTTTCCCTTCTGGATGTTGTTTTGGAAGTTATTAAGGATTACTTAGTGTTGTATTCTTTGGGGGTTGTATTTGAATTGATGGTTGCTAAGATGTTCACTGTGTGTTTTAAAAAGGTTAACTTGAGTTCATAGAATAAACATTGTTTTGCTTTAAAAAATACTTTTCCATTTCTGCTGTACCACACCTGTAGAGTGGGCCGTGTGCTCCCCATACCACAATCTATTAAAAGTTGTGGGTCAGGTGAACTCCATGATACACTTTGGGGTTCTCTAAACCCTGGCCCATAACAATACGAAGATTATATACTAGATATCGTTACAGGTAGTGGATGGCACATGTTGCCCTGCACTCACTGGGCCATCTGTGCGAGCCCTACATTAACATAAAGGGCTTCCACTCCCTGAACATACAGCTCGACCACCACATGAAGATCATGCACATGTGTGCACGCACTCCTCTTCAGGACCACCCCAGGATGGGCGGCTGACTCTTGGGGAATAAGGAGTATCTGCTGAGGACCTGGCTAATGACACCAGTACATAGGCTGGACACCGAAGTGGAGACCTGCTACCGCAAGCCCCATGCGGCCACCAGATGAGCGGTGCATCGGCCTGCTCAAGATGCGGTTCCGATGCCTTGATCGCTCCAGTGGTGCCCTGCAGCACACCTCCCGGAGGGTCGCTTGCTTTGTGGTGGTCAGCTGTGACCTCCACAGCCTGCCTCCTAGTTGTGCACCAGGTTCTCCTCCACGGTCGCCACCCTAGCAGTGTTTGGCCTAGGTGCCACGCACTGCCAGCGACATCTCCTGCGCCCACAGCCTCTGTGACTCTGTCAAGTGGCTATGGACTGCTGGAGTGTCGCTGACATCTCCCTCTGAATGTCCTGGTCACTCCCTAACGTCTCCATCAGCTCCGGGTAAAGCTGTACCAGAGGCTCAGCATCTGGCTGGGACCCACCTGGGTCCTGGGATCCAGCAGACCTCTGACTGCTGTCTCGCCTGGGGGTTCCTGCCTCTACCTGATGGGCATCAGCAACTGTGTGGTGCTCACCAGATTGTGCCCCGAAGGCTGACAAATATTTCCCACCGAGGTTCGTGTATCTGCGCTGGTGGAGGGTGGGGATGACACCTGTGATGCATCGATTGTGTCTTCCTCGGAGTTCCCGACCGAGGTGTTCTGGAGCTGGAGAGGGGCCACCCGGGATGGGCCGGCGCCGTCGGCTGGAGGACCTGCGGGAGAATGGACATGTGGTCAGTGGGAGGGATGGGTCAGTCAGTATGGCAATAACTCACGTTTGACAGGTCCCTCGGCTGGGGGCCCAATGGTTCCTCACCTCTGCAGCTTCCGCCAACCTCCAGGTTGGCGACCGTTCAGTCCCCAGCCACCTCGTCACCTGCAGGGCCCGTTCCTTGAAGGTGGTGAGGATTCGTAAGTCTGGCGCACCACCGCCAGTCTGGGCCCTCTCCCAGTGATTCTGGGATAGCTTCTCCTGCGGAGAACATCGTTAGCCACACGCGTGGTTCACAGTGGTGGGAGGCGGAGGGAATTTGAAGGAAGAGTTGGGGGGGGGGTTGAAGGGAGGGTTGTGGTCCCACTCTCTCCAGACGGCACTTCAGACTTCCCGGATGCAGAGTTCAACGCACAGCTCCAATCGTTCCTCGCCCACAACCAGGAGGCATTCGAGGGCATGGGAACACTGCCATACACCTACCAAATTCGCCTCAAACCAGACGCCATCCCGGTCATTCACGCACAATCGCAGGGTTCCTGCGCCACTTAAAGACCGCCTCAAGCAGCAGCTGCAGGATCTCCAGGACTAAGGGGTCCTATCCAGGGTCATGGAGCCCACGCCTTGGGGCAGCTCCATGGTGTGTGTCAAGAAGCCCTCCGGTGAGCTCCGGA
This sequence comes from Scyliorhinus torazame, assembly GCF_047496885.1. NCBI lineage: Eukaryota > Metazoa > Chordata > Chondrichthyes > Carcharhiniformes > Scyliorhinidae > Scyliorhinus > Scyliorhinus torazame. Next base: position 87,304,628 of record NC_092723.1, read on the forward strand.
TATGTATTGACCCAAAAGACCTCAATAACAATATCATGAGGGAACATTATCCCATACCCAAATGGGAGGAAATCACCAGTGAAATGGCCCAGGCGAAAATAATTACAAAACTGGATGCCTCTAAGGGGTTTTGGCAGATCCAACTCGATCCCTCCAGCCGAAAGCTGTGCACCTTCAATACCCCTTTCGTCAGGTTCTGCTACAACCGGATGCCATTTGGCATCATCTCGGCATCCGAGGTCTTTCATAGGATCATGGAGCAGATGATGGAAGGCATCGAAGGGGTGCGCATATACGTGGACGACGTCATCATCTGGTCCACCACACCACAGGAGCACATATATCGTCTCCAACGCGTTTTTGCCCGCATACGGGAAAACGGCCTGCGCCTCAACCGAGCCAAGTATTCCTTTTGCCAAACCGAGCTGAAGTTCCTGGGGGACCATATTTCCCGGTCAGGGGTCCGTCCGGATGCAGACAAGGTGAGCGCCATCACAGCCATGCCGCAGCCGGCAGACAACAAAGCAGACCATTCCTTGGCATGGTCAACTTCCTGGGGAAGTTCATTCCCAACCTTGCCTCCCACACGACAGCTCTGCGCCACCTCGTCAAAAAGTCCACAGAGTTCCAGTGGCAACACACACACCAGCTGGAATGGGAGGAGCTCAAATTCAAACTCACCACTGCACCGGTATTGGCGTTTTTTGACACGTCTTGTGCCACCAAAATCTCGACTGATACCAGCCAGTCCGGCATTGGAGCAGTGCTCCTACAGCGGGATGACACGGCGTCATGGGCCCCAGTTGCCTATGCATCGCGAGCCATGACCCCCACAGAGCAGCGCTACGCGCAGATCGAAAAGGAGTGCCTGGGCTTGCTAACCGGTTTAGACAAGTTCCATGATTATGTGTATGGTCTTCCCCGGTTCATTGTCGAAATTGACCACCGCCCCCTGGTCAACATCATAAACAAGGACCTGAACGAGATGACCCCTCGCCTCCAGCGCATCCTACTTAAACTCAGGAGGTACGACTTCCAACTGGTCTACACTCCAGGGAAGGACCTCATCGTGGCGGATGCCCTATCCAGAGCAGTGAGCACGCCGCCAGATTCGGAGGGGTTCGTATGTCAGGTCGAGGCGCAGGTGGCCTTCACATCGGCAAATCTGCCAGCTGACGACTCCAGTCTGGCCCGTATTCGCCGAGAGACTGTGGCTGACCCCCTTCTACAACATGTGATGCGCCACATGTCGGGAGGGTGGCTCAAAGGGCAGTGCCCGCAGTTCGACAATGTCCAAGACTACCTGGCCGTCATTGATGGTGTCCTTCTGAAGCTGGACCGGATTGTGATTCCGCACAGCATGCACAAGCTGGTTCTCGACCAACTACACGAAGGCCACCTGGGGGTCGAGAAGTGCAGACGGAGGGCCCGAGAGGCGGTATACTGGCCGGGCATCAGTGACGATATTGCCAACATGGTGCTCAACTGTCCCACCTGCTAAAGGTTTCAGCCGGCGCAACCTCCTGAAACGCTTCTGCCCCATGAGCTGGTGATGTACCCCTGGGCGAAGGTGGGTGTCGACCTATTTCACGCGCTCGGCAGGGACTATGTCATCATCGTTGACTACTTCTCCAACTACCCAGAAGTCATACGCCTGCACGATTTGATGTTGTCTGCTGACATAAGGGCTTGCAAAGACACCTTTGCTCGCCACGGCATTCCGATGACTGTCATGTCAGACAATGGGCCCTGTTTCGCCAGCCAGGAATGGTCATCGTTTGCTGCCTCGTATGGCTTTACACACGTGACGCCTAGCCCTCTGCACCCCCAGTCCAATGGAAAGGCGGAGAAGGGCGTTCACATTGTCAAGCGGCTCCTCTGCAAGGCTGCTGCTGCCGGATCAGATTTCTGCCTCGCCCTGCTGGCCTATCGCTCGGCCCCACTAGCCACTGGTCTCTCACCAGCCTAGGTGCTGATGGGACGCGCCCTCAGGACCACTGTGCCTTCCATCCTGGCACCAACAATAAACCATGCTCCGGTACTGCACAGGATGCAACTGCAGCGCGGTCGCCAGAAGAGGTCATATGACACGCGGGCAACTGATCTTCCCGCCCTGGCCCCTGGAGACGAAGTCCACATCCACCTACCAGAAGGTGGCTGGTCAGCACCTGCCGAAGTTCTCCGACGCGTGGCTCCCGCTCGTTCCTGGTTCGCATGCCTGATGGATCCGTGCGTAGGCGCAATCGCCGGGCTCTTCGCCTACTTCCACGCTCACAACGAGACCTTACACTGACGCCGTGTCCTCCTGTGGTTCCTGATAGAGACTTCGTGGAGCTGCCTGCTACCATGCCCCTTCCGTCGCCGCCCGTGGCCAGGCCCGCACCTCAGCCGGTGGTTCCAGACCCACCCTTGAGGCGGTCAACCCAAATTCGTCGCCCACCTACTAGACTGGACTTATGAGACTGTTCACACGTTGAACTCATGCAACCATTGTTTTAACATGTTTATGTTCTTATCGTTACAGGAATTTGTTTTATCGTTCCACATTTCCCCGTTCTTTGTTATGGTACAACCTCGTTATTATGTCACACCCGACATCGCCCCTTGTATATAGTTAAGCCCCATGTACATGCTGTAAATATTACACACACACACACACACACACTTAGCTGCACTCAGTACACATCTCTATTTATAACCACGTAGGCACATAATCTTGTAAAAAAGGGGGGATGTCATGATATTCAAGTGAACATCACAGCACATACATACATACATAATGATGGACAGATCAACGGACCAATTAGCACACACAACACGACAGCCAATCACAGACAAGAGCATACACAATACAAAACAAGGAACACAACACTTCCTGGGCAGTCCAGCAGGAGACGGCTCAGGGCACAGACCTCATTGCCAGCCACTCAGACTGTCACCATGTGCTGAGTACCAGAGTTTGTTATATAAATAATTAAAAGAAATAAAACTGCGTTGTACCAATCGCAACAGTGTTGGTTCGTCTGTGTCTCAGAGTACCCAACACTTCACAGCTCATATCAGAGAATGGACACAGACCGACCCAGAATTGTTGAGGGTCTGACATATGGTCCAATGAGGAGCCCAACATAAGGCATTACCAGATGGGCTGAGGGCCCAAGCCGCCAAGCTACCCGAGATGAGTGTCTTCCTATGGGAGATGTGAGTGGTCGTACCTGAACTTGGACTTGCGCCCCTGTTGAAAGACCTCCATAATGGCCAAGGTGAAAATGTTGGCGCGCAGATACGTGGCCCGAACTGGATGCCGAGATCGATCGGTGGCGCCAAAATTGCACTCCATGCTGGGAACACCAGAAGGCACCGATGCACTCCTAGGAGTGACCTGGGAAACCTTGGTCCCGCTGGAAGTACACCGGGTCCCCACAGTGACCACTCGAGCACCAACAAACAGATTGAGACCTGCTCCACGTCCTGGTGTCCGACAATGGGGTGGCCTTCACAAGCCAGGAGTTTGTTTCGTTCATGGCCGCGAATGGCATTAGGCACGTACGGAAGGCCCCTTACCACCTCCAAAGGGTTAGCCGAATGAGCGGTACAAAGTTCAAGAGAGCCATAAGGAAGATGACCTCAGGGTCTTGGGAAACGTGGTTGGCGAGGTTTCTTTTCAGATATTGTACGACGCCTCACGCCACAACTGGCATCGCACCAGCAGGGTTACTGATGGGGTGCCGACTCCAGATGCGTCAGCCTCGTCCACTCTGACATCGGGGCGCGGGTCCATCAGAGATGGATTCTCACCGTCACTCATGTGGTTTATGTGAGGAACTTCGGGACCGGAGTCACATGGATCATTGGGACAGTCCTCCACACGACAGGGCCAGTCTTCTACGCAATCCAGGTGCAGGGCACAGAGATACACCGCCACTTGGACCACTTACAATGACACGACCAGGAACACCAGCACGTGGCCCAGAGGCCCCACGCAGATCCTGGCCAATTAGCTGGCGAACCTTCATTTGCGGTAAGAAGCCCATGGGGCCTCTTTAAGTGGACCAATGAATGTTGAATAGCGTTGCTGGCCTCGCTGTGCCGAGCGCCTGGAAGCTCGTGGCAGTTCCTGCTCACTAGTACATTTAGATAGGTAGATAGATATTGCTTATTGTCACAGGTAGTCTTCAAAGCTTCTGTGAAAAGCCCATGGTCGCCACATTCCAGCGCCTGTTCGGGGAGGCTTATACGGGAATTGAACCGTGCTGCTGGCCTGCCTTGGTCTGCTTTAAAAGCCAGCTACTTAGCCCAGTGTGCTAAACCAGCCCCTTTAGAAATCTTTCTGGAGAATTGCGCACGCACACTCTCACACACACAGACACACGCACAGACACACGCACACACACACGCACATACAGACACACGCACACACAGACACACGCACACGCAGACACATGCACATGCAGACACACACACATGCAGACACACGCACATGCAGACACACGCACATACAGACACACGCACATACAGACACACGCACATACAGACACACACTGTTTTGGAAAGGGTGGTAGCTGGACAGTGCTGAGATGTGGGTGGGGGTGTTGGGGGTGTTGGGGGAGGGGACATTACAATCTTCCACAAACAGTGCTATCCGGTTCTTAACAAATCAATCCAGCTTACTCTACTCCTTTTACCTGCTAGGATTGACATTCTCTTTGAATTCAAAATAAAACTAGTTGACAGAGCACTTACCTTCCTTCAGTGATTGAGCTGCCTTCTCAGAGCAGTTTATTGGCTACCAGCTAACCCACCTGCACTAAAACCACGAGTGGGTCCCGTTTCTCACTATTCCCCTTTCGATCCTGTTACCCCTTTGACTGACACTCGATCAGGTGGGCATTGCTGAGCCTCAGGGGGCCATCTGGTTGTTTTACACTGGCTGAACACTCACTTATTTTGGGAATGAAGGCGGTGTCCTTGCATTGTGCCGCTGTCTCACTCAGTCCACACAAATTCTCGGAGAAGACTCGGAAGTTGTAACGATTGCCCATCACCAGGTCGGAGACGGTGTAGGAGCAGGGATGGCACTTCTCCAGCACGGTGAACCATTCCTGTCAGAAATGGAAGAGAAGGAGGGAAAAGCAGACATCAGTCACCAGTGCATGTCAGGACACATTGATAATGGTGCGACTAAGTGGGCAGACTGGCGTAATTGGGATTCCCTAAATGGGGAATGCTTAGGGAATCAGAAGCACAAAGGGACTTGGGAGTACTTGTTCATGATTCTCCCAAGGTTAACGTGCAGGTTCAGTCGGCGGTTAGGAAGGCAAATGCAATGTTAGCATTCATGTCGAGAGGACTAGAATACAAGGCCAGGGATGTACTTCTGAGGCTGTATAGGACTCTGGACAGACCCCATTTGGAGTATTGTGAGCAGTTTAGGGCCCCGTATCTAAGGAAGGATGCGCTGGTCTTGGAAAGGGTCCAGAGGAGGTTCATAAGAATGATCCCTGGAATGAAGAACTTGTCATATGCGGAACGGTTGAGGACTCCGGGTTTGTACTTGGAGTTTAGAGGAGGGATCTCATTTAAACTTACAAGATAGTGCGAGGCCTGGACAGAGTGGATGTGGAAAGGATGTTTCCACTTGTTGGAAAAACTAGAACCTGAGGGCACAATCTCAGACTAAAGGGACGATCTTTTAAAACAGAGATGAGGAGGAATTTCTTCAGCCAGAGGGTGGTGAATCTGTGGAACTCTTTGCCACAGAAGGCTGTGGAGGCCAAATCACTGAGTGTCTTTAAGACAGAGATAGATAGGTTCTTGATCAATAAGGGGATCAGGGGTTATGGAGAGAAGGCAGGAGAATGGGGATGAGAATTTTATCAGCCATGATTGAATGGTGGAGCAGACTCGATGGGCCGAGTGGCCTAATTCTGCTCCTATATCTTATGGTCTTTTGTGATCATTCTCCGTAGAGCAGCGAAGATTAAGGGGAAATTTGTTTGAGGTGTTGAAAATTATGAAGGGTTTTCATAGAATAAAGAAGGAGAAACTGTTTCTGCTGATAAATGTGACTGGTTAGTTAAAGAACCCGAATTAACACCAGGAAATAAACATAAACTACTGTGAATACTGGAAAACTGAAACATAAATAGACAATGCTGGAAATAATCAGCAAATCTGGCAGCATCTGTGGGGAGAGAAAGAAAGTTCACATTTCAGGTCCTTTCTTGCGAACTGACAGATGAGGAAGTATTTACACAATGTGTGGTTGTGATCTGGAAGGTGCTGCCTGAAGGGAAGATTCAATAATAACTTTCAAAAGAGAGTAAAATCATTACTGGAAAGGGAAAGAGTAACAACAACAAGCTGCATTCTTATAGCATTCTCTAACATAACAAAATATCCCAAGGTGCTTCACAGGGGCCTCAGAAAAAAATTTGAAACTGAGCCACGGTATACGACCAAATATTTGGTAGGCTTTAAGGAAGTTGAAAAGTGAAAATGGAAAGGGTTGTGGTGGGAATTCCAGAGCTTCGGGTCAGGCAGTCGAATGGCACCAATGTTTTGGCTTTGATCTTTAAGTCACCTTTGTCTACAGGAATAGTGCCAGAAGACTGGAGGATAGCAAATGTTGTCCCCTTGTTCAAGAAGGGGAGTAGAGATAACCCCGGTAACTATAGACCAGTGAGCCTTACTTCTGTTGTGGGCAAAATCTTGGAAAGGTTTATAAGAGATAGGATGTATAATCATCTGGAAAGGAATAATTTGATTAGAGATAGTCAACGCGGTTTTGTGAAGGGTAGGTCGTGCCTCACAAACCTTATTGAGTTCTTTGAGAAGGTGACCAAACAGGTGGATAAGGGTAAAGCAGTTGATGTGGTGTATATGGATTTCAGTAAAGCATTTGATAAGGTTCTAAAATGTAGGCTACTGCAGAAAATACGGAGGCATGGGATTCAGGGTGATTTAGCAGTTTGGATCAGAAATTGGCTAGCTGGAAGAAGACAAAGGGTGGTGGTTGATGGGAAATGTTCAGACTGGAGTCCAGTTACTAGTGGTGTACCACAAGGATCTGTTTTGGGGCCACTGCTGTTTGTCATTTTTATAAATGACCTGAAGGAGGGCGTAGAAGGATGGGTGAGTAAATTTGCAGATGACACTAAAGTCGGTGGAGTTGTGGACAGTGCAGAAGGATGTTACAAGTTACAGAGGGACATAGATAAGCTGCAGAGCTGGGCTGAGAGGTGGCAAATGGAGTTTAATGCAGAAAAGTGTGAGGTGATTCATTTTGGAAGGAATAACAGGAAGACACAGTACTGGGCTAATGGTAAGATTCTTGGCAGTGTGGATGAGCAGAGAGATCTCGGTGTCCATGGACATAGATCCCTGAAAGTTGCCACCCAGGTTGAGAGGGTTGTTAAGAAGGCGTACGGTATGGTAGCTTTTATTGGTAGAGGGATTGAGTTTCGGAGCCATGAGGTCATGTTGCAGCTGTACAAAACTCTGGTGCGGCCGCATTTGGAGTATTGCGTGCAATTCTGGTCGCCGCATTATAGGAAGGATGTGGAAGTATTGGAAAGGGTGCAGAGGTGATTTACCAGAATGTTGCCTGGTATGAACATAAGAACTAGGAGCAGGAGTAGGCCATCTGGCCCCTCGAGCCTCCTCCACCATTCAATGAGATCATGGCTGATCTTTTGTGGACTCAGCTCCACTTTCAGGCCCGAACACCATAACCCTTAATCCCTTTATTCTTCAAAAAACGATCTATATTTATCTTAAAAACATTTAATGAAGGAGCCTCTACTGCTTCACTGGGCAAGGAATTCCATAGATTCACAACCCTTTGGGTGAAGAAGTTCCCCCTAAACTCAGTCCTAAATCTACTTCCCCTTATTTTGAGGCTATGCCCCCTAGTTCTGCTTTCACCCGCCAGTGGAAACAACCTGCCCGCATCTATCCTATCTATTCCCTTCATAATCTTATATGTTTCTATAAGATCCCCCCTCATCCTTCTAAATTCCAACGAGTACAGTCCCAGTCTACTCAACCTCTCCTCGTAATCCAACCCCTTCAGCTCTGGGATTAACCTAGTGAATCTCCTCTGCACACCCTCCAGTGCCAGTACGTCCTTTCTCAAGTAAGGAGACCAAAACTGAACACAATACTCCAGGTGTGGCCTCACTAACACCTTATACAATTGCAGCAGAACCTCCCTAGTCTTAAATTCCATCCCTCTAGCAACGAAGGACAAAATTCCATTTGCCTTCTTAATCACCTGTTGCACCTGAAAACCAACTTTTTGCGACTCATGCACTAGCACACCCAGGTCTCTCTGCACAGGAGCATGTTTTAATATTTTATCATTTAAATAATAATCCCTTTTGCTGTTATTCCTACCAAAATGGATAACCTCACATTTGTCAACTTTGTATTCCATCTGCCAGACCCTAGCCCATTCACTTAGCCTATCCAAATCCCTCTGCAGACTTCCAGTATCCTCTGCACTTTTTGCTTTACCACTTATCTTAGTGTCGTCTGCAAACTTGGACACATTGCCCTTGGTCCCCAACTCCAAATCATCTATGTAAATTGTGAACAGTTGTGGGCCCAACACTGATCCCCGAGGGACACCACTAGCTACTGATTGCCAACCAGAGAAACACCCATTAATCCCCACTCTTTGCTTTCTATTAATTAACCAATCCTTTATCCATGCTACTACTTTCCCCTGCCATGCATCTTTATCTTATGCAACAACCTTTTGTGTGGCACCTTGTCAAAGGCTTTCTGGAAATCCAGATATACCACATCCATTGGCTCCCCGTTATCTACCGCACTGTTAATGTCCTCAAAAAATTCCACTAAATTAGTTAGGCACGACCTGCCCTTTATGAACCCATGCTGCGTCCGTCCAATTGGACAATTTCCATCCAGATGCCTCGCTATTTCTTCCTTGATGATAGATTCCAGCATCTTCCCTACTACCGAAGTTAAGCTCACTGGCCTATAATTACCCGCTTTCTGCCTACCTCCTTTTTTAAACAGTGGTGTCACGTTTGCTAATTTCCAATCTGCCGGGACCACCCCAGAGTCAAGTGAATTTTGGTAAATTATCACTAGTGCATTTGCAATTTCCCTAGCCATCTCTTTTAGCACTCTGGGATGCATTCCATTAGGTCCAGGAGACTTGTCTACCTTTAGCCCCATTAGCTTGCCCATCACTACCTCCTTGGTGATAACAATCCTCTCAAAGTCCTCACCTGTCATAGCCTCATTTCCATCAGTCACTGGCATGTTATTTGTGTCTTCCACTGTGAAGACCGACCCAAAAAACCTGTTCAGTTCCTCAGCCATTTCCTCATCTCCCATTATTAAATCTCCCTTCTCATCCTCTAAAGGACCAACATTTACCTGAGCCACTCTTTTTTGTTTTATGTATTTGTAGAAACTTTTACTATCTGTTTTTATATTCTGAGCAAGTTTACTCTCATAATCTATCTTACTCTTCTTTATAGCTTTTTTAGTAGCTTTCTGTTGCCCCCTAAAGATTTCCCAGTCCTCTAGTCTCCCACTGATCTTTGCTACTTTGTATGTTTTTTCCTTCAATTTGATACTCTCCCTTATTTCCTTAGATATCCACGGTCGATTTTCCTTCTTTTTACCGTCCTTCCTTTTTGTTGGTATGGAGGGAAGATCTTATGAGGAAAGGCTGAGGGACTTGAGGTTGTTTTCGTTAGAGAGAAGAAGGTTAAGAGGTGACTTAATTGAGGCATACAAGATGATCAGAGGAGTGGCTAGGGTGGACAGTGAGAGCCTTTTTCCTCGGATGGTGATGTCTAGCATGAGGGGACATAGCTTTAAATTGAGGGGAGATAGATATAGGACAGATGTCAGAGGTAGGTTCTTTACTCAGAGAATAGTAAGGGCGTGGAATGCCCTGCCTGCAACAGTAGTGGACTCGCCAACACTAAGGGCATTCAAATGGTCATTGGATAGACATATGGATGATAAGGGAATAGTGTAGATGGGCTTTAGAGTGGTTTCACAGGTCGGCGCAACATCGAAGGCCGAAGGGCCTGTACTGCGCTGTAATGTTCTATGTTGGAGCATTTGAATTGGTATAATAATAATAATAACCTTTTATTGCGACAAGTATGAAGTTACTGTGAAAAGCTCCGAGTCGCTACATTCCAGGTGGCGGTGTGTCTCTGTGCCCTGTACCTGCTTAAATATGCCTTTAAGGAATAGCTGCATGACATCACGAGATGGGACGTGTGTAATGTGATTTAATCTCAGTTTCACTTTGTCCTGCGATCAGAGCACAGCACACACAGCCCTACTGCTGATATCTTCAGGCTTTTTAATCCATGTAAATATGTTCTCATGTACCTAGTTTAAATAAATAAACCCACCCACAACGTGTTACTACAATGCTTTATGCGTGATTGGTGTCTTTATGTCATTTTGTGATCAGCAGTGGTCAAGCAGCCTGACAGAGAGATTAAATGCAGGCATGACATGGTGAACAGCCTGAGACTGTGCTACACAGAAAGAGACCCTGGACATTTTGATCAGAACACAATGAATTTGCAGCATCAGAGAGCATTGAAATCACAAAGTGGTTATTGCACAGAAAAGCTTTGAAGACACAAACCTGGAGAGTACTCTGTGATGAATGTAGGAATTTCAGATGCATTGTATTATATGTGTTTGGTGCAGTAAGGGTTAAAGGCCGGGATTAGTGTGTGTGTGTGTGTGACTGCTGCAATAGTGTGTTTGAAAGGTTTTGAGAGCCAGAGGCAATTAAGGCAACATAAAAAGCTTGGGCTAATAAAGTTTTGTTTGGATTGGCGGGGGTGGAGGGGGGTGGGGGTCCCTGTGGAGTTAATTACATTTCAGCTTGGTAAGATGATAAGATGATATCATTACTGGGCAGAGCTGAGATATCAGGCATTTTGCAGAAAAAAGTTTCAGTGGAGTTTTAGATGGAACTGTAAGCAGAAGCCAAGCACCTGCTCTCACTCAATTCAGTTCAAGATGTGGCTGTAGACAGATTAGCAGTTTCTTTCCAAACAGTTCAGACTTGTGTGATTAGAAGCAGAGCTGAAACAAGCTTCTGAAGAAATACAGCCAGAGATTCTGCATGGATCTGATAGGATTCAGGTATTTTCTTTAAAACACAGTCTCAGAGGACATCTTTGTAAAGCAGGTATTCCTAAATGCTAACTGCATTTAACAGTGGATTAAGAGCAGAGATGGTTCTTTTTGTTGTTTGAGTGGGAATAAAGATAGCACTTAAGGGTTACTGTATTCACTGCATTGAATAGCATTGTTTAAGGGCTAACTGTAAGTTATTTGTCTGGTCTGATGTTGAGGATATTTTAATATTGTGTTAGTAATAAAGTTTGTTTCAATATCCCATATCCCTCTTTTGTGTGAAATTACTCCTGGAGCGAGGTGTCCTTCCCTCACAGTCTTACAAAATAAAATATTGGGGATTCTGTCCAGTATCCGAGCCATTGTTGGGCTCTGGTCTGAGGTTGTAAAATTCCATCCTGCATAAACTGTGGGAAACCCTAATTGAAGGATGGCCTAGTTCAATTCAACAAGTCCACAAATACGTGGGACCATTCTGGCCTTACTAGGACAAGCAGACATCTTCCAGGAGTTACTTTTAAAGGCAGGCAGGTCATCATTCAAGAATCTTTGCAACCTGATTTTCTTCAACAACTTCATCACTCACTCATGGGCATAGCTCGGACGAGAAAGCTCAAGAGAGACAGTCTATTGGGCGAGTATGAACAATAACATTGAATCACCGCTTAGACGTGTGAGGCATGTAGGGGGGGGAGGGGGGGAGTATATTTAAAAAGAAAGGGGATGTCATAAAGGACAGCAGCATGGCTTCATTAGAAATGAAGTGTGTCATAGTTTCGTAGAATTTGCAGTGCAGAAGGAAGCCATTCGGCCCATCGAGTCCGCACCGCCCTTGGAAAGAGCACCTACTTAAGCTCACGCCTCCACCCTATCCCCATAACCCCATCTAATCTTTTTTGGGCAATTTATCATGTCCAATCCACCTAACCTGCACATCTTTGGACTGTGGGAGGAAACCGGAGCACCCGGAGGAAACCCACGCACACACGGGGAGAAGGTGCAGACTCCGCACAGACAGTGACCCAAGCCGGGAATTGAACCTGGGACCCTGGAGCTGCGAAGCAACTGTGCTAACCACTATGCTACCGTGCTGCCCTCTCTCAGTTTCACTTTGGCCTGGGGCAAAATAGAAGACACACAGCTCTGCTGCTAATGTTCTCAAACTTTCTATCTATGTACATATGTTCTCGTGTGCCTAGTTTAAATAAATTAACCCACAACATGTTCACACAATCCCTTATATATCCCTTGTATCATTATAAAAGCATGACAGTACAGGAGGCCAAAAGTGGAGGATTGTAGTTATCTCAGAGGGCTGGAGGAGATTATAGAGATAAGGGGGGGTGGGGGGTGTAAGATCATAGAGGGATTTGAAAACAAAGATGAGAATTTTAAAATGAAAGAAATGCTCGACCGAGAGCCAATGTCAGTCAATGAGCACAACAGTGATGGGTGAACAGAACTAGATCTGAATAAGGACATGGACAGTCGGGTTTTGATAACATCAAGTTAAGGTGGAGGGGTAGCATATAGATGGGAAATGGAGGAAACAGAATCGATCCTTGGGGGGCATCAGAGGTCACAGCGCTGGAGTAGGAAGAGAATCTGTTGCAAGTGATTCTTTGGCTACAATTAGACAGGGAAGCATTCTGGTGAAGCAGTCCCACCCAGCTGGATGGCAGTGGAGAGGATGTTAGAGAGAATGATGTGGTTAAGCATGTTAAAGGCTGCAGAGAGGCTGACAAGGATGAGCAGGGAAAGCTTACTTTTGTCATAATCAGATAGGATGTTATTTGTGATTTTCATAAAAGTTATTTCAGTACTGGGCAGAAACCTGATTGGAGTTCCAGAAAAGATGGACACGAATTTGGGAAGCTACAACAGTCCAAGAGTTTTGTAGTGGAAGGGAAGTTTGAAGATGACGTGATAGTTTGCAAGGGGTCCAGCATTGCTTTTTTGAGTGAGGGATGATTTTGCAGGTGTAAAGGAGAGAGGGGCAGAACCTGAGGAAATTAATATTGGCTGACATGTGGGGCGAAATTCTCCGACCCCCCACCTGGTCGGAGAATCGCCGGGGGCTGGCGTGAATCCCGCCCCCGCCGGTTGCCAAAGTCCCCGGCACCGGAGATTCGGCGGGGGCGGGAATCGCGCCGCGCCGGTTGGCGGGACCCCCCGGCTCGATTCTCCAGCTCGGATGGGCCAAAGTCCCGCCGATAAATTGCCTGTCCCGCCGGCGTAAATTGAACCACCTACCTTACCGGCGGGACAAGGTGGCGCGGGTGGGCTCCGGGGTCCTGGGGGGGCACGGGGCGATCTGGCCCCGGGGGGTGCCCCCACGGTGGCCTGGCCCACGATCGGGGCCCACCGATCCGCAGGCGGGCCTGTGCCGTGGGGGCACACTTTCCCTTCCGCCTCCGCCACGGTCTCCACTGCGCATGCGTGGGAAACTGTCAGCGGCCGCTGACGCTCCCGTGCATGCGCCCCCCGGGGATGTCATTTCCGCGCCAGCTGGCGGGGCAACAAAGGCCTTTTCCGCTAGCTGGCGGTGTGGAAATTCCTCCGGCGTCGGCCTAGCACCTCAATGTTGGGGCTCGGCCCCCAAAGATGCGGAGCATTCCGCACCTTTGGGGCGGCGCGATGCCCGCCTGATTGGCGCCGTTTGGGGCGCCAGTCGGCAGACATCGCGCCGTTTCCGGAGAATTTCGCCCGTAATTCAGGAGGGTATTCAGCAGCTTGGTGGTAACAGGACTGAGGGGGCAGCAAGTGGCTCTCATGGACAAGATGAGGTCAGACTTGAGGGAAGATAGGAGAGAGACTAGAGGAAGATGCGAGTTCAGATGAGGGCATAGAGCAACCTTAACGGAAGTTTGGTCATGTGCGCTAGTCGAGGGGAGGGATGTGGCAGCAACAGCTGATCAGATGGTCAATCTTTGGAACAAAGGCGTCCATGAGGATCTTACACATATTGTTGGAGCTGAGGGTGGAAGGGAAGAGGGTGTAAGAAGATAGTTTGCAGTAGATAAAAGAAGGCAGAGGTTATCTTTGCATTTGAGGATGACCCTGGAATCGTGAGCAGATGAGAGTAGGACTCAGTCAGCTCTGGCAGTGAATAATCAAATCACTGTCCGCCATGTCTTTAGTTCTGCTAAATGTTCGAGTCCAGAGATTGCAAAGGTTTCTATAACACTTTTCAGGCTATTGGTTGTCACAAAGTGATTCAGGGTCAATTTAATCCTTTTGAAATGTAGGAAATGTAGCAGCCAGTTTTCACACATCCAGCTGTCATAAACAGCAATGTGATAAAAATCAAATGTCTTTGTTATGTTGGTTGACGAATAAATATTCTGAACATACAAAAGGGGAGTCAAGTAGGCCATTTGGCCCCTCGTACCTGTCCTGCTATTCAATGAGATCATGGCTGATCTGTTTGTGTTGAGTTCCACATTCCCAGCTACTCCTGATAACCTTTCATTCCCTTACCTAACATGAATTTATTTACCTCCACATTAAAAATATTCAGTTCCAAAGTCGCACAACCCTCGGGAGAAGAAAATTCTCCTCATCTCTGTCCTAAAAGGCTGACCCAAATTTTAAAACTAGTTCTGTACTCACCCATAAGAGGAAACATCCATTCCACATTGTCAATACCATTCAGGATCTGATAAACTTCAATCAAGTCCCCCTCATTCTTCTAAACACCAGCGGAAACAAGCCCAGCCTGTCCAAACTTTCCTCATAAGACAACCTGCTCATTCCAGGTATCAATCCAGTAAACCTCCTCTGAACCACATCCTACGCATTTACATCCTTCCTTAAATATTGACCAGGCCACCAGGTAGAACTCCCCTGCTCTTCAAAATAGTGGCATGGGCCCTTTTATAACCATCTGAGGGAGCAGCAGTTTAATTTTTCTGCTGAGAGGTGGTACCTCCAACAGTGCAGCACTCCTTCATACTCACTGAGTGTCAGCTTGATCTTTGTGCTCAAGCCCCGGTTGTCAGACAAGCAGTTTATAATTTGGAGAGAGTGGCGGTGTTGAGAGGGGTGTTAATGAGATGGAGCTGGACATCATTAGTGTACATGTGAGAATTAACAGTGTGTTTGTTGATGCTGTCACTCAGGGGCAGTAACGGTGTGGAGGTGGAACCGAAACCAGTGCAGCCATTCTCTGCAGACAAATTTTAAAAAAATTATTGGGATATGGACGGTGCTGGCTAGACCAACATTTATTACCCATCCCTTTGCCCTTCAGAAGGTGACGGTGAGCTTCCTTCTTGGAGCCCTTCAGTCCATGTGGTGTAGGTACACCCTCAGTGCAGTTAGGGAAGGAGTTCCAGGATTTTGAGCCAGCAACAGTGAAGGAACGGGGACATATTTCCAAGTCAGGGTGGTGAGTGACTTGGAGAGGAACTTCCAGGTGGTGATGTTCCCAGGTATTTGTTGCCTTTGTCCTTCTAGATGGTAGTGGCCGTGGGTTTGGAAGGTGCTGCCTAAGTTGCCTTGGTCAGTTCCTGCATTGCATCTTGTAGATGGTACACATGGGTGGCACTGTGCGTGAATGTTTAAGTTGCTGGAAGGGGGACAGGTGGAAGGGAGCTGCACTCATCCAGGCAAGTGAAGGATAATCCATTACACTCCTGACTTGTAGATAGTGAACAGGCTTTGGGGGGTTGGAGGTGAGTTACTCACTGCAGGATTCCTAGTCTCTAACCTGCTCTTGTAGCCACAGTATTAATATGGCTGGTCCAGTTCAGTTCCTGATCAATGGTTAGCCCCAGGATGTTGACTGTGGGGGATTCAGTGATGGTAATTTAATTGAATGTCAAGGAGTGATGGGTTGATTCCCTCTTATAGAAGATGCTCATTGCCTGGCATTTGTGTGGCGCCAAGCCTAGATATCGTCCAGGTCTTGCTGCATTTGAACACGGACTGCTTCATTATCTGAAGAATAATGAATGGTGCTGAGCATTGTATAGTCATCAGCAAACATCTCCACTTCTGACCTTATGTTGGAAGAAGGTCATTGATGAAGCAGCTGAAGACGGTAGGGCCGAGGACACGACCCTGAGGAACACTTGGGACTGAGATGATTGATCTCTATCAACCACAACCAACAGGGGCTGTTTAGCACAGGGCTAAATCGTTGGCTTTGAAAGCAAACGAAGGCAGGCCAGCAGCACGGTTCAATTCCCGTACCAGCCTCCCCAAACAGGCGCCGGAATGTGGCGACTAGGGGCTTTTCACAGTAACTTCATTTGAAGCCTACTTGTGACAATAAGCGATTTTCATTTCATTTCATGTTGCTTTGTGTTGTGTAGGTTATGTACTACAATGTGCACTCCAGGCTTTTGTGTGGTCGAGTCAAGTGGCCCTGGCAAAACACCAAATTGGCATAGGCGAACAGGTTGTTGCTGTGTCAGTTAATAGCACTGTTGACACTTTCCATCATTTTGCTCATGATTGAGAGCAGCCTGTGGGTCTGCCTACACAACATGAACTGCAGCGGTTCAAGAAAGGGGCTCACCATCACCTTCTTGAAGGCAATTCAGGGTGGACAATAAATGCTGGTCTGGACTGCAAAGCCCACATAAAATGAACAAATACATTTTGAAAAGGTTGATGGGATGGCAATTGGCTAGGTTGGATTTGTCCTGCATTTTGTACAGAGGACATACCTGGGTAATTTTCCACATTGCCGGCAAGATGCCAGTGTTGTAGCTGAACTGGAACAACTTGGCTAGGGGCGCAGCAAGTTCCGGAGCACAAGTCTGTGATGATAGGTAGGCTATCATCTGCATATAATAGGAGTAGTTCATCATCACTGCAAATTCCATGATCTATGATCTGCATGTGTATTATAAGTTTCTGTTTTACTGTTATAGTTCTAGCATCCCACCAGGTGGGGTGAGTACGGAGTCCCGGGACTCGGATGCACCATGTGTTCCTTCAGAAGGTGTTTGTAAGGAGTTGATAGCATTCGCAGATCAGAGCAACTCTGAGTATCTTAGTGTAAGTTAGTGATTGGCATTTATTTCCAACTGTATTCATCTCAGACATTTTAGTTATTCATTAATATAGTGTTAGTAATAAATAGCTTTTCTTTGTTCACATCAGCCCAATCAAAGAACATTTCAAAGTCTTCAATATGATTACTGGAATATTGTCAGGGCCCAAAGCCTTTGCAGTATCCAGTGCCCTCAACTGTTTCTTGATATCATGTGGAGTGAATCAAGTTAGCAATATCTGTGATGCTGGGGACCCCCAGATGAGACCGAGATGGATCATCCATTCGGCACTTCTGGCTGAAGTTCGTTGTGAATGTCTCACAACAAATGTCTTGTCTTTTGCACTGATGTGCATTGATGTGCTGTGTTCCTCCATGATTGAGGATGGGGTTATTTGTGGAGCCTTCTCCTCCAGTGAGTTGTTTAATTGTCGACTATCATTTACAACTGGATGCGACAGGACTTCAGAGCTTACATCTGATCCATAGGTTGTAGGGTGATTTAGCTCTGTCTAGTGCATGCTGCTTCTGCTGTTTACCATTTGTCTATTCCTGTGTTGTAGCTTCATCAGGTTGGCAGCTTATTTTTAAGTGTTGCTGCTCCTAGCATGTTCTCCTCCACTCCTCGTTGAATCGAGGTAGGTCCACTAGACTGATGCTTATGTTAGAGTGAGGGATATACGGGCCATATACTGCTGCTGCCGATGGCCTACTGCACCTCATGTATGCCCAGTTTTGAGTTGTTTGATCAGTTCTTAATCTATTCCATTCAGCAGGGTAATAGTGCCACATAACATGATGGAGCATGTCCTCGGTATGAGGATGGGAACTTGCTCCACAAGGTTTATGAGGTAGGCACTCTGACCAATATGTTTATGAACAAAAGTGACAGACAGATTGAAGGATGAGAATGTTTTCTACTCTTGCTGGATCTCCAACTATCTGTGCAGACATGTTCCGTAAGAAGTCTCTGTTTCAGTTAACCAGCTTGCTTCGCAAATGGTTCAGTGACTGGATAACTGAAATATCAAAGTTCCTTCTCTTCCCTATTTTAGTCCAAATAGAAAGACTGGATATCTGGAAGGCTGGAAGATAAAGCCCCTTTCCTCCAAAAGCACTTTATCGCCAATGGTGGCTGTCAATTCTGTTTTTAATCTTTCATGGGATGTGCATGTCTCTCCTAAATTTGCATTTGTTGTCAATCCCTAATTGCCCTTGAACTGAGTGGCTTACTCGGCCAGTTCAGAGTCAACCACATTGCTGTGGGTCCGGAGTCACATGTAGGCCAGATCAGGTAACAATGGCATTAGTGAACCAGATGGGTCTTAACAACAGTCAATGATTGTTGTTATGGCCACTATTACTGAGACTAGCTTCATATTCCAGATTTATATTCAGCTGCCATGGTGGAATTCAAACCCATGTCCCTAGCGGATTATCCTGAATCGCCTGATTGCTAGTCCAGTGACAATACCACTACACCACTGCCTCTGTGCACAGCAATGAGATACATGCACCATTAATCCTCTTTTTGGTGTTGGTTGAGGGATAAATGTAAAGGCTGGGAAAACTCCCTTGCTCTTTTTGGAATATTGCTGTGGGGCTTTCCAAATCCTCCTGAGGACATGCTGAACCTCAGATTAATGTCTTACCTGAGGGAAGGACCCTCTGCAACATTCCCTCAGTACTGGATTCTGTGTTATTAAAGTATTTGATGTGCAACAGCAGCCACAACAGCCTGGCCCAGAGCTGAGAGTGTCAGCTAATAACTTTCAGCATTAATCAGGTTAGCTTGAGACAATAAAAGTAGGGTAGTTGATAGGACTTCTCAGCATGAGATTGTTAGTTGAAATGGAAAAAACATCATCTAATTGTGGTAAATCTTTTGCGCTGATCTATGAAATTAGTGAGCACTTAATGATGATGAAATTGTTCTTCCCTCCACTTACTCCTGTTTTTTTGTCAGCTTTCTGAATTGTATAGCCGCTGATCTCTGCATTTCCGTTGTCTATGGGTGGTTGCCACTCCAATGCCACGTTAAATCCCCACACATCCAACATCTTCAGCTTCTGTGGAGGCCCAGGCTTGTCTGTAAGATTAATGACAGTTGCTCAGTTAATGATGGGACTTCTAAAATGTTTCCTGGGAGGTAACCGTGGTGTCACAGCCTGCAGGTAAGGGATTGGCTGGTGAATGGTAAGTAGTTTTTATTTATTTTCCCTCAGGTGTTATCGTGCGGGGTGCAGAGTAACCGTGGTGTCACAGCCTGCAGGTAAGGGATTGGCTGGTGAATGGTAAGTAGTTTTTATTTATTTTCCCTCAGGTGTTATCGTGCGGGGTGCAGAGGTTGCTGAGTGAGTGCTTGCTGAGAAGGGGAGTGAATAACAGGTAAGCTCTTTCTTTCTTTTTTTTTTTTACCTAGAGGGGATGACAGGGAAGGTAGTGCAATGTTCCTCCTGCAGAATGTTTGAGGTGAGGGACGCCGTCAGTGTCCCTGCTGATTTCATCTGTGGGAAGTGTACCCATCTCCAGCTCCTCAAAAACCGCGTTAGGGAACTGGAGCTGGAGTTGGATGAACTTCGGATCATTCGGGAGGCAGAGTTGGTCATAGATAGAAGCTTCAGGGATGTAGTTACTCCGAAGAATAAAGATAGATGGGTGACGGTGAGAGGGGCTGGGAGGAAGCAGTCAGTACAGGGATCCCCTGTGGCCGTTCCCCTTAGTAACAAGTATACCGCTTTGGATACTGTTGGGGGGGGGGGGGGGGACTTACCAGGGTTAAGCCATGGGGTACAGGTCTCTGGCACAGAGTCTATCCCTGTTGCTCAGAAGGGAAGGGGGGAGAGGAGTAGAGCATTAGTCATTGGAGACTCCACAGTTAGGGGGATAGATAGGAGATTCTGTGGGAACGAGAGAGACTCACGGTTGGTGTGTTGCCTCCCAGGTGCCAGGGTGCGTGATGTTTCGGATCATGTTTTCGGGATCCTTAAGGGGGAGGGGGAGCAGCTCCAAGTCATGGTCCACATAGGTACCAACGACATAGGTAGGAAAAGGGATGGGGATGTAAGGCAGGAATTCAGGGAGCTGGGGTGGAAACTTAGATCTGGGACAGAGTTATTATCTCTGGGTTGTTACCCGTGCCACGTGATAGCGAGACGAGGAATAGGGAGAGAGAGGAGTTGAACACGTGGCTACAGGGATGGTGCAGGCGGGAGGGTTTCAGATTTCTGGATAATTGGGGCTCATTCTGGGGTCGGTGGGACCTCTACAAACGTGATGGTCTACACCTGGACCAGAGGGGTACCAATATTCTGGGGGGGGAAATTTGCTAATGCTCTTTGGGAGGGTTTAAACTAGTTCAGCAGGGGCTTGGGAACCTGAATTGTAGCTCCAGTATACAGGAGGTTGAGAGTAGTGAGGTCATCAGTAGGGTTTCAAAGTTGCAGGAGTGTACCGGCAGGCAGGAAGGTGGCTTAAAGTGTGTCTTCTTCAATGCCAGGAGCATCCGGAATAAGGTGGGTGAACTTGCGGCATGGGTTGGTACCTGGGACTTCGATGTTGTGGCCATTTCGGAGACATGGATAGAGCAGGGACAGGAATGGTTGTTGCAGGTGCCGGGATTTAGATATTTCAGTAAGCTCAGGGAAGGTGGTAAAAGAGGGGGAGGGGTGGCATTGTTAGTCAAGGACAGTATTACGGTGGCAGAAAGGACGTTTGATGAGGACTCGTCTACTGCGGTAGTATGGGCTGACGTTAGAAACAGGAAAGGAGAGGCCACCCTGTTAGGGGTTTTCTATAGGCCACCGAAAAGTTCCAGAGATGTAAAGGAGAGGATTGCAAAGATGATTCTGGACAGGAGTGAAAGCAACAGGGTAGTTGTTATGGGGGACTTTAACTTTCCAAATATTGACTGGAAACGCTATAGTTCAAGTACATTAGATGGGTCCGTTTTTGTCCAATGTCTGACACAGTATGTAGATAGGCCAATGAGAGGCAAGGCCATATTGGATTTGGTTCTGGGTAATGAACCAGGACAGGTGTTAGATTTGGAGGTAGGTGAGCACTTGGTGATAGTGACCACAATTCGATTACGTTTACGAGAGTGATGGAAAGGGACAGGTATATACCGCAGATCAAGAGTTATATCTGGGGGAAAGGCAATTATGATGCGATGAGGCAAGACTGAGGATACATCGGATGGAGAGGAAAACTGCAGGGGATGGGCACAATGGAAATGTGGAGCTTGTTCAAGGAACAGCTACTGCGTGTCCTTGCTAAGTATGTACCTGTCAGGCAGGGAGGAAGTGGTCGAGTGAGGGAACCGTGGTTTACTAAAGCAGTCGAAACACTTGTCAAGAGGAAGAAGGAGACTTATGTAAAGATGAGACATGAAGGTTCAGTTAGGGCGCTCGAGAGTTACAAGTTAGCTAGGAAGGACCTAAAGAGAGAGCTAAGAAGAGCCAGGAGGGGACATGAGAAGTCTTTGGCAGGTAGGATCAAGGATACTGCGAGAGGACACCTCAGAGGGCAGTGAGGCTATATGGGTAGAGATCAGGAATAAGAAGGGTGCAGTCACAATGTTGGGGGTATACTACAGGCCTCCCAACAGCCAGCGGGAGATAGAGGAGCAGATAGGTAGACAGATTTTGGAAAAGAGTAAAAACAACAGGGTTGTGGTGATGGGAGACTTCAACTTCCCCAATATTGACTGGGACTCACTTAGTGCCAGGGGCTTAGACGGGGCGGAGTTTGTAAGGAGCATCCAGGAGGGCTTCTTAAAACAATATGTAAACAGTCCAACTAGGGAAGGGGCGGTACTGGACCTGGTATTGGGGAATGAGCCTGGCCAGGTGGTAGATGTTTCAGTAGGGGAGCATTTTGGTAACAGTGACCACAATTCAGTAAGTTTTAAAGTACTGGTGGACAAGGATAAGAGTGGTCCGAGGATGAATGTGCTAAATTGGGGGAAGGCTAATTATAACAATATTAGGCGGGAACTGAAGAACATAGATTGGGGGCGGATGTTTGAGGGCAAATCAACATCTGACATGTGGGAGGCTTTCAAGTGTCAGTTGAAAGGAATACAGGACAGGCATGTTCCTGTGAGGAAGAAAGATAAATACGGCAATTTTCGGGAACCTTGGATGACGAGTGATATTGTAGGCCTCGTCAAAAAGAAAAAGGAGGCATTTGTCAGGGCTAAAAGGCTGGGAACAGACGAAGCCTGTGTGGCATATAAGGAAAGTAGGAAGGAACTTAAGCAAGGAGTCAGGAGGGCTAGAAGGGGTCATGAAAAGTCATTGGCAAATAGGGTTAAGGAAAATCCCAAGGCTTTTTACACGGACATAAAAAGCAAGAGGGTAGCCAGGGAAAGGGTTGGCCCACTGAAGGATAGGCAAGGGAATCTATGTGCGGAGCCAGAGGAAATGGGCGAGGTACTAAATGAATACTTTGCATCAGTATTCACCAAAGAGAAGGAATTGGTAGATGTTGAGTCTGGAGAAGGGGGTGTAGATAGCCTGGGTCACATTGTGATCCAAAAAGACGAGGTGTTGGGTGTCTTAAAAAATATTAAGGTAGATAAGTCCCCAGGGCCTGATGGGATCTACCCCAGAATACTGAAGGAGGCTGGAGAGGAAAATGCTGGGGCCTTGACAGAAATCTTTGGATCCTCGCTGTCTTCAGGGGATGTCCCGGAGGACTGGAGAATAGCCAATGTTGTTCCTCTGTTTAAGAAGGGTAGCAAGGATAATCCCGGGAACTACAGGCCGGTGAGCCTTACTTCAGTGGTAGGGAAATTACTGGAGAGAATTCTTCGAGACAGGATCTACTCCCATTTGGAAGCAAATGGACGTATTAGTGAGAGGCAGCACGGTTTTGTGAAGGGGAGGTCGTGTCTCACTAACTTGATAGAGTTTTTCGAGGAGGTCACTAAGATGATTGATGCAGGTAGGGCAGTAGATGTTGTCTATATGGACTTCAGTAAGGCCTTTGACAAGGTCCCTCATGGTAGACTAGTACAAAAGGTGAAGTCACACGGGATCAGGGGTGAACTGGCAAGGTGGATACAGAACTGGCTAGGCCATAGAAGGCAGAGGGTAGCAATGGAGGGATGCTTTTCTAATTGGAGGGCTGTGACCAGTGGTGTTCCACAGGGATCAGTGTTGGGACCTTTGCTGTTTGTAGTATATATAAATGATTTGGAGGAAAATGTAACTGGTCTGATTAGTAAGTTTGCAGACGACACAAAGGTTGGTGGAATTGCGGATAGCGATGAGGACTGTCTGAGGATACAGCAGGATTTAGATTGTCTGGAGACTTGGGCGGAGAGATGGCAGATGGAGTTTAATCCGGACAAATGTGAGGTCATGCATTTTGGAAGGGCTAATGCAGGTAGGGAATATACAGTGAATGGTAGAACCCTCAAGAGTATTGAAAGTCAAAGAGATCTAGGAGTACAGGTCCACAGGTCATTGAAAGGGGCAACACAGGTGGAGAAGGTAGTCAAGAAGGCATACGGCATGCTTGCCTTCATTGGCCGGGGCATTGAGTATAAGAATTGGCAAGTCATGTTGCAGCTGTATAGAACCTTAGTTAGGCCACACTTGGAGTATAGTGTTCAATTCTGGTCGCCACACTACCAGAAGGATGTGGAGGCTTTAGAGAGGGTGCAGAAGAGATTTACCAGAATGTTGCCTGGTATGGAGGGCATAAGCTATGAGGACCGATTGAATAAACTCGGTTTGTTCTCACTGGAACGAAGGAGGTTGAGGGGCGACCTGATAGAGGTATACAAAATTATGAGGGGCATAGACAGAGTGGATAGTCAGAGGCTTTTCCCCAGGGTAGAGGGGTCAATTACTAGGGGGCATAGGTTTAAGGTGAGAGGGGCAAGGTTTAGAGTAGATGTACGAGGCAAGTTTTTTACGCAGAGGGTAGTGGGTGCCTGGAACTCGCTACTGGAGGAGGTAGTGGAAGCAGGGACGATAGGGACATTTAAGGGGCATCTTGACAAATATATGAATAGGATGGGAATAGAAGGATACGGCCCCAGGAAGTGTAGAAGATTGTAGTTTAGTCGGGCAGTATGGTCGGCACGGGCTTGGAGGGCCGAAGGGCCTGTTCCTGTGCTGTACATTTCTTTGTTCTTTGTTCTTTGTTTGATAACCCTAAAGCTTTCTATAGATATGTCAGGAATAAAGGAATGACTAGGGTAAGAATAGGGCCAGTCAAGGACAGTAGTGGGAAGTTGTGCTTGGAGTCCGAGGAGATAGGAGAGGTGCTAAATGAATATTTTTCGTCAGTATTCACACAGGAAAAAGAGCATGTTGTCTCGGAGAATACTGAGATTCAGGCTACTAGACTAGAAGGGCTTGAGGTTCATAAGGAGGAGGTGTTAGCAATTCTGGAAAGTGTGAAAATAGATAAGTCACCTGGGCCGGATGGGATTTATCCTAGGATTCTCTGGGAAGCTAGGGAGGAGATTGCTGAGCCGTTGGCCTTGATCTTTAAGTCATCTTTGTCTACAGGAATAGTGGTAGAAGACTGGAGGATAGCAAATGTTGTCCCCTTGTTCAAGAAGGGGAGTAGAGATATCCCCGGTAACTATAGACCAGTGAGCCTTACTTCTGTTGTGGGGAAAATCTTGGAAAGGTTTATAAGAGATAGGATGTATAATCATCTGGAAAGGAATAATTTGATTAGAGATAGTCAACACGGTTTTGTGAACATAAGAACATAAGAACTAGGAACAGGAGTAGGCCACCTGGCCCCTCGAGCCTGCTCCGCCATTCAATGAGATCATGGCTGATCTTTGTGGACTCAGCTCCACTCTCCGGCCCGTACACCATATCCCCGAATCCCTTTATTCTTTAGAAAGGTATCTATCTTTTTCTTAAAAACGTTTAAAGAAGGAGCCTCAACTGCTTCACTGGGCAAGGAATTCCAGAGATTCACAACTCTTTGGGTGAAGAAGTTCCTCCTAAACTTGGTCCTAATTTTCCTTGTCTTTGAACCCATATCTCTACATAATAACCTGTCACGTAACCTGCTGCCTTGCTCTCCATTAACCATTATACTGTCCATAGCTTTACCCTTCCTTTCCCCCCCAACTTGCTAGTTTAAAGTCCTTGTGACCAACCTATTTATCCTATTCGCTAGAACACTGGTCCCAGAATGGTTCAGGTGAAGACCGTCCCAACGGTACAGGTCCCTCCTGCCCCAGTACTGATGCCAATGCCCCATGAAATGGAATCCCTCTTTCCCGCACCACTCCTTTAGCCACGTGTTAACTTCCCTAATTTTCTCAACCCTATGCCAATTGGCACGTGGATTGGGTAGTAATCCAGAGATTATAACCCTGGAGGACCTGTTCTTTAATTTAGTCCGTAGTGTTTGATAATCCCCAAACAGGTCCTCTTTCCTAGTCTTACCTATGTTGTTAGTCCCAACGTGGACCACAACAACTGGATCCTCCCCCTCCCTCTCCAAAATCCTTTCAAGCCGATCAGAGATGCCCCTCACCCTGGCACCGGGCAGGCAACATACCATGCGGGACTCATGATCTGGATTACAAAGGATGCCATCAATCCCCTTAATTATAGAATCCTCTACAACAACCACTTGTCTTTTTGCTCCCCCCTCTTGAATGGCTTCCTGTACCATGGTGCAGTGGTCAGTCAACGCATCCTCCCTACAGCCCTCTTCCTCATCCACACAGGGAGCAAGAACCTCATACCTGTTGGACAAGGTCAAGGGCTGAGGCTCCTCAACTCCTAAACTCAGGATCCCCCTACCTGCCTCCCTTGCAGTCACACCACTCTGTCCCTGACCACTGACCGAATTAACAGTACTTATTCTACCAGGTGTGACTGCCTCCTGAAACAAAGCATCCAGGTAATTTTCCCCCTCCCTGATGTGCCGCAGTCTGTGCAGCTCGGTCTCCAGCTCATCAATTCTGAGCCAAAGTTCCTCGAGCTGCCAACACTTGCTGCAGATGTGGTCACTGACGGTCTCAATGGGATCCACCAGTTCCATCATCATACAGCAACAGCACATCACCTGTCCAGCCATATTCAACTAGTTAATTAATTTAAATAATTAAAGAAAATTTTTTTTTTTTTTAACAGAACCTCAAGGATAAACCCGAACACCAACAAAAAACACTGCCCTCTCTCGCCACTCACCCGAACTCTATCACTCACCTAAACTCAGATGCACTCTGTTCCAATCAGCACCCCCGTGTCTAAAGGCACTCCTGCCACACCTTTTGTACCCTGCCTGATTTCCAATGAGCCAATAGGACCGCTCCAGGAAGTGAAGTCTCCAACTGCCACTCGACCTGTAAACTAAGCTCTATTAAATATGCACTCACCTCTCCCAGCAACCCTGCAGCCTGTGGCCTTCTCAAGGAACTGAAGTCCCTTTTAAATATGCACTCACCTCTCCCAGCAACCCTGCAGCCTGCGGCCTGCTCCAGGAACTGAAGTCTCTTTTAAATATGCACTCACCTCTCCCAGCAACCCTGCAGCCTGTGGACTGCTCCAGGAACTGAAGTCTCTTTTAAATATGCACTCACCTCTCCCAGCAACCCTGCAGCCTGCTCCAGGAACTGAAGTCTCTTTTAAATATGCACTCACCTCTCCCAGCAACACCGCAGCCTGCGGCCTGCTCCAGGAACTGAAGTCTCTTTTAAATGTGCACTCACCTCTCCCAGCAACCCTGCAGCCTGCGGCCTGTTCCAGGAACTGAAGTCTCTTTTAAATATGCACTCACCTCTTCCAGCAACCCTGCAGCCTGCGGCCTGCTCCAGGAACGGAAGTCTCTTTTAAATATGCACTTACCTCTCCCAGCGACCCTGCAGCCTGCGGCCTGCTCCAGGAACTGAAGTCTCTTTTAAATATGCACTCACCTCTCCCAGCAACCCTGCAGCCTGCGGCCTCCTCCAGGAACTGAAGTCTCTTTTAAATATGCACTCACCTCTCCCAGCAACCCTGCAACCTGTGGCCTGCTCCAGGAACTGAAGTCTCTTTTAAATATGCACTCACCTCTCCCAGCAACCCTGCAGCCTGCTCCAGGAACTGAAGTCTCTTTTAAATATGCACTCACCTCTCCCAGCAACCCTGCAGCCTGTGGCCTGCTCCAGGAACTGAAGTCCCTTTTAAATATGCACTCACCTCTCCTAGCAACCCTGCAGCCTGCGGCCTGCTCCAGGAACTGAAGTCTCTTTTAAATATGCACTCACCTCTCCCAGCAACCCTGCAGTCTGTGGACTGCTCCAGGAACTGAAGACACTTTTAAATATGCACTCACCTCTCCCAGCAACCTGTAGCCTGCTCCAGGAACTGAAGTCTCTTTTAAATATGCACTCACCTCTCCCAGCAACCCTGCAGCCTGTGGCCTGCTCCAGGAACTGAAGTCTCTTTTAAATATGCACTCACCTCTCCCAGCAACCCTGCAGCTTGCTCCAGGAACTGAAGTCTCTTTTAAATATGCACTCACCTCTCCCAGCAACCCTGCAGCCTGCGGCCTGCTCCAGGAACTGAAGTCTCTTTTAAATATGCACTCACCTCTCCCAGCAACCCTGCAGCCTGTGGCCTGCTCCAGGAACTGAAGTCTCTTTTAAATATGCACTCACCTCTCCCAGCAATCCTGCAGCCTGTGGCCTGCTCCAGGAACTGAAGACTCTTTTAAATATGCACTCACCTCTCCCAGCAACCCTGCAGCCTGTAGCCTGCTCCAGGAACTGAAGTCTCTTTTAAATATGCACTCACCACTTCCAGCAACCCTGCAGCCTGCGGCCTGCTCCAGGAACTGAAGTCTCTTTTGAATATGCACTTACCTCTCCCAGCAACCCTGCAGCCTGCTCCAGGAACTGAAGTCTCTTTTAAATATGCACTCACCTCTCCCAGCAACCCTGCAGCCTGCGGCCTGCTCCAGGAACTGAAGTCTCTTTTAAATATGCACTCACCTCTCCCAGCAACCCTGCAGCCTGTGGCCTGCTCCAGGAACTGAAGTCTCTTTTAAATATGCACTCACCTCTCCCAGCAATCCTGCAGCCTGTGGCCTGCTCCAGGAACTGAAGTCTCTTTTAAATATGCACTCACCTCTCCCAGCAACCCTGCAGCCTGCTCCAGGAACTGAAGTCTCTTTTAAATATGCACTCACCTCTCCCAGCAACCCTGCAGCCTGTGGCCTGCTCCAGGAACTGAAGTCTCTTTTAAATATGCACTCACCTCTCCCAGCAACCCTGCAGCCTGTGGCCTTCTCAAGGAACTGAAGTCTCTTTTAAATATGCACTCATCTCTCCCAGCAACCCTGCAGCCTGCTCCAGGAACTGAAGTCTCTTTTAAATATGCACTCACCTCTCCCAGCAACCCTGCAGCCCGTGGCCTGCTCCAGGAACTGAAGTCTCTTTTAAATATTCACTCACCTCTCCCAGCAATCCTGCAGCCTGTGGCCTGCTCCAGGAACTGAAGTCTCTTTTAAATATGCACTCACCTCTCCCAGCAACCCTGCAGCCTGTGGCCTGCTCCAGGAACTGAAGTCTCTTTTCAATATGCACTCACCTCTCCCAGCAATCCTGCAGCCTGTGGCCTGCTCCAGGAACTGAAGTCTCTTTTAAATATGCACTCATCTCTCCCAGCAACCCTGCAGCCTGCTCCAGGAACTGAAGTCTCTTTTAAATATGCACTCACCTCTCCCAGCAACCCTGCAGCCTGTGGCCTTCTCAAGGAACTGAAGTCTCTTTTAAATATGCACTCACCTCTCCCAGCAATCCTGCAGCCTGTGGCCTGCTCCAGGAACTGAAGTCTCTTTTAAATATGCACTCATCTCTCCCAGCAATCCTGCAGCCTGCTCCAGGAACTGAAGTCTCTTTTAAATATGCACTCACCTCTCCCAGCAACCCTGCAGCCTGTGGCCTGCTCCAGGAACTGAAGTCTCTTTTAAATATGCACTCACCTCTCCCAGCAATCCTGCAGCCTGTGGCCTGCTCCAGGAACTGAAGTCTCTTTTAAATATGCACTCACCTCTCCCAGCAACCCTGCAGCCTGCTCCAGGAACTGAAGTCTCTTTTGAATATGCACTCACCTCTCCCAGCAACCCTGCAGCCTGTGGCCTGCTCCAGGAACTGAAGTCTCTTTTAAATATGCACTCACCTCTCCCAGCAACCCTGCAGCCTGTGGCCTGCTCCAGGAACTGAAGTCTCTTTTAAATATGCACTCACCTCTCCCAGCAACCCTGCAGCCTGTGGCCTTCTCAAGGAACTGAAGTCTCTTTTAAATATGCACTCATCTCTCCCAGCAACCCTGCAGCCTGCTCCAGGAACTGAAGTCTCTTTTAAATATGCACTCACCTCTCCCAGCAACCCTGCAGCCCGTGGCCTGCTCCAGGAACTGAAGTCTCTTTTAAATATTCACTCACCTCTCCCAGCAATCCTGCAGCCTGTGGCCTGCTCCAGGAACTGAAGTCTCTTTTAAATATGCACTCACCTCTCCCAGCAACCCTGCAGCCTGTGGCCTGCTCCAGGAACTGAAGTCTCTTTTAAATATGCACTCACCTCTCCCAGCAATCCTGCAGCCTGTGGCCTGCTCCAGGAACTGAAGTCTCTTTTAAATATGCACTCATCTCTCCCAGCAACCCTGCAGCCTGCTCCAGGAACTGAAGTCTCTTTTAAATATGCACTCACCTCTCCCAGCAACCCTGCAGCCTGTGGCCTGCTCCAGGAACTGAAGTCTCTTTTAAATATGCACTCACCTCTCCCAGCAAGCCTGCAGCCTGTAGCCTGCTCCAGGAACTGAAGTCTCATTTAAATATGCACTCACCTCTCCCAGCAACCCTGCAGCCTGTGGCCTGCTCCAGGAACTGAAGTCTCTTTTAAATATGCACTCACCTCTCCCAGCAACCCTGCAGCCTGTGGCTGCTCCAGGAACTGAAGTCTCTTTTAAATATGCACTCACCTCTCCCAGCAACCCTGCAGCCTGCGGCCTGCTCCAGGAACTGAAGTCTCATTTAAATATGCACTCACCTCTCCCAGCAACCCTGCAGCCTGTGGCCTGCTCCAGGAACTGAAGTCTCTTTTAAATATGCACTCACCTCTCCCAGCAACCCTGCAGCCTGTGGCCTGCTCCAGGAACTGAAGTCTCTTTTAAATATGCACTCACCTCTCCCAGCAACCCTGCAGCCTGCGGCCTGCTCCAGGAACTGAAGTCTCTTTTAAATATGCACTCACCTCTCCCAGCAAGCCTGCAGCCTGCGGCCTGCTCCAGGAACTGAAGTCTCTTTTAAATATGCACTCACCTCTCCCAGCAACCCTGCAGCCTGCGGCCTGCTCCAGGAACTGAAGTCTCTTTTAAATATGCACTCACCTCTCCCAGCAACCCTGCAGCCTGCTCCAGGAACTGAAGTCTCTTTTAAATATGCACTCACCTCTTCCAGCAACCCTGCAGCCTGTGGCCTGCTCCAGGAACTGAAGTCTCTTTTAAATATGCACTCACCTCTCCCAGCAACCCTGCAGCCTGCGGCCTGCTCCAGGAACTGAAGTCTCTTTTAAATATGCACTCACCTCTCCCAGCAACCCTGCAGCCTGCTCCAGGAACTGAAGTCTCTTTTAAATATGCAATCACCTCTTCCAGCAACCCTGCAGGCTGCGGCCTGCTCCAGGAACTGAAGTCTCTTTTAAATATGCACTCACCTCTCCCAGCAACCCTGCAGCCTGCGGCCTGCTCCAGGAACTGAAGTCTCTTTTAAATATGCACTCACCTCTCCCAGCAACCCTGCAGCCTGCGGCCTGCTCCAGGAACTGAAGTCTCTTTTAAATATGCACTCACCTCTCCCAGCAACCCTGCAGCCTGCTCCAGGAACTGAAGTCTCTTTTAAATATGCAATCACCTCTTCCAGCAACCCTGCAGGCTGCGGCCTGCTCCAGGAACTGAAGTCTCTTTTAAATATGCACTCACCTCTCCCAGCAACCCTGCAGCCTGCGGCCTGCTCCAGGAACTGAAGTCTCTTTTAAATATGCACTCACCTCTCCCAGCAACCCTGCAGCCTGCTCCAGGAACTGAAGTCTCTTTTAAATATGCACTCACCTCTCCCAGCAACCCTGCAGCCTGCTCCAGGAACTGAAGTCTCTTTTAAATATGCACGCACCTCTCCCAGCAACCCTGCAGCCTGTGGCATGCTCCAGGAACTGAAGTCTCTTTTAAATATGCACTCACCTCTCCCAGCAACCCTGCAGCCTGTGGCCTGCTCCAGGAACTGAAGTCTCTTTTAAATATGCACTCACCTCTCCCAGCAACCCTGCAGCCTGCTCCAAGAACTGAAGTCTCTTTTACATATGCACTAACCTCTCGCAGCAACCCTGCAGCCTGTGGCCTGCTCCAGGAACTGAAGTCTCTTTTAAATATGCACTCACCTCTCCCAGCAACCCTGCAGCCTGCGGCCTGCTCCAGCAACTGAAGTCTCTTTTAAATATGCACTCACCTCTCCCAGCAACACTGCAGCCTGCTCCAGGAACTGAAGACTTTTTAAAATATGCACTCACCTCTCCCAGCAACCCTGCAGCCTGTGGCCTTCTCAAGGAACTGAAGTCTCTTTTAAATATGCACTCACCTCTCCCAGCAACCCTGCAGCCTGCGGCCTGCTCCAGGAACTGAAGTCTCTTTTAAATATGCACACACCTCTCCCAGCAACCCTCCTGCCTGTGGCCTGCTCCAGGAACTGAAGTCTCTTTTAAATATGCACTCACCTCTCCCAGCAACCCTGCAGCCTGCGGCCTGCTCCAGGAACTGAAGTCTCTTTTAAATATACACTCACCTCTCCCAGCAACCCTGCAGCCTGCGGCCTGCTCCAGGAACTGAAGTCTCTTTTAAATATGCACTCACCTCTCCCAGCAACCCTGCAGCCTGCGGCCTGCTCCAGGAACTGAAGTCTCTTTTAAATATGCACTCACCTCTCCCAGCAACCCTGCAGCCTGCGGCCTGCTCCAGGAACTTAAGTCTCTTTTAAATATGCACTCACCTCTCCCAGCAACCCTGCAGCCTGTAGCCTGCTCCAGGAACTGAAGTCTCTTTTAAATATGCACTCACCTCTCCCAGCAACCCTGCAGCCTGTGAAGGGTAAGTCGTGCCTCACAAACCTTATAGAGTTCTTTGAGAAGGTGACCAAACATGTGTATGAGGGTAAAGCAGTTGATGTGGTGTATATGGATTTCAGTAAAGCGTTTGATAAGGTTCCCCATGGTAGGCTACTGCAGAAAATACAGAGGCATGGTATTCAGGGTGATTTAGCAGTTTGGTTCAGAAATTGAACCCTGTTGCTGGCCTTGGTCTGCTTTACAAGCCAACTATTTAGCCCACTGTGCTAAACCAGCCCCCTCACTCTCTCGAGGACCAACACTCACTTTCCTTTTTAAATACCCGTAGAAATTCTTACTGTCTGTTTTTATATTTCTTGCTAGCTTTCTCTCGTACCCTAAGTTCTCCTTCCTTATTAATCTTTTAGTCATTCTTTGCTGTTCCTTTTCTAGGCATTCTCAACTTTGCCCCCTGTCTGAGGTGTGGCGATCCTCCAGTTAAATCACTCAAAGGGAAGAACAGCCTACGGTCCTCTGGGACTGGGGAAACTTTTGCATTTACATTTTGTTCAATCTGCCACTCAACCTCCTTGGAGCGTCAGATTGCCATTCTCTACCCACTTACCTGTGCCAAATTCCATCCATGCCTGTCTCGCCCAACCTTCCTGACTAAGACTGGATGAGATCCAGGCAGTGGTTCCCTGAGTTCTAAAAGAATCAGAGTGAATTACGACACGCCCCTTTTTACAGCACTAGCTGCCATAAAGCAGCTGAGTTTCAAGGTCCCATTGAAAATAACCAGCCGGGGATAAGGGAAGTCTCTAAGCTAAGTGTTGGGGTCCAGTCAGGAAGGGGGTGGGGGGTGGGATGTCAGATCGGATCGGGGGTTTCACATCGGGTTGGGTCAGGTCAAGTCTGGAGGGGAGGTGAGTGGGGAGTCCTGCATGGTGGGTCTTCCGGGGGGAGTGCCGTGGGTGGATTGCTTAGGGTGGGGTGGGGGAGTCCTCTGTGGGGTTGGTTTTGTGGGGAGTGTATTGTGCAGGGCTTGGTTTGTGTTTGTTAAGTAGTTACTCAGAAGTTAGAAGTGACTTTTCCCTTATAACTCTTTCAGTGTAACTATTGGTGTAAAACTGGGAGAACCATCCGAAGTTAGCGATTTAAATCACTTCTGTCAGATGGTTCCCAGCGCAATTGTCCGGAGGAAGATAGCGCTTCTGGATAATTGCCGGGGAAAGCCTTACCTGTAAACCTCCCAAAGGGATTTCCCAGCACATCATTGGGGTTCCCCAAAATGCAATGCTGGGGAGCCAGAAAATTCCAGGCCATGACCAGGATACTCCGAGCCTCCACGCCGCAATTGCGCCCGGCGCGGGGGCGGTGAATGGGGCGTTGGACCCGATCGTGGGTCCAATGCCATCCCGTGATTCTCTGGCGACTGGAGAATCGCCACCAGTCGTACGCGCGCGCGGTCGGCGTGGCGCTGTTGGGGCTGTTGAAGCCCCCATGGGGATTCTCCGCGGATGACCGGCCGAGTTCCCACCGGCGTGGTTCACGTAGGGTTCCACCCAGTGGGAGCTCGGCGTCGCGGCTGCGGTGGCCGTCCTTGTGGGGGGATCCGTCACTGGCCTCCACGGCGGCCAGGCCCGCGAACGGGGGCCACCGATCGGCGGGAGCAGGCCAACACTACTGTTGCAGGCAGGGCATTCCACGCCCTTACGACTCTCTGAGTAAAGAACCTACCTCTGACATCTGTCCTATTTCTATCTCTCCTCAATTTAAAGCTATGTCCCCTCATGCTAGCCATCACAATCTGAGGAAAAAGTCTCTCACTGTCCACCCTATCCAATCCTCTGATCATCTTGTGTGCCTCAATTAAGTCACCTCTTAACCTTCTTCTCTCTAACGTAAACAGCCTCAAGTCCATCAGCCTTTCCTCATAAGATCTTCCCTCCATCCCAGGCAACATTCTGGTAAATCTCCTCTGCATTTCCCATTCCCATGCGTCCACATCCAGAATTGTACGCAATACTCCAAATGCGGCCGCACCAGAGTTTTGTACAGCTGCAACATGACCTCATGGCTCCGAAACTCACTCCCTCTACTAATAAAAGCTAACACAACGTACGCCTTCTTAACAACCCTATCAACCTGGGTGGCAACTTTCAGGGATCTATGCACATGGATACCGAGATCTCTGCTCATCCGCACTACCAAGAATCTTACCATTAGCCCAGTACTCTGTCTTCCTGTTACTCCTTCCAAAATGAATCACCTCACACTTCTCTGCATTAAACTCCATTTGCCACTTCTCAGCCCAGCTCTGCAGCTTATCTGTGTCCCTCTGTAACCTGCAACATCCTTCCGCACTGTCCACAACTCCACCGACCTTAGTGTCATCCGCAAATTTACTCATCCATCCTTCTACGCCCTCCTCCAGGAAAAATTTACAAAAATAACAAACAGCAGTTGCCCTAAAACAGATCCTTGTGGTACACCACTAGTAACTGAACTCCAGGCTGTACATTTCCCATCAACCACCACCCTCTGTCTTCTTACAGCTAGCTAATTTCTGATCCAAACTGCTAAATCACCCTCAATCCCATGCCTCCGTAATTTCTGTAATAGCCTACCGTGAGGAACCTTATCAAACGCTTTACTGAAATCCATATACACCACATCAACTGCTTTAACCTCGTCCACCTGTTTGGTCACCTTCTCAAAGAACTCTATAAGGTTTGTGAGGCACGACCTACCCGTGTTGACTATCCCTAATCAAATTATTCCTTTCTAGATGATTATAAATCCTATCTCTTATATTCCTTTACAAGACTTTGCCCATAACAGAAGTAAGGCTCACTGGTCTATAGTTACCGGGGTTGTCTCTACACTCCTTCTTGAACAAGGGGACAACATTTGCAATCCTCCAGTCTAATGGCACTATTCCTGTAGACAATGACGACATAAAGATCAAAGCCAAAGGCTACGGGGCTTCCCAGAGAATCCTTGGATAAATCCCATCCGACCCAGGGGACTTATCTATTTTCACACTTTCCAGAATTGCTAACACCTCCTCCTTATGAACCTCAATCCCGTCTAGTCTGGTAGCCTGAATCTCAGTATTCTCCTTAATAACATTGTCTTTTTCCTGTGTGCACACTGACGAAAAATATTCATTTAGTGCCCCTCCTATCTCCGCGGACTCCACGCACAACTTCCCACTACTGTCCTTGACTGGCCCTACTCTTACCCTAGTCATTCTTTTATTCCTGACATACCTACAGAAAGCTTTAGGGTTTTCCTTGATCCTACCTGCCAAGGACTTCTCATGTCTTCTTAGCTCTCTCTTTAGGTCCTTCCTAACTTGTAACTCTCAAGTGCCCTAACTGAACCTTCACGTCTCATCTTTACATAAGCCTCCTT
Organism: Scyliorhinus torazame; assembly: GCF_047496885.1. Taxonomy (NCBI): domain Eukaryota; kingdom Metazoa; phylum Chordata; class Chondrichthyes; order Carcharhiniformes; family Scyliorhinidae; genus Scyliorhinus; species Scyliorhinus torazame. Next base: position 87,340,282 of record NC_092723.1, read on the forward strand.
CTTCCCCTTGACAAGTGATTCAACTACTTTAGTAAAACACGGTTCCCTTGCTCGACCACTTCCTCCATGCCTGACAGGTACATACTTATCAAGGACACGCAGTAGCTGTTCCTTGAACAAGCTCCACATTTTAATTGTGCCCATCCCCTGCAGTTTCCGTCCCCATCCTATGCATCCTGAGTCTTGCCTTATCGCATCATAATTGTCTTTCCCCCAGATATAACTCTTGCCCTGCGGTATATACCTATCCCTTTCCATCGCTAAAGTAAACGCAATGGAATTGTGGTCACCATCACCAAAGTACTCACCTACCTCCAAATCTAACACCTGTCCTGGTTCATTACCCAGTACCAAATCCAATGTGGCCTCGCCTCTTGTTGGCCTATCAACATACTGGGCGGGGTTCTCCCCTACCCGGCGGGGCGGGGTGATCCGGTGCAATGGAGTGGCGGGAACCACTCCGGCATCGGCCGCCCCAAATGTCTCCACACCTTTAGGGGCCAAGCCCTCACTTTGAGGGGCTAGGCCCGCGCCGGCATGGTTTGCGCTCCGCCGGCTGGCGGGAAAGGCCTTTGGCGCCACGCCAACGGGGGCCGAAAGATCTTCGGCGGGCAACGCATGCGCGGGAGCGACAGCGGCTGCTGATGTCATCCCCGCGCATGCACAGGGGAGGGGGTCTCTTCCGCCTCTGCCATAGTGAAGACCATGGCGAAGGCAGAAGAAAAAGAGTGCCCTCACGGCACAGGCCCGCCCGTGGATCGGTGGGCCCTGATTGTGGGCCAGGCCACCGTGGGGGCACACCACGAGGCCAGATCGCCCCGTGCCCCCCCAGGACCCCGGAGCCTGCCCGCGCCGCCTTGTCCCGCCGTTCAAAAGGTGGTCTAATCCACGCTGGCGGGACAGGCATTCCAGCAGCGGGACTTTGGCCCATCGCGGGCCGGAGAATCGGAGGGGGTGGGCCCGCCGACCGGCGCGGCGCGATTCCCGCCCCCGCCGAATCTCTGGTGGCGGAGACTTCGGGACACGGCAGGGGCGGGATGCACGCCAGCCCCCGGCGATTCTCCGACCTGGCGTGGGGTCGGAGAATCACGCCCACTGTGTCAGGAAACCCTCCTGCACACATTGGACAAAAACTGACCCATCTAAAGTACTCGAACTATAGACTTTCCAGTCAATATTTGGAAAGTTAAAGTCCCCCATAACAACTACCCTGTCACTTTCGCTCCTATCCAGAATCATCTTTGCAATCCTTTCCTCTACATCTCTGGAACTTTTTGGAGGCCTATAGAAAACTCCCAACAGGGTGACCTCTCCTTTCCTGGTTCTAACGTCAGCCCATACTACCTCAGTAGACGAGTCCTCATCAGACGTCCTTTCTGCCACCTTAATACTGTCCTTGACTAACAATGCCACACCTCCCCCTCTTTTACCACCTTCCCTGAGTTTACTGAAACATTTAAACCCCGGAACCTGCAACAACCATTCCTATCCCTGCTCTATCCATGTCTCCGAAATGGCGACAACATCGAAGTCCCAGGTACCCAGGGACCTGAACCAATAAAGCTTCTGACTCAGAGACAGGCGTGTTACCACTGAACTGATCTACAGTTTTCCTGCGTCTGCCTGTATCCACTTTTAAATTCAGCACATTTATAAATTTCAACATAGACGCACAGGTCACCTTTCTAAGTATGAGATACTTGCATACCAACAATCTGGATGTCAATGACCACTGCATTCACCAGGGTGTCCGTCTGGGCTGTGAGCTTGTATTTCCCGGAATCCTTTCTCTCCAGCTTCCTGATGAATAAGATTGTGTCCATGGGACTATTCCGGATATTGACACAGGCTGTGTCCACAGGCTGATCATCCTTTGTCCAGGTAATGGAAGGCTGGGGATTGCCCTGTGCACATTGGAAAGGAAATGTTCTTTTAATAAATAAAACTGCAGCTACTGTGAATGGGATAGTCACTCAGATTGTTTTGCTGTGATCACAAAATCTCATCACCAGCCTCAGGAAAACGAGAGGCCTCTCTTCAGGAACAAGATCAGGCGTATAGAGAGCTGCTGAGCACACGGATCCTCAGGAGAAGTTTAAATTTAGAAAGTGTCCATAATGTCAGAATGAGCAGAGAGCAAAAAATAAACACAGAGGGAATTTGAGAAAGTAATGTGCAAACATGGAGGAGATCATCACAAGGTGGAACAGTGGGGGTAAGTTACAGGTAAATGTTTAACTTAATCAAAAAATTGTTCTTGATGGTGTTGAGTTTCTCGAGTGTTGTTGGAACTGCACTCATCCAGGCAAGTGGAGAATATTCCATCAGTCTCCTGACCTGAACCTTGTAGGTGGTGGACAGGCTTTGTGGGATCAGGAGGGGAGTTACTTGCCGCAAGATTCCCAGCCTCTTATTTGCTCTTGTAGCCACAGTATTTATATGGCTAGTCCAGTTCAGTTTCTGATCATTGGAAACCCCCAGGATGTTGATAGTGGGGGATCCAATAATGGAAATGCCATTGAATGTCATGGGGAGATGGTTATATTCTCGCTTGTTGGGAACATAGGAGATAGGAGTACGAGTTGCCATTCGGCCGCTCGAGCCTTCTCTGCTATTCCACTGGATCATAGCTGATCTTCAATATCATTTTCCCACACTATCCCCGTATCCTTTGATGTCTTTAGAAGTCTGTCAATCTCTGTCTTGAACAGACTCAATGACTGAGTCTCCACCGTCCTCTCGGGTTGAGAATTCCAGCAATTCCCCACCCTCAGAGTGAAGAAATTCCTCTACATCTCATTCCGAAATAGCTTGCCCCTTGAGGACGGTTATTGTATGGCACTTGTGTGGTGTGAATGTTACTTGTCACTTAACAGTCCAAGCCAAAATGTTGCCTTGGTCTTGGTGCTTGCTGGCATGGACGACCTCAGTGCCCGAGGACTTGCAGATTGTGGTTGATCATGTGCTACTTCTAATGGCCCACAACGCCCCATGGATGGCCAGTTTTGAGCTGCTCGATTTGTCCCGAATCTTATAATAATAATCTTATAATAATCTTTATTGTCACAAATAGGCTTACATTAACACTGCATTGACGTTACTATGAAAAGCCCCTAGTCACCACATTCCGGCGCCTGTTCGGCACTTGTGGGAGGAAACCAGAGCACCCGGAGGAAACCCACGCAGACACGGGGAGAATGTGCAGACTCGGTGGCCCAAGCTGGGAATTGAACCTGGGACCCTGGAGCTGTGAAGCACCAGTGATACCCACTGTGACCCCTCTTTGACCCCCATGTTTAACTGCTTTTTGAAGCTCTTTGATTCTTCACTCTTCCACCCACCATCTTGTCCCACTCTTTGACCATCCCTCCAAATTGGCCCATTCTTTGAATCCCCCTATGTTGACCCACTCTTGACTCCTCCGTGATGATCCACACTTTGATCATCCCCCAACCCCGCACCACTTTGACCACACTTTGGTTCCTCTAATGCTGACCCACTCTTTGACCACACCCCTCCTCATGATGATCCACTCTTTGAACCGTCCTATGCTGAGTTGCTTTGCCCCCTCCCCCCCCGCCCCCCACATGTTGGCCCACTCTTTGATGACACAGTGATTATTATGTTTGTTATAGCAAAATGGATTAGTGGTTAAAAATTTATTTAAATTAAAAATTAATGATGAAACCTTTCCTTAAAGCTTCAGCCACAATAATGTGAATCTGAGCAAACGTGCTGCTGGTGTAACTTCACCTTGCATTGGGTTGAAAAAAACAAGTTTAAAATGCCTTACTTCCTGAAACACACTCAACCCTCATACTGGGAGGCAAGCTACAATTGGATGCTCTTCCATCTGCTCTATGAAGATGTGACTGTAGTCACTCACCTATCAATCTGTAATATTTTATACATGTCTTAAAACTTATCAATTCTCTCTGTTCAAGTTGTGCTTGTTGCAAACTGGTGATTCAAACATTTAGAATACATTCTTAGTTTGTTCTCTTGGCAACTATTGACTATGACACAGCAAGAAGCCATAATTTTATTCTACAGGTGGCATGAGGAGGCAGGCCGCCCAATCCCGCTTAGCTTGAATAGGGACTGAGCTCTGCTTTGTTGGTGTTCATCGGATTTGCAAACTGAATGACTGAGCTAGTGAGTGACCCAGAGCCACTATTGGAACTTCATCGCAGGTTTGGATAGAGATGGAGTGGGGCGAATATACTGGCAAAAAATAAGACAATCTTATTATAGAACGTTAAAAGTCACTGAATTTGTTGAAAGTTTATTTTAATGAGAGAGAGGCATGTGTGCCAGATCCGCTAGGACCCATTCAGCTTCAATTAACAAGGAATTTAATATTATATCTTTGTATATGGAACAACTGGTCATTAAGTGAAAGGATGGAACAATTTTAAAACAATCTTTTGTGCCAGTTGCATATTAATTCAGAAGTAGAGTTGTTAATCATGTTAAGTGTTTGTATGAATTTGCAACATGAATATTTGCAAACTGAATATTTACTGAATTGTTAGGAATCTGCAATGAACAATTGGAGCGAGGTATATTGTTTGTTACTTTACACCACTGATTCATTTTTCTTCTGTGTAATCTTACATTTTTAAGGAGTAAATAAGCAGATTTAGCCTGAATTATAGTGATTGCCTGCGCGGTATATCCAATGGTTTTGAGAGAACTGGATGGCATGGAGCATATTATTTCAGATGTACAATCTAGTGTTCACCTTGGGTCCACTATTCCACATGCTTTAGACACAAGGTCAAGTTCTTCTTCAGAGGTACATATGGGCATATGAATTAGGAGCATGAATAGGCCATTCAGCTCCTTAAGCCTGCTCCGTCATTCAAGAACATCATGGCTGGTCAGAATGTAACCTTAACACCACATTCCTGCCTACCCTGCCTAACCTTTCACCCCCTTGTCAATCAACTTCAGCCTTAAAAATATTCAAAGACTCTGCCTCAACCACCTTTCGAGGAAGAGAGTTCCAAAGACTCATAAACCTCTAAGAGAACATTTCTTTCCTCATCTCTGTCTTAAATGAGTGACCCCGAGAAGCAGCACAGTGGCACAGTGGTTAGCACTGCTGCCTCACACGCTGAGGACCCGAGTTTGATCCCGCCCTGGGTCACTGTCTGTGTGGAGTTTTCACATTCTCCCTGTGACTGCGTGGGTTTCACCCCCACAACCCAAAAGATGTGCAGGGTAGGTGGATTGGCCAAGCTAAATTGGTTCTTAATTGGGAAAAAAAAGAATTGGGCACTTTAAATTTTAAAAAGAGTGACCCCTTATTTTTAATCAGTGACCCCCTAGTTCTAGATTCTCCCACAGGAGGAAACATCCTCTCCACATCAACCCTGTCAATATCCCTCAAGGTTTTATATGTTTCAATCAAGTTGCCTCTTATTCTTCTAAACTCCAGTGGATACAAGCCCAACCTGTCCAACCTTTCCATCCATTCCAGGTGTTAGTCTGGTAAACCTTCTCTGAACAGTTTCCAACACATTTGCATCTTTCCTGAAATAAGGTGACCAATAATATACACAATACTCCAGCTGTGGTCTCACCAATGCCGTGAACAACTGAAGCATACCTTCCCTACTTTCGTAATCAATTCCCCTCACAATAAACAATAACATTCTATTTGCTGTACTTGCCTTTTGTGATTCATGCACTCGGACCCCAGATCCTTCTACATCTCTCACCATTTAGTTAACATGCTTTGTTTTTATTCGTCCTGCCAAAATGGACCACCTCACATTATACTCTGGTATACTCTGATTTGCTGGATCTTTGCCCACTCACCTAACCTATATCCTTTCGTTGCCTCATGTCCTCTTCAGAACTTACTTTCCCCTACCTACCTTTGTATCACCAGCAAATTTAGTGCAAATTAATTACAATCGGTACAATCATGTTGAGTCCTCAGAACTAATTCCTGTGACACAGTACTCATCACATCCTGCCAACCAGGAAGTTACCCATTTATGCCTACTCTCTGCTTCCTGTTAATTCACCAGACTTTAATCTATGCCAATATGTTATTCCCTACGCCATGAGCTTTCATTTAACACAATAGTGTTTGATGAGGCATCTTATTAAATGTCTTCTGGAAACCTAAGTCCAAGACATCCACAGGTTCCCCTTTATCCACAGCACATGTTACTACTTGGTTGTGGTCTCAACTCTACTTTGCCAACTGCCTCCCATAACCTTGCCTATAAAAGTCTGTCCAACATTAATAAATTGGTTAAAAATGATTTCCCTTTCACAAAACCATGAAGAGTCTGCCTGGTTACCTTAAATTTATCTATATGCCCTGCTAAGCATCATTAATAATCTCTGCTGGAATTTTCCCTATTATGGATATTAGGCTAACTGGCCTGTAGTTTCTCACTTTCTGTCTTTCTCCCTTTTTGAATAATGGAGTTACATTCGCTATTTTCTAATCTAATGGAACCCTCCCCTGAATATAGGAAGTTTTGGAAGATTAAAACTACTGCATCAATTATCTCACTGAACACATCTTTTAAACCCTATGATGCAGTCCACCAGGACCTAGGCTCTTGTCAGCTGACAGCTCCAACAATTTACTCAGTATCACTTCTCTGGTGACAGTAATGTCCTGAGTTCCTCCCTCCCTTCCATTTTCTGGTTTATAGTTGCTTCTGGGGTGTCACTTGTATCCTTTATAGTGAATACCTGCCATCTCCTTATTCTCCATTATTAATTCCCAGACTCACTTTATTAACTCTTTGTTTAAATATCGAAAGAAACTTTTACTCTTTGTTTTTATATTTCTACTCTAATTTTGTCCCTCCTTATTAATCTTTCAATCCTTCATTACTTTTTTATATTCTGTCTAATTTTCTGACTTACCACTCATCTTTGCACAATTATATACGTTTTCCTTAAGTTTGATACTATCTTTAACATTTTTAATTAACCACGGTTGGTGTGTCTTCCTTTTGGAATTTTTCCTTTCTTGTTGGAATGTGTCTATTCTGTGTATTCTGAAATAGCCCCTTAAATGTAACATAGAAACATAGAAAATAGGAGCAGGATGGGGTAATTTGTTCCTTGGAGCCTGCTTCCCCATTCAATAAGATCATGGCTGATGTGGTAGTCACCACTAGCTGTATTGTATGTATTACGGTAAGACACATATGCTAGAGGCACATGGGTAAATCCCTGCCTGCTGGCTCCGCCCAGTAGCCGGCGTATAAATGTGTGTGCTCACCGGTGCTGCAGCCATTCTGGTTCCAGCTACAGGAGGCACAACATCTTTGCTCAATAAAGCCTCGATTATTCCACTACTCTCGTCTTTGTGGTAATTGATAGTGCATCAGCTGATCCTCTATCTCAACATTATATTCCCATGCTGTCCCCATACCCCTTGATGCAGTTAGAGTTTAGAATCTCTCTATTTTATTCTTAAATATATTCAGTGATTTGGCCTCCACAGAATTCCACAAGTTCATCACCTTCTGAGTGAAGACATTTCTCTAACCTAAACTCTGATTTGAAAAAATTATTAATGATATTACCCAGTCTCCTCTCAGATGTTAGTCTTCATCCAATTTGATCCATTGCATGTGATTTCACTGGATACTGCAAACACTATGGACAAGAAAGTTTCATGGCAATAGTACGGAAGGGTTGTGCTCCAGACCTTGCTGTTCTCATAGGCAAATTGTTTCAGTCTAGCTACAACACTGGCATCTACTTGGGAACATGACAAATTGCCCAGGTAGGTCCTGTACACAAGCATAGAATTTCTGCAGAGTCTGCACTCAGAAAGGGCACCCTACCCAGGCCCACTCCCCCACCCTATCCCCCAAAACCCTACTTAACCTGCACAAGCCCAACTCTTATCAGTCTGCTCTCGATTGTCAGTAAAGTGATGGAAGGGATCATCAACGGAGCTCTCAAGCAGCACTTACTCAGCAATAACCTGTTCACTGACACTAAGTTTGGGTTCCGCCATGGCCACTCAGCTTCTGATATCATTATAGCCTTGGTTCAAACATGGACAAAAGCGCTGAATGGCAGAGGTGTGGTGAGAGGACTGCCCTGACATTAAGGCAGCATTTGACCGAGTATGGCAACAAGGAGCCCTCACAAAACTGGAGTCAATGGGAATCAGGGGGGAAACTCTCCGCTGATTGGAGTCATACCTGGCACAAAGGAAGGTGGTTGTTGAAGGTTGATTATCTCTGTTCCAGTACATCACTGCAGAGTTCCTCAGGATAGTCGGCATAAGGAGGGAGGATGTGTTGGGTATTCTAAAAAGCATTAAGGTGGACAAGTCCCCAGGTCCGGATGGGATCTATCCCAGGTTACTGAGGGAAGTGAGAGAGGAAGTAGCTGGGGTCTTAACAGATATCTTTGCAGCATCCTTGAACACGGGTGGGGTCCCGGAGGACTGGAGAATTGCTAATGTTGTCCCCTTGTTTAAGAAGGGTAGCAGGGATAATCCAGGTAATTATAGACCGGTGAGCCTGACGTCAGTGATAGGGAAGCTGCTGGAGAAGATATTGAGGGATAGGATCTATTCCCCTTTGGAAGAAAATGGGCTTATCAGTGATAGGCAACATGGTTTTGTGCAGGGAAGGTCATGTCTTACCAACTTAATAGAATTCTTTGAGGAAGTGACAAAGTTGATTGATGAGGGAAGGGCTGTAGATGTCATATACATGGACTTCAGTAAGGCATTTGATAATGTTCCCCATGGTAGGCTGATGGAGAAAGTGAAGTCTCATGGGGTCCAGGGTGTACTAGCTAGATGGATAAAGAACTGGCTGGGCAACAGAAGACAGAGAGTAGTAGTGGAAGGGAGCTTCTCAAAATGGAGAACTGTGACCAATGGTGTTCCACAGGGATCCGTGCTGGGACCACTGTTGTTTGTGATATACATAAATGATCTGGAGGAAGGTATAGGTGGTCTGATTAGCACATTTGCATATGACACTAAGATTGGTGGAGTAGGAGATAGTGAAGGGGACTGTCAGAGAACACAGCAGAATATAGATAGATTGGAGAGTTGGGCGGAGAAATGGCAGATGGAGTTCAATCCGGGCAAATGCGAGGTATTGCATTTTGGAAGATCCAATTCAAGAGCGTACTATACAGTAAATGAAAAAGCCCTGGGGAAAATTGATGTACAGAGAGATCTGGGTGTTCAGGTCCATTGTACCCTGAAGGTGGCTGTGCAGGTCGATAGAGTGGTCAAGAAGGCATACGGCGTGCTTTCCTTCATCGGAAGAGGTATTGAGTACAATAGTTGGCAGGTCATGTTACGGTTGTATAAGACTTTGGTTCGGCCACATTTAGAATACTGTGTACAGTTCTGGTCGCCACATTACCAAAAGGATGTGGATGCTTTGGAGAAGGTGCAGAAGAGGTTCACCAGGATGGTGCCTGGTATGGAGGGCGCTAGCTATAAAGAGAGGTAGAGTAGATTAGGATTATTTTCATTAGAAAGACGGAGGTTGAGGGGGGACCTCATTGAGGTCTACAAAATCATGAGCTGAATCGACAGGGTGGATAGCAAGAAGCTTTTTCCCAGAGTGAGGGACTCAATTACTAGGGGTCACGAGTTCAAGGTGAGAGGGAAAAAGTTTAAGGGAGATATGCGTGGAAAGTTCTTTACGCAAAGGGTGGTGGGTGCCTGGAACGCATTGCCGGCAGAGGTGGTAGAGGCGGGCACGATAGCATCATTTAAGATGTACCTAGACAGATACATGAATGGGCAGCGAGCAGAGGGATACAGATCCTTAGAAAATAGGCGACAGTTTTAGATAGAGGATCTGGATCGGCGCAGGCTTGGAGGGCCGAAGGGCCTGTTCCTGTGCTGTAATTTTTCTTTGTTCTATTGTGTCCTAGGTCCAACCATCTTCAGCTGCTTCATCAATGACCTTCCCTCCATCATAAGGTCAGAAGTGGGGATGTTCGCTGATGATTGCACATTGTTCAGCATCATTCGCAACTCCTCAGATACTGAAGTAATCTGTGTCCAAATGCAACAAGACCTGGACAATATCAAGGTTGGGCAAGTAACATTCGTGCCACACAAGTGCCAGTTAATGACCATCTCAAAAAAGGAGAGAATCTAACCATCACCCCTTGACATTCAATGGCATTACAATCGCTCAATCCCCCATTATCAACATCCTGGGGGTTACCATTGACTAGAAACTGAATTGGGTTAGCCATATAAATACTGTGGCTACAAGAGCAGGTCAAAGGTTAGGAATCTTGTGGTGAGAAGCTCACCTCCTGACTCCCCAAAGCCTGTCCACCATCTACAAGTTTCCACTTATGCTTGTAATGGAATATACTCCACTTGCCTGGACGAGTGCAGCTCCAACAACACTCAACAAGCTCAACTCAATCCAGGATGAAGCAGCCTGCTTGATCGGCACCCCATGCCTGCTTGATCGGCACCCCATGTCAACATGGTGGCACTGTGGTTAGTACTGCTGCCTCACAGCTGCAGAGATCTGGGTTCAATTCCATCCTTGGGTGACTGTCTGTGTGGGTTTCTCCCCATGTCCGCTGGGTTTTCTCCGGGTGCCCCGGTTTCCTCCCACAGTCCAAAGATGTGCAGGTTAGGTCAATTGGCCATGCTAAATTGCCCTTAGTGTCCTAAGGTTAGGTGCGGTTACGAGGATTGGGCGGGGGAATGGGCCGAGGTAGGGTGCTCTTTCAAAGGGTTGGTGCAAACATGATGGGCCGAATGGCCTCTCCCTGCACTGTGGTGATTCGATGATCCACAAATATTCATTTCCTTTCCCACCGGCGCACAGTAACAGCAGTATGTATCATCTACAAGGTACACTGCAGGAACTCACCTAACCTCCATAGACAACACCTTCCAAACCCATGATCACTATCATAGAACATAGAAAATACAGCACAGAACAGGCCCTTCGGCCCACGATGTTGTGCAGAACTTTTGTCCTAGATTAAGAACAAATTAATCTACACCCCATCATTCTATCGTAATCCATGTACCTATCCAATAGCCCCTTAAAAGGTCTCTAATGTTTCCAACTCATCATCTAGAAGGACAATGGCAGCAGATACCTGGGAGCCCCACTGCCTGGAATCCCCCCCCCCCCCAAGCCACTCACCAACTTGACTTGGAAATATATCACCACTCCTTCACTGTCGCTGGGTCAAAATCCTGGAAACCCCTCCTTAATAGCACAGTGGGTGTACCTATACCTTAGGGACTGCAGTGATTCAAGAAGGCAGCTCACCACCACCTTCTCAAGGGGCAATTATTAAACATAGAACTATTACAGTAGGAGGCCATTCAGCCCATAGAGTCTGCACCAATCCTCTGAAAGAGCACCCTACTTATGCCACTCCCCCACCCTCTCCCTGTAACCCCACCTAACCGATACATCCTAGGATACTAAGGGGCAAATTAGCATGGCCAATCCACATAACCTGCACATCTTTGGACTAGAGCTAGGCAACAAATGTTGGTCTAGCTAATGATGCCCACATCGCATGAATGAATAGTAAAAAACACATTTTTGACCCAAGGTTTTATTGAGACACATTGCCAGTCTGAGCTGATACTGACCATTATTCATTTGAGTCCAAGAAATGTGTGCAGACTGTGCCGTGTAGTCAACACAAGAATTCAGCACCTCATGGTGCTATTTACTCACCTGGACAGGTATGGAGAGGTTTAATGTCTGCCCAACCTTCCCAATAAAGGTCTCCCTCAAGTTGCGAGGCAAACGGATTTTGGGAGCATCTGTGAGAAGAAAAACAGCAAGGCTCTGAATCGAATTTGAAACTGAGAATCTAAAAGGGAGCAAAGTTTGTGTATTTATTGCAGCTTCCATGACTTCAGAGCACACCCCAAACACTTTACAGCTAATCAGACACTTCAAAGTGCTGCCACTACTGTAATGCCAGAAACAGGGAAGCCAATGTATACATCGCAAGTTCTCACAAACAGCATTGAAATAAATCACTAAATTATCTGTTTTAGTTATTCTGGTTGAACAATAAATATTGGATAGAGCACTGTGGAGAATTGCTCTGGAACCTGTTACATCCACATGAAGAGGGCTGGCGTCGCCTCAGGTGAACATCTTATCGAAAGGAATGGCACCTCGGACAGTGTAGTATTCCATCTGTTCTGCATTGGAGTGTTGGCCTTGACTATTTGTTCAGGTCCCTGAGCTATACTATATCGGGTAGCAAACTGGCCATTAATACATTGACACACAATATAACATCTGCCTGTAAATAGGATTAACATAGCGTCTAAATTTCCCTTGGAGCAATCTCAAGTGTAATGAGAATGCTACTTAATTGGGAATCTTGGATCAGCGGTTAGCACTGATGCCTCACAATGCTCTGGACCCGGGTTCAATTCCGGCCTTGAGTGACTGTGTGGAGTTTGTTCGTTTCCCGTGTCTACGTGGGTTTCCTCCGGGTGCTCCGGTTTCCCCCCACAGGCCAAAGATGTGCAGGTTAGATGGATTGGCCCTGCTAAATTGCCCCTTCGTATCCAAAAAGATTAGGTACGGTTACCGGGGTGGGGTGGGGGTGTGGGACTAGGTCGGGTGCTCTTTCCAAGGGTCGGTGCAGACTTGATGGGCCAATTGGTCTCATTCTGCACAGTACTGTAGTGATTCTATGATCATGGGAAATAAAATTTCACTGTGATAAGTTGATTTCAGTCTTTAAAAAAATCTTCACATTAAAAAGAATTGAATTGTGAAGTACATTACAGAATAGCAAGTTAATCAATGCCCTGTAGGTTACCAAATGGCAATGTGATATACTGATAGCATTGGATGGCAAGGTGCATCACTGGCTGGCAGCTTTGTGGCCCGTTGGGTGGTAACAGGTGACTGCGAGGTCATTGCAAAATGACATGCAAGTTCTATGCTGAATACATATCCGTTGATGATCCAGATGTCTTCTGAGACAGCTGAGGTTACATGTTCTCCCTGACTCAGGAATCTGTCACAGAATCTTTTCTTCACACCAACACTTGTCACTATCAGTCTGCTGGGAACGGGGAAATGTGACACCCTTCCAGTCCCTTTGCTTAGGAATGTTTTTCAGCCAAATGCTTTAATTCAATTACTAGTTAACTCTTCACTTACCGATGGGCTGCTTGATTAGCACTAGCTCTGGAAAGACAGTAGTAGCAGTACCACCGTTGCCGTGAACTGCTTTAACCCGAGCCTGAATCTTGTCACCTTCATTCAGATTTTTAATCACCAGGACAGTTTTTGTAGTCACTTCCTTATTAACAGCGACCCAGGTTTCAGCTTAAAAAAAAGAATCAATAGATCACCTCAGCTGTGTGTCAGAGACTTACGATAGAAAGTAATATCCAGATACATTTGTGAAACCTTAGTCCCATTTGCTTAAGAGCGTGCAAACATATCCAGGGAATCAGCAGTAAATAATAGTTACACTTGGCTAGAGTTCAGATACAGGCCGCAGGCACTCACTGTATATACAGCCATTGATTGGTGCCAGTTACGTAGGAACATTCAAACAGCAGTTTAGCATCTTGAGCTTGTTCCCATTCAAAGAGATCAATAAATTCTGTATCCTAACCCTGACTACCTGCCTTGGCTCCATAATCCTTATTATTCTTGCCCAGAACAAATATATTAGACAATCTCAGCAGGTCTGACAGCATCTGTGGGGAGAGAAAGGAGCTAACATTTCGAGACTGGCTTCTCAAAACTTAACCCTTTTTACTCAGAAACGTTTTGGTGAATCTGCATTGCACCCCATCCAAAACCAACAGACGCTGACCAGAACTGCTTAGTCTGAGCTTTATATAACTGCAATATAACTTTGTATTCAGTTTTCTTTAGATAAAGGTCAACAATCTGTTGGCCTTTTAAATTAATTGTTGTCCTTCTCCACCAACTCTCTGTATTTGAACTCCAAAATCTCTCTTTCGTTAAAGTTCCTACTTACTCACTGATGCACGATCAATTGCACAAAGATTAAAGTTGGGTACAACTGTGGCTTTATTACAGTCAGATGCGTGGCCTCCTGCTGCAGCTGGCGAAATGGCAGGGCACTGGAGGTCATGCATATTTATACAGTTCTCCGTGGGCGGAGCCAGCCGGCAGGAGCTACCAGCGAACCTGTAGTGCAGGTCCTGCCTTACATCTCCTATTACAGTGGTTCACCACATTCACCATTTAAAAAAATACTGAACCATTTTTCTTGGGTGCGAAATAATGTCCTCACAATCCCTCACTCTGGACTCCATGGTGGGATTGAACTAAATGGGAACAAAGTCCCATAGCGAGCGTGTTTAACTGCATGTTTCCAGGTGCTCGCAGTGCCGAGAAACGCAAGGCTATAAATTGGCACCCGGGTTGGATAGGGGCCTCAGTGGAATGCGCGGCCGAGACCGCACATAGCCCCATTTTGTGCACTTGAGGAACTCCACTCACTGAAACGCCTCAGTGTAGCGAGAGATTGGGACTGCATTTAAAAATGGTGTCCCAATCTCTGGAGCCCCTGAAGCGACCCCTGACGCCCCCCCCCCCAAAGCCCCAATGCATTATAAGAGGGGGACCAGCAGGTCCTGGAGATTTGTCTATTTTTAATGGTTTTACTGAATCTATTTAGTTCCTGCTCCTGTATTTATTTTAATTTTCCTTGTGGCTCCTCTATTTTTACCTCATTGTTGATTGTGATGGCAGCCATTTTGAGATTTCCAATTATGATATCACCTGTTTGTTCACAGTCTCCTTAGCCACAATCTTCATCATTGTGTTGTCTTTGATATCCTCCTACCACTTTCTCTATACCATGTGGCTGTTCTTCACCCCTCCCAGTTTATAAGATTACTGAAACAAGAACAGAAAAACTGCTGGAAAAACTCAGCATGTTTGGCAGCACTTGTAGAGAGAGAAACAAGAGTTAACATTTTGAGTCTGTGTTGGATATTAAACCGTAGCTGTGAGATATTGCAACAAGCTGTAGAAACCGGAGGAACAAGAGGCAGGCGACCTGATGGGGGCTGGGACGCAGGGTGTGGGGCCAGGATGGCAGGGTGGGGGGCCAAGGTGGCAGGGTTGGTGGGAGGCTGGGGCGGCAGGGTGTGGGGCCGGGGTGGTGGGGGGGGGGGGGGGGGGGGGGCTGAGGCGACAGGGTGAGTGGGGGGCCGGGCAGCAGGATGAGTTGGAGAGGTTCGCATTGAGGCACTATCTGCATGGGATTCTTTTTTTAAAAGGGGGTTAAGATGGAGGAGGAAGCTCACAATCTAAAGTTGTTGAACTCAATGTCCTGAGGGCTGTAACATGCCCAACCGAAAGATGAGATGCTGATCCTCCAGTTTGCGTTGGGCTTTACTGGAATATTGCAGCAAGTCAAGGATGGGCATGTGGGCAGGAGAGCAAGGTGCTGAGTTAAAATGGCAAGAGACAGGAAGGTTGGGGCCATGCTTGTGGAGCGAGTGAAGGTGTTGCCCATAGCAGTCACCCACTCTGCATTTACTTTCCCCAATATGTCCAAAGATGTGCAGGTTAGGTGGATTGCCCCTTAGTGCCCAATTATTAGGTGGGGTTACAGGGGATACTGGGATGGGGTGGAAGAGTGGGTCTAGGTGGGGTGCTGTTTCGGAGGGCCGGTGCAGACTTGATGGGCCAAATGGCCTAGTTCCGCACTGTAGAGATTCTATGTACAGGAGATCATATTGAGAGCAGTGGATACAGTAGATGAAATTGAAGGAAGTGTAAATGAAGCTGCAAGGAGTATTTAGGGCCTTGAATGGTGAGGAGGAAGGAGGTAAAGAGACAGGTGTTGCACCTTCTGCGATTCTAAGGGAAGGTGCCATTGGAAGGGAATTGGACTTGATGGAGAGGTGGGCCAGGGTGGCATGGAAGGAGCAGTCGCTGCGGACTGCCGACAGGGGGATGAGGGGAAGATGTTTTTCGTGGGAGCATCATTCTGGAGTTGGCAGAAATGGCAGAGGATAGTACTTTGAATTTGGAGGCTGGTGGGGTGGAAAGTGAGGACAAGAGGGACCCTATCATGAGGGAGGGGAAGAGGTGAGGACAGAGGTGCGGGAAATAGGTTGAACCGGTTGAGTGGTCTGTCAACCACGGGTTGGGGAGGAACTTCGGTTAAGGACAAAAATAAACTTGGCAGAAGTGCCATTTTCAAAAGTGGCATCATCAGAACAGACAGAAACAAAGAAACTGGGAGAGGGGAATGGAGTCCTTACAGGAAGCAGGGTGTGAGGAGGTGGAGTTGAGGTAGATGTGGAGATCGGTTGGATCCGAATGAATCTCTAATGTTTTTTGCTTTTATAGAAACTCTTTCTTTCCGTTTTATAATATCCCATTTCTTTTGATTGTTTTAATGACACAAGCAAAGGTTTTGTGTTTTCAAAGCTCTGGGCAGGTCTTGTATTCTACCAAATATTTTAAATACCTCTCACTGTTCATCTGCGGTTTGTCTGTTAATATTTCTGCCCCGTCTACTGTGGTCAATTATTTCCTCATCTCTTCAAAGTTAACCTTATTTAAATAGAAAATTTTGGTTTGTGACTCACTATCTCCCTCTCAAACCGAATATGGAATTCAATCATGCTCACTGTTGACCAGGTGCTTACTTACTGTTAGCTTACTGACTAATTCAGGCTCATTACTCATCACTAAAGTCTCAAACTCTTGTTGGGGATCAGGGAACTGTTCTGAACATACACAATCACTTTCCTGCCTTTGCAACTCTTGTTCAAGAGAAAGATCCCCAGTCAATGTGAAAGTTACAGCCACTCGATTTTCCCAACCCAAATTTCCCATGTTTAAGTATCCGGCTACTTCATCAGTGCATGCATTGATGAGATCAGCAGATAACCTTCCACAAGGCATCGCTTGCTTTGGATCAATTGTACCTCGAGGTTTACTGCTGCCTGCTCAAACTTACTGAAGCTGTATTGCTCTTCATCAATCTTGCTTCTCATCCTTTCTGACATTCTATGTATTTTTGAGACACCGATATGCTCTATGGCATTTATCCCCCAATCAGGAGCTGAGTCTCAGTGAGGGCCACAATGTCACACAATAAGCTGAATTTGTGTTCTTGTTTCACACATTATATAGAAATCTTTATCAGCCAATAGATTTATACCTGGCACAAAGGAAGATGGTTGTGGTGGTTGGAGGTCAATCATCTCAGTTCCACGACATCACTGTCGGAATTCCCCAGGGAAGTTGTCCTAGATCCAATATCTTCAGCTGCTTCATCAATGATCTTCCCTCCATTGTAAGGTAAGAAGTGGGGATATTTGCTGACAACTGCACACTGTTCAGCAAACTGTGGAGGCTAACTCACCTCCTGACCCCCAAAGCCTGTCCACCTTCTCCTAGGCTCAAGTCAGGAGTCATGTTGTGGAGATGCCGGCGTTGGACTGGGGTGAGCACAGTACGAAGTCTTACAACACCAGGTTAAAGTCCAACAGGTTTGTTTCAAATCACTAGCTTTCGGAGCACTGCTCCTTCCTCAGGAGTGTAATGGAATACTTCCCACTTGCCTGGATGAGTGCAGCTCCAACAACACTCAAGAAGCTGCCACTCTGTGCTAGTGGTGGAGGGAGTGAATTTTGATGGTGGTGGATGGGGTGCCAAACAAGCAGGGCTGCTTTGTTAAACTGGAAAGAGTGCAGAAAAGATTTACTAGGATGTTGCCGGGACTTGATGGTTTGAGTTATAAGGAGAGGCTGGATAGACTGGGACTTTTTTCCTTGGAGCGTAGGAGGCTTAGGGGTGATCTTATAGAGGTCTATAAAATAATGAGGGGCATAGATAAGGTAGATAGTCAACATCTTTTCCCAAAGGTAGGGGAGTCTAAAACTAGAGGGCATAGGTTTAAGGTGAGAGGGGAGAGATTCAGAAGGGCCCAGAGGGGCAATTTCTTCACTCAGAGGGTAGTGAGTGTCTGGAATGGGCTGCCAGAGGTAGTAGTAGAGGCGGGTACAATTGTGTCTTTTAAAAAACATTTAGATAGTTACATGGGTAAGATGGGTAATAGAGGGTTATGGGCCAAGTGCGGGCAACTGGGACTAGCTTAATGGTAAAAACTGGGCGGCATGGACTGGTTGGGCCGAAGGGCCTGTTTCCATGCTGTAAACTTCTATGATTCTATGATTCTAAGCTCGACGTCATCCAGGACAAAGCAGCCCTGCTTGTTTGGCACCCCATCCACCACCATCAAAATTCACTCCCTCCACCACTAGCACAGAGTGGCAGCAGTATGTACCATCGACAAGAGGCACTGTAGTAGTAACTCCCCAAATCTCATGCGATAGCACCTTTCAAACCCACAACCTCTACCTAGAAGGACAAGGGCAGCTGATACCGGGGAAAATCACTCTTGGAGGTCACCCTCCAAGCTACATCTTGGCTTGGAACCATTCTTTCACTGTCGCTGGGTCAAAATCCTGGAACTCCCTCTCTAACAGCACTGTGGGTGTACCTACACCACATGGACTGCACTGGTTCAAGAAGGTAGCTCACCACCACCTTCCCAAGGGCAATTAGGGATGGGCAATAAATGCTGGCCAAGCCAGAGACACCCACATTCTATGAAAGAATGAAACACAAAGCTGTTTGTATGACGGATGCTGTTTTTCCGATTTTCTGTACATGCAATCTCAAATTGGAGACACATAGCACATAGAACACACAGTGCAGAAGGAGGCCATTCGGCCCATCGAGTCTGTACCAACCCACTTAAGCCCTCACTTCCACCCTATCCCCATAACCCAATAACCCCTCCTCACCTTTTTGGACACTAAGGGCAATTTAGCATGGCCAATCCACCTAATCTGCATGTCTTTGGACTGTGGGAGGAAACCGGAGCACAGGAGGAAACCCTCGCACACACGGGGAGAACGTGCAGACTCCGCACAGACAGTGACCCAAGCCGGAATCTAACCTGGGACCCTGGCGCTGTGCTATCCACGTGTGCTACCGTGCTGCCCCATCATTAGAAAAATGAAAATCTTAAATCAGTCAAATCCAAATCTGAATCAACAGACAATCATACAAAGCAACTCCCCAAACACACACTAATTTCACCTGATCTTTCAGAGAATGCTGCTTAACAAGTTCGGATCGCAGGCGTGAATGTATATAACTCGCCTTAAGGACAAAAGATAAGATTACTTTATTTAAATGTTTGCCCTTCAGATCTGAGAGCGGTCAGGGCACAAGTTGTGGATGACTCAACTGAGAGTTCAGATCAAACAGATGAGATCTCTGCTGTCCATAATCATTATCTAAAAGTAGCGGCTAATAGCTTTAACCCATTAACTGCGCGAGGTTCTGAGCCAGTGCTATGAGCAAAGACTGTCAGTGGTTTAAAGGATTGGATCTTATTCAGTGAGATTCCAAGTCCTGTCCTGTGTTGGCCTGACCCTGTTATCCAGACTGACCAACCTAACTGCAGTTCCTTCCAATCACCTTCCACAGTCCCAGGCTAACCCCACCCCCCTCCATTACTCAGGCTAAACCCCTCCATTACTCAGGCTAACCCCCTCCATTACTCAAGCTAACCCCCTCCATTACTCAGGTTAACCCCCTCCATTACCCAGGCTAACCCCCTCCATTACTCAGGCTAACCCCCTCCATTACCCAGGCTAACCCCCTCCATTACTCAGGCTAACCCCCTCCATTCCCCAGGCTAACCCCTTCCATTACTCAGGCTAACCCCCTCCATTACCCAGACTAACCCCCTCCATTCCCCAGGCTAAACTCCTCCATTACCCAGGCTAAACCCCTCCATTACCCAGGCTTAACCCCTCCATTACCCAGGCTAAACCCGTCCATTACCCAGGCTAACCCCCTCCATTACCCAGGCTAACCCCCTCCATTACCCAGGCTAACCCCCTCCATTACCCAGGCTAAACCCCTCCATTACCCAGGCTAAACCCCTCCATTACCCAGGCTAAACCCCTCCATTACCCAGGCTAAACCCCTCCTTTACCCAGGCTAAACCCCTCCATTACCCAGGCTAACCCCCTCCATTACCCAGGCTAAACCCCTCCATTACCCAGGCTAACCCCATCCCCCTCCATTACCCAGACTAACCCCTTCCCCCTCCATTACCCAGGCTAACCCCACCCCCTCCATTGCCCAGGCTAAATCCCTCCATTACCCAGACTAACCCATTCACCCCCCATTACCCAGGCTAACCCCACCCCCTCCATTACCCAGGCTAAACCCCTCCTCCTCCATTACACAGGCTAAACCCCTCCTCCTCCATTGCCCAGGCTAAACCCCTCCTCCTCCATTACCCAGGCTAAACCCCTCCCCTCCATTACCCAGACTAAACCCCTCCTCCTCCATTGCCCAGGCTAACCCCATCTCCCTCCATTACCCATGCTAACCCCACCCCCTCTATTACCCAGACTAACCCCTCCCCCTCCATTACCCAGGCTAAACACCTCCCCCTCCATTACCCAGGCTAAACCCCTCTCCCTCCATTACCCAGACTAAACCCCTCCTCCTCCATTGCCCAGGCTAAACCCCTCCCCCTCCATTACCCAGACTAAACCCCTCCTCCTCCATGGCCCAGGCTAAACCCCTTCTCCTCCATTACCCAGGCTAAACCCCTCTCCCTCCATTACCCATGCTAACCCCAACCCCTCCATTGCCCAGGCTAAACCCCTCCCCCTCCATTGCCCAGTCTAAACCCCTCGCCCTCCATTACCCAGGCTAAACCCATCTCCCTCCATTACCCAGACTAACCCCTCCACCTCCGTTACCCAGGCTAAACCCCTCTCCCTCCATTACCCAGGCTAAAGCCCTCTCCCTCCATTACCCAGACTAAACCCATCCCCCTCATTACCCAGACTAACCCCACCCCCTCCATTACCCAGGCTAAACCCCTCCATTACCCAGACTAACCCCACCCCCTCCATTACCCAGACTAACCCCACCCCCTCCATTACCCACGCTAACCGCACCCCCTCCATTACGCAGGCTAACCCCACCCCCCTCCTTCACTCCATGGTAAGCTGCAACCTGCAATGGTGCCTGATTAGACCTCAATGGCATTAGCCAGTGGGCAATGTGGAGATGTCGCCGTTGGACTGGGCACAGTAAGAAGTCTTACAGCACCTGTTTAAAGTCCAACAGGTTTGTTTGGAATCACTAGCTTTTGGAGCGCAGCTCCTTCATCAGGTTAGTCAAGTGTGACTCCCGTGTGCCATTAACCATTGTGAGCAGGTATTGATCTTCTCTTCTCAATGTCATTTGGTACATTAGGATGAGGAGTGTGACTCACAGTTTTCCTTGCGATATTCCACAATGTAGCCTGCCAATCCAAAGGAACCAATGTACTTGGGGGGGTCCCAGTGGAGAGTGAGTGAGGTGCCAGTCACATCTTCCACTGCCAGGCCCATGGGCTGCCCCTCGGGCACTACAGAGGGAATAACAGATGGCAGTAGTTAGAGCACTCTAATTCATCCACACAGTTTTAGACAGTGGTATATCAAAACATGCATCTGGAGAAATTATTTCAAATCACATCAAACGATCCACAGTCAAATGGAAGCATAAGGATAGAAATAAAACAAAAGTTAGATATCGAGAAATTCACAGAGGTCGACAGTGTGGCGGAAATAAAGTGAAATAAACAGTAGCACTGAACACGAACAGGCACAGAGCTAACTCAACACTGCCATGCACTGGCATTTGGTGCTGATCTCTCCATCTCCGGCCACTCACTTACCCTCTTTAGCAATCTTTGGTTCCTCGGACATGGCTGGACCGTCCGGAGGAGAGACTAGACAGTCCGGGGAGAGAGGCTGCAGAGTCCGGGGGGAGAGGCTGCAGGGTGTGGGTCGGGAGAGAGCTGTGTCCGCAATGGGACTGCGAGGACACAGCGGTTTTTATGGAGATTCAGGATCCGCCCCCAGAGGCGCGTAAACCGGGAACCAGAGTCACCCCGGACTGGAAACTAGTCCCAACCCAACCACCCCCACTCCCCCACACCCCCACAGACCGTCACTTCCCCATAGACCCCCACTCCCCCACAGACCGTCACTTCTCCATAGACCCCCACTCCCCCGTACACCCCCACTCCCCCACAGACCGTCACTTCCCCATAGACCCCCACTCCCCCACACCCCCACAGACCGTCACTTCCCCATAGACCCCCACTCCCCCACAGACCGTCACTTCCCCATAGACCCCCACTCCCCCACAGACCGTCACTTCCCCATAGACCCCCACTCCCCCACACCCCCACTCCCCCACAGACCGTCACTAACCCAGAGACCCCCACTCCCCCGTACACCCCCACCGCCCCCACACACCCCACACTCCACTCCCCCATACACCTCCACTTGCCCATACAGCCTACACCCCCATTCCCCCACTCCCCCATACACCAGCACTCCCCCATACACTCACACTCCCCCACTCCCCCATCCACCCCCATACACCCCCACTCCCCCATACACCCCCACTCCCACACTCCCCCATCCACCCGCACTCCCCCATACACTCACACTCCCACACTCCCCCATCCACCCACA
Organism: Scyliorhinus torazame; assembly: GCF_047496885.1. NCBI lineage: Eukaryota > Metazoa > Chordata > Chondrichthyes > Carcharhiniformes > Scyliorhinidae > Scyliorhinus > Scyliorhinus torazame. Next base: position 87,362,867 of record NC_092723.1, read on the forward strand.
CTCCCCCATCCACCCACACTCCCCATCCTCCCCCATACACCCCCACACCCCCATCCACCCACACTCCCCCATACACTCACACTCCCCCATCCACCCACACTCCTCCATCCACCCACACTCCCCCATCCACCCACACTCCCCCATCCACCTACACTCCCCATCCTCCCCACTCCCCCATCCACCCACACTCCCCCATACACTCACACTCCCACACTCCCCCATCCACCCACACTCCCCCATCCACCCACACTCCCCCATCCTCCCCCATACACCCCCTCTCCCCCATTCCCCCATACACCCCCCACTCACCCATACACCCCCATAGACCCCCACTCCCCCATACACCCCCACTCCCCCATATACCCCCTCGCCCCCATACACCCCGTTCCCCCATAGACCCCCACTCCCCATACACCCCCACTCCCCCAGACACCACCACTCCCCCTTACTCCCCCACTCCCGAATACACACCCACTCCCCCATACACCCCCACTCCCCCAGACACCCCCACTCCCCCTTACTCCTCCACTCCCGAATACACACCCACTCCCCCATACACCCCACGCCCCACTCCCCCACACATCCCCACTCACCCATACACCCTACACCCCCATTCCCCGACTCCCCCATACACCCACACTCCCCCAGACACCTACACTCCCTCACTCCCCTGTACACGCCCCTCCCCCATACACCCCCGCCCCCCCCATACTCCCCCATACACCCCCACTCCCCCATACACCCCCACTCCCCATACACCGCCACTCACCCATACACCCTATACACCCCCCTCCCCCATACATCCCCACTCCCACATACAACCCCTCTCCACCAAACACCCCCACTCCCCCATACTCCCCCACTCCCCCATACACCCCCACTCCCCCATACACCCCCACTCCCCCATACACCCCCACTCCCCCATACACCCCCACTCCCCCATACTCCCCCATTCCCCCATACACCCACACTCCCCAATACACCCCCACTCACCCATACACCCTACACCCCCATGCCCCCAGACACCCCCACTCCCCCAGACACCCACACTCCCCCATACACACCCTCTCCACCATACACCCCCACCCCCCATACTCCCCACTCCCCCATACACCCCCACTCCCCAATACGCTCCCACTCCCCCATACACCCCCACTCCCCCATACACCCCCACTCCCCCATACACCCCCACTCCCCCATACACCCCAACCCCCCCATACTCCCCCACTCCCCCATACACCCACACTCCCCAATACACCCCCACTCACCCATACACCCTACAACCCCATGCCCCCATGCCCCCAGACACCCCGACTCCCCCATACACCCCCACTCCCCCATCTGCCCACACTCCCTCACTCCTCCATACACCCCTACACCCCAATACACCCCCACACCCCCACTCCCCCATACTCCACCACTCCTCCATACTCCACCTCTCCTCCATACACTCCCACTCCCCCATACACTCCCACTCCCCCATACACCCCCATACACCCCCACTCCCCCATACACCCCCACTCCCCCACACACCCCAACTCTCCCATACTCCCCCACTCCACCATACACCCCCACTCCCCCATACTCCCCCACTCCCCCATACACACCCACTCCCCCATACACCCCCACTCCCCAATACATCCCCACTCCCCCATACACCACACTCCCCCATACACCCCCACTCCCCAATACATCCACACTCCCCCATACACCCCCACTAGCCCATACACCCCCACGCCCCCATACACCCCCACTCCCCAAAGCACCCCACTCCCCCATACACCACAACTCCCCCATACACCCCCACTCCACCATACACCCCCACTCCCCATACACACCGACTCCCCAAAACACCCCCACTCCCACAACCTCCCCCACTCCCCTATACACCCCTACTCTCCCAGACACCCCCATTCCGCCATAGACCCCCACTCCCCCAGACACTCCCACTCCCCCATATACCCACACTCCCTCACTCCCCCATACACCCCCTCTCCCCCATACACCCCCACCACCCCATACATCCCCATTCCCCCATAGAACCCCCACTCCCCCATACACCCCCACTCCCCCATACACCCCCACTCCCCCATACACCCCCATTCCCCCATACACCCACACTCCCCCATACTCCACCACTCCCCCAGACACCCCCACTCCATCATACAACCCCACTCTACCATACACCACCCACTCCCCCATACACCCCCACTCCCCCATACACCCCCACTCCATCATACACCCCCACCCCCCATACACAGCCACTCCCCCATACACCCCCACTTTCCCATCCACCACCACTCCCCCAAACACCCCCACTCCACCATACACCCCCACTCCCCCATACACCACCACTCCCCCATACTCCCCCACTCCCCCAGACACCCCACTCCCCCCTACACACCCACTCCCACATACACCCCCTCTCCCCCATACTCCCTCTTACACCCCCATACACCCCCACTCACCCATACACCCCCATTCCCCCATAGACCCCCACTCCCCCAGACACCCCCACTCCCCCATATACCCACACTCCCTCACTCCCCCATACACCCCCTCTCCCCCATACACCCCCACCACCCCATACATCCCCATTCCCCCATAGAACCCCCACTCCCCCATACACCCCCACTCCCCCATACACCCCCACTCCCCCATACACCCCCATTCCCCCATACACCCACACTCCCCCATACTCCACCACTCCCCCAGACACCCCCACTCCATCATACAACCCCACTCCACCATACACCCCCACTCCCCCATACTCCCCCACTCCCCAATGCACCGCGACTCCCCCATACACTCCCATTCCACCACACCCCCCCACTCACCCAGACACCCCCACTCCCCAATACACCCCCACTCCCCAATACACCCCCACTCCCCGATACACCGCCACTCCCCGATACACCGCCACTCCCCGATACACCGCCACTCCCCCATACACCCCCACTCCCCAATACATCCCCATCCCCCATACACCATCACTCCCCCATACACCCCCACTCCCCAATACATCCACACTCCCCCATACACTCCCACTAGCCCATACACTCCCACTCCCCCATACTCCCCCACTCCCCAAAGCACCCCACTCCCCCATACACCACAACTCCCCCATACACCCCCACTCCACCATACACCCCCACTCCCCATACACACCGACTCCCCAAAACACCCCCACTCCCCCATACTCCCCCACTCCCCTATACACCCCCACTCTCCCAGACACCCCTCTCCCCCCTACACACCCACTCCCACATACACCCCCTCTCCCCCATACTCCCTCTTACACCCCCATACACCCCCACTCACCCATACACCCCAATTCCCCCATAGACCCCCACTTCCCCAGACACTCCCACTCCCCCATATACCCACACTCCCTCACTCCCCCATACACCTCCTCTCCCCCATACACCCCCACCACTCCATACATCCCCATTCCCCCATAGAACCCCCACTCCCACATACACCCCCACTCCCCCATACACCCCCACTCCCCCATACATCCCCATTCCCCCATACACCCACACTCCCCCATACTACACCACTCCCCCAGACACCCCCACTCCATCATACAACCCCACTCCACCATACACCCCCACTCCCCCATACTCCCCCACTCCCCAACGCACCGCGACTCCCCCATACACTCCCATTCCACCACACACCCCCACTCACCCAGACACCCCCACTCCCCAATACACCCCCACTCCCCAATACACCCCCACTCCCCGATACACCGCCACTCCCCGATACACCGCCACTCCCCGATACACCGCCACTCCCCCATACACCCCCACTCCCCAATACATCCCCACTCCCCCATACACCACCTCTCCCCCATACACCCCCACTCCATAATACATCCACACTCCCCCATACACCCCCACTCCCCCATACACCCCCACTCCCCCATACTCCCCCACTCCCCAAAGCACCCCACTCCCCCATACACCACAACTCCCCCATACACCCCCACTCCACCATACACCCCCACTCCCCATACACACTGACTCCCCAAAACAACCCCACTCCCCCATACTCCCCCACTCCCCAAAACACCCCACTCCCCCATACACCCCCACTCCCCCATACTCCCCCACTCCCCAAAACACCCCACTCCCCCATACACCCCCGCTCCCCCATACCCCCCCACTCCCCAAAACACCCCACTCGCCCATACACCACGACTCCCCCATACACCCCCACTCCACCATACACCCCCACTCCCACAAACACCCCCACCCCCCAAAACACCCCCACTCCCCCATACTCCCCCACTCCCCAAAACACCCCACTCCCCCATACACCCCACTCCCCCATACACACCCACTCCCCAAAACACCCCCACTCCCCCATACTCCCCCACTCCCCAAAACAACCCCACTCCCACATGCTCCCCCACTCCCCAAAACACCCCACTCCCCCATACACAACGACTCCCCCAAACACCCCCACTCCACCATACACGCCCACTCCCCCATACACCCCCACTCCACCATACACCCCCACTCCCCCATACACAGCCACTTCCCCATACAACCCCACTCTCCCATCCACCACCACTCCCCCAAACACCCCCACTCCACCATACACCCCCACTCGCCCATACACACCCACTCCTCCATACACCCCACGCCCCACTCCCCCACACATCCCCACTCACCCCTACACCATACAGCCCCACATTGACCCCCACTCCCCCATACACCCCCACTCCCCCATACACCTCCACTCCCCCATACACCCCCACTCCCCCATACACCCCCACTCCCCCATACACCCCCACTCCCCCATACACCCCCACTCCCCCACACACCCCAACTCCCCCATACTCCCCCGTACACCCCCACTCCCCCATACTCCCCCACTCCCCCATACACCCCCGCTCTCCCAGACACCCCACTCACCCATACACCCCAACCCCCCCCCCCACTGGCCCATACACCCCCTCTCCCCCATACTCCCCCATTCCCCCATACACCCCCACTCACCCATACACCCCAATTCCCCCATAGACCCCTACTCCCCCATACACCTCCACCCTCCAATACACCCCCACTCACCCATACACCCTACACCCCCACTCCCCCAGACACCGCCACTCCCCCATTTCCCCCACTCCCCAATATACCCCCACTCCCCCATACACCCCCACTCCCACATACACCCCACGCCACACTCCCCCATACACCGCCACTCACCCATACACCCTACTCCCCCATTCCCCGACTCCCCCATACACCCACACTCCCCCAGACACTCACACTCCCTCACTCCCCTGTACACGCCCCTCCCCCATACACTCCCACCCCCCCATACTCCCCCACACCCCCATACACCCCCACTCCCCCATACACCCCCACTCCCACATACACACCCACTCCCCATACACCGCCACTCACCCATGCACCTGACACCCCCATTCCACGACTCACCCATACACCCACACTCCCCCATCCACCCACACTCCCTCACTCCCCTATACACCCCCCTCCCCCATACATCCCCACTCCCACATACACCCCCTCTCCACCATACACCCCCACCCCCCCATACTCCCCCACTCCCCCATACACCCTCACTCCCCAATACACACCCACTCACCCATACACCCTACACTCCCATTCCCCCATGCCCCCAGACACCCCCACTCCCCCAGACACCCCCACTGCCCCATACACCCCCTCTCCACCATACACCCCCCCATACACCCCCACTCCACCATACACCCCCAGTCCCTCATACTCCCCCACTTCCCAATACACCCCCACTCCCCCATACACTCCCACTGCCCCATACACCCTCACTCCCCCATACACCCCCACTCCCCCATACACCCCCACTCCACCATACACCCCCACTCTCCCATACACCCCCACTCCTCCATACACCCCCACTCCACCATATACCCCCACTCCACCATACAACCCCACTCCCCCATACACACACACTCTCTCACTCCCCCATACACCCCCACTCCCCCATACACCCCCACTCCCCCATACACCCCCACTCCCCCATACATCCCCACTCCCCCATACACCCCCACTCCCCCATACACCCCCACTGCCCCATACACCCCCACTCCACCGTATACCCCCACTCCCCCATACATTCCCAATCCCCCAGCCACCCCCACTGCCCCATACACCCCACGCCCCAATCCCCCACCCCCCCCACTCACCCATGCACCCTACACCCTCATTCCCCCCTCCCCCAGACACACCCAATCCCCCAGACACCCCCACTCCCCCATACTCCCCCACTCCACAATGCACCCCCACTCCACAATACATCCCCACTCACGCATATTCCCAACACCCCCATTCCCCCATGCCCCCAGACACACACACTCCCCCATTCACCCACATTCCCCCATACACCCCCACTCCCCCATACACACCCACTTCCCCCATACACCCCCACTCCCACATATACACACACTCCCTCATTCCCCCAGACACCCCCACTCCCCCATAGACCCCCACTCCCCATACACCCCTCTCCCCTATACACCCTCACTCCCCCATACACCCCCACTCCACCAAACACCCCCACTCCCCCATACACCCCCACCCCCCATACACACCCACTTCCGCCATACACCCCCACTCCCCCATATACACACACTCCCTCACTCCCCCATACACCCCCACTCCCCCATACACCCCCACTCCCCCATACACCCCCACTCCCCCATACACCCCCACTCCCCCATACACCCCCACTGCCCTAAACACCCCACGCCCCACTCCCCCACACACCCCACTCACCCATGCACCCTACACCCTCATTCCCCCACTCCCCCAGACACACCCACTCCCCCAGACACCCCCACTCCCCCACTCCCCATACACCCCTCTCCCCTCTACATCCTCCCTCCCCCATACACCCCCACTCCACCAAACACCCCCACTCCCCCATACACCCCCACTCCCCCATACACACCCACTTCCGCCATACACCCCCACTCCCCCATATACAGACATTCCCTCACTCCCCCATACACCCCCACACCCCCATACACCCCCACTCCCCCATACACCCCCACTTCCCCATACACCCCCACTTCCCAATACACCCCCACTCCCCCATACACTCCCACTGCCCCATACACCCTCACTCCACCATACACCCCCACTCCCCCATACACCCCCAGTCCCCCATACACCCCCACTCCACCAGAAACCCCCATTCCACCATACAACCCCACTCCCCCATATACACACACTCCCTCACTCCCCCATAAAGCCCCACTTCCCCATACACCCCCACTCCCCCATACACCCCCTCTCCCCCTTACATCCCCACTCCCCCATACACCCCCACTCCACCATACACCCCCACTCCCCCATACACCCCCACTTCCCCATACACCGCTACTCCACCGTATACTCCCACTCCGCCATACACCCCACTCCCCCATACACCCACAATCCCCAAAACACCCCCACTCCACCATACACCCCCACTCTCCCATAATCCCCCACTCCCCAAAACACCCCACTCCCCCATACACCACCACTCCCCCATACACCCCCTCTCCACCATACACCCCCACTCCCCGACACTCCCACTCCCCCATACACACCCACTTCCGCCATACACCCCCACTCCACCATATACACACAATCCCTCACTCCCCCATACACTCCCACTCCCCCATACACCCCCACTCCCCCATACACCTCCACTCCCCATAAACCCCACGCCCCACTCCACCATACACCGCCACTCACCCATACACCCTAAACCCCCTTTCCCCGACTCCCCCATCCACCCACACTCCCCCAGACAGTCACACGCCCTCACTCACGTATACACTCCCCTCCCCCATACACCCCCACTCCCCCATACATCCCCTCTCCACCATACATCCCTAACCCCCAGTACTCTCCCACTCACTCAGACACCCACACTACCCCATACACCCACACTCCCTCACTCCCTATACACCCCCTCCCACATACACCCCCAGACACACGCTCTCCACCATACACACCCACCCCCCCATAGTCCCCCACACCCCCATACACCCCCACTCCCCAATACACCCCCACTCACCCATACACCCTACACCCCCATCCCCACATATACCCACACTCCCTCACTCCCCGATACACCCCCACACCCCCATACACCCCCACACCCCCATACACCCCCACTCCCCCATACACCCCCACTCCCCCCTACACCCCCACTCCACCGTATACCCCCACTCCACCGTATACCCCCACTCCACCATACACCCCCACTCCACCATACACCCCCACTCCCCCATACACCCCACACCCCACTCCACCATACACCCCCCTCCCCCATACTCCCCCATTCCCCCATACACCACCACTCCGCCATACGCCCCCACTCCCCCATTCTCCCCCACTCCCCAATACACCCCGACTCCTCCATACACTCCCACTTCCCCACATACACCCACTCACCCATACACACTACGCGCCCATTCCCCCACTCCCCCAGACACCCCCACTTCCCCAGGCACACCCACTCGCCCATAATCCCCCACTCCCCCATACACCCCCACTCCCCCATACACCCCCACTCCCCCATACACCCCCACTCCCCCATACACCCCTACTCCCCCATACACCCCCACTCCCCCATACACCCACACTCCCCTATTAACCACCCTCCCCATACACCCCCACTCCCCAATACACCCCCACTCCCCCATACATCCCCACTCCCCCATATACCCACACTCCCTCACTCCCCCATACACCCCTACTCGCCCTTACACCCCCACACCCACATTGACACGCACTCCCCCATACACCCCCACTCCCCCATACACCCCCACTCCCCCACACACCCCAACTCCCCCATACTCCCCCACTCTCCCAGACACCCCACTCCCCCATACACCCACAAACCTCCACTCCCCCATACACCCCCTCTCCCCCATACTCCCCCATTCCCCCATACACCCCCACTCACCCATACACCCCCACTCCGCCATAGACCCTCACTCCCCTATCCACCCCCACTCCCCCACACACCCCAACTCCCCCATACTCCCCCATTCCACCATACACCCCCACTCCCCCAGACACCCCCACTCCCCATAGACCCCGACTCCCCAAAACACCCCCAATCCCCCATACACCCACAAACCCCCACTCCCCCACACACCCCAACTCCCCTATACTCCCCCATTCCACCATACACCCCCACTCCCCCAGACACCCCCACTCCCCATGCACCCCGACTCCCCAAAACACCCCCACTCCCCCATACTCCCCCACTCCCAAAAACACCCCACTCCCCATACACCCCCACTCCCCCATACACCCCCACTCCCCAAAACACCCCACTCCCCCATACACCACGACTCCCCCATACACCCCCACTACCCCAAACACCCCCACACCCCCAAACACCCCCACTCCCCGAAACACCCCCACTCCCCCATACTCCCCCACTCCCCAAAACGCCCCCACTCCCCCATACTCCCCCACTCCCCAAAACATCCCACTCCCCCATACACCACCACTCCGCCATACACTCCCACTCTCCCATACTCCCCCAGTCCCCCATACACACCGACTCCCCCATACACCCCACACCCCACTCCCCCACACATCCCCACTCACCCCTACACCCTACACCCCCACATTGACCCCCACTCCCCCATACACAGCCACTCCCCCATACACCCCCACTCCCCCATACACCCCACGCCACACTCCCCCATACACCGCCACTCACCCATACACCTTACACCCCCATTCCCCGACTCCCACATACACCCACACTCCCCCAGACACCCACACTCCCTCACTCCCCTGTACACGCCCCTCCCCATACACCCCCACCCCCCCATACTCCCCCACTCCCCCATACACCCCCACTACCCCATACACCCCCACTCCTCCATACACACCCACTCCCCATACACCGCCACTCACCCATACACCCGACACCCCCATTCCACGACTCACCCATAAACCCACACTCCCCCATACACCCCCACTCCCCCATACACCCCCACTCCCCCATACACCCCCACTCCCCCATACACCTCCACTCCACCATACAACCCCACTCCCCCATACACCCCCACTGCCCCATACACCCCCACTCCACCATATACCCCCACTCCCCCAGACACTCCCAATCCCCCAGCCACTCCCACTGCCCCAAACACCCCACGCCCCACTCCCCCACACACCCCACTCACCCATGCACCCTACACCCTCATTCCCTCACTCCCCCAGACACACCCACTCCCCCAGACACCCCCACTCCCCCACTCCACAATACACCCCCACTCACGCATACACCCAACACCCCCATTCCCCCATGCCCCCAGACACCCCCACTCCCCCATACACCCCCACTCCCCCATACACCCACATTCCCCCATACACCCCCACTCTCCCATACACACTAACTTCCCCCATACACCCCCACTCCCACATATACACACACTGCCTCATTCCCCCAGACATCCCCACTCCCCCATACACCCCCACTCCCCATACACCCCTCTCCCCTATACATCCCCACTCCCCCATACACCCCCACTCCACCAAACACCCCCACTCCCCCATACACCCCCACTCCCCCATACACACCCACTTCCGCCATACACCCCCACTCCCCCATATACACACATTCCCTCACTCCCCCAGTCACCCCCACTCCCCCATACACCCCCACACCCCCATACACCCCCACTCCCCCATACACCCCCACTTCCCCATACACCCCCACTCCACCATACACCCCCACTCCCCCATACTCCCCCACTTCCCAATACACCCCCACTCCCCCATACACTCCCACTGCCCCATACACCCTCACTCCACCATACACCCCCACTCCCCCATACACCCCCAGTCCCCCATACACCCCCACTCCACCATAAACCCCCATTCCACCATACAACCCCACTCCCCCATATACACACACTCCCTCACTCCCCCATAAAGCCCCACTTCCCCATACACCCCCACTCCCCCATACACCCCCACTCCCCCATACACCCCCACTCCCCCATACACCCCCACTCCACCATACACCCCCACTCCCCCATACACCCCCACTGCCCCATACACCGCTACTCCACCGTATACTCCCACTCCGCCATACACCCCACTCCCCCATACACCCACAATCCCCAAAACACCCCCACTCCACCATACACCCCCACTCTCCCATAATCCCCCACTCCCCAAAACACCCCACTCCCCCATACACCACCACTCCCCCATACACCCCCTCTCCACCATACACCCCCACTCCCCGACACTCCCACTCCCCCATACACACCCACTTCCGCTATACACCCCCACTCCACCATATACACACACTCCCTCACTCCCCCATACACCCCCACTCCCCCATACACCCCCACTCCCCCATACACCCCCACTCCCCCATACACCTCCACTCCCCATAAACCCCACGCCCCACTCCACCATACACCGCCACTCACCCATACACCCTAAACCCCCTTTCCCCGACTCACCCATACACCCACACTCCCACAGACAGTCACACGCCCTCACTCACCTATACACCCCCCTCCCCCATATGCCCCCACTCCCCCATACATCCCCTCTCCACCATACACCCCTAACCCCCAGTACTCTCCCACTCACTCAGACACCCACACTCCCCCATACACCCACACTCCCTCACTCCCCATACACCCCCTCCCACATACACCCCCATACACACTCTCTCCACCATACACACCCACCCCCCATAGTCCCCCACACCCCCATGCACCCCCACTCCCCAATACACCCCCACTCACCCATACACCCTACACCCCCATTCCCACACTCCCTCATTCCCCAATACACCCCCACACCCCCATACACCCCCACACCCCCATACCCCCCCACTCCCCCATACACCCCCACTCCCCCACTCCACAATACACCCCCACTCACGCATACACCCAACACCCCCATTCCCCCATGCCCCCAGACACCCCCACTCCCTCATACACCCCCACTCCCCCATACACCCACATTCCCCCATACACTCCCACTCTCCCATACACACTCACTTCCCCCATACACCCCCACTCCCACATATACACACACTGCCTCATTCCCCCAGACACCCCCACTCCCCCATACACCCCCACTCCCCATACACCCCTCTCCCCTATACATCCCCACTCCCCCATACACCCCCACTCCACCAAACACCCCCACTCCCCCATACACCCCCACTCCCCCATACACACCCACTTCCGCCATACACCCCCACTCCCCCATATACACACATTCCCTCACTCCCCCAGACACCCCCACTCCCCCATACACCCCCACACCACCATACAACCCCACTCCCCCATACACCCCCACTTCCCCATACACCCCCACTCCACCATACACCCCCACTCCCCCATACTCCCCCACTTCCCAATACACCCCCACTCCCCCATACACTCCCACTGCCCCATACACCCTCACTCCACCATACACACCCACTCCCCCATACACCCCCAGTCCCCCATACACCCCCACTCTAACATAAACCCCCATTCCACCATACAACCCCACTCCCCCATATACACACACTCCCTCACTCCCCCATAAAGCCCCACTTCCCCATACACCCCCACTCCCCCATACACCCCCACTCCCCCTTACATCCCCACTCCCCCATACACCCACACTCCACCATACACCCCCACTCCCCCATACACCCCCACTGCCCCATACACCGCTACTCCACCGTATACTCCCACTCCGCCATACACCCCACTCCCCCATACACCCACAATCCCCAAAACACCCCCACTCCACCATACACCCCCACTCTCCCATAATCCCCCACTCCCCAAAACACCCCACTCCCCCATACACCAACACTCCCCCATACACCCCCTCTCCACCATACACCCCCACGCCCCGACACTCCCACTCCACCATACACACCCACTTCCGCCATACACCCCCACTCCACCATATACACACACTCCCTCACTCCCCCATACACCCCCACTCCCCCATACACCCCCACTCCCCCATACACCCCCACTCCCCCATACACCTCCACTCCCCATAAACCCCACGCCCCACTCCACCATACACCGCCACTCACCCATACACCCTAAACCCCCTTTCCCCGACTCCCCCATACACCCACACTCCCACAGACAGTCACACGCCCTCACTCACCTATACACCCCCCTCCCCCATATACCCCCACTCCCCCATACATCCCCTCTCCACCATACACCCCGACCCCCCAGTACTCTCCCACTCACTCAGACACCCACACTCCCCCATACACCCACACTCCCTCACTCCCCATACACCCCCTCCCACATACACCCCCATACACACTCTCTCCACCATACACACCCACCCCCCCATAGTCCCCCACACCCCCATACACTCCCACTCCCCAATACACCCCCACTCACCCATACACCCTACACCCCCATTCCCACATATACCCCCCACTCCCTCACTCCCCGATACACCCCCACACCCCCATACACCCCCACACCCCCATACACCCCCACTCCCCCATACACCCCCACTCCCCCATACACCCCCACTCCCCCATACTCCCCCACTCCCCCATAAACTCCCACTCCCCCATGCAGTCCCACTCCCCCATACAGTCCCACTCCCCCATACACCCCCACTCCACCGTATACCCCCACTCCACCATACACCCCCACTCCACCATACACCCCCACTCCACCATACACCCCCACTCCCCCATACACCCCACACCCCACTCCACCATACACCCCCCTCCCCCATACTCCCCCATTCCCCCATACACCACCACTCCGCCATACACCCCCACTCCCCCATTCTCCCCCACTCCCCAATACACCCCGACTCCTCCATACACTCCCACTTCCCCACATACCCCCACTCACCCATACACCCTACGCGCCCATTCCCCCACTCCCCCAGACACCCCCACTTCCCCAGGCACACCCACTCGCCCATAATCCCCCACTCCCCAATACACCCCCACTCCCCCATACACCCCCACTCCCCCATGCACCCCCACTCCCCCATACACCCCCACTCCCCCATACACCCACACTCCCTCACTCCCCTATTAACCACCCTCCCCATACACCCCCACTCCCCAATACACCCCCACTCCCCCATACATCCCCACTCCCCCATATACCCACACTCCCTCACTCCCCCATACACCCCTACTCGCCCTTACACCCCCACTCCCACATTGACACGCACTCCCCCATACACCCCCACTCCCCCATACACCCCCACTCCCCCATACACCCCCACTCCCCCACACACCCCAACTCCCCCATACTCCCCCACTCCACCATACACCCCCACTCCCCCATACTCCCCCACTCCCCCATACACCCCCACTCTCCCAGACACCCCACTCCCCCATACACCCACAAACCTCCACTCCCCCATACACCCCCTCTCCCCCATACTCCCCCATTCCCCCATACACCCCCACTCACCCATACACCCCCACTCCCCCATCGACCCTCACTCCCCTATCCACCCCCACTCCCCCACACACCCCAACTCCCCCATACTCCCCCATTCCACCATACACCCCCACTCCCCCAGACACCCCCACTCCCCATACACCCCAACTCCCCAAAACACCCCCAATCCCCCATACACCCACAAACCCCCACTCCCCCACACACCCCAACTCCCCCATACTCCCCCATTCCACCATACACCCCCACTCCCCCAGACATCCCCACTCCCCATACACCCAGACTCCCCAAAACACCCCCACTCCCCCATACTCCCCCACTCCCCAAAACACCCCACTCCCCATACACCCCCACTCCCCCATACACCCCCACTCCCCAAAACACCCCACTCCCCCATACACCACAACTCCCCCATACACCCCCACTCCCCCAAACACCCCCACACCCCCAAACACCCCCACTCCCCAAACACCCCCACTCCCCCATACTCCCCCACCCCCCAAAACACCCCCACTCCCCATACTCCCCCACTCCCCAAAACACCCCACTCCCCCATACACCACCACTCCGCCATACACTCCCACTCTCCCATACTCCCCCACTCCCCCATACACACCCACTCCCCCATACACCCCACACCCCACTCCCCCACACATCCCCACTCACCCCTACACCCTACACCCCCACATTGACCCCCACTCCCCCATACACAGCCACTCCCCCATACACCCCCACTCCCCCACACACCCCCACTCCCCCATACACCCCACGCCACTCTCCCCCATACACCGCCACTCACCCATACACCTTACACCCCCATTCCATGACTCCCCCATACACCCACACTCCCCCAGACACCCACACTCCCTCACTCCCCTGTACACGCCCCTCCCCATACACCCCCACACCCCCCCACCCCCCATACTCCCCCACTCCCCCATACACCCCCACTACCCCATACACCCCCACTCCTCTATACACACCCACTCCTCTATACACCGCCACTCACCCATACACCCGACACCCCCATTCCACGACTCACCCATAAACCCACACTCCCCCATACACCCACACTCCCTCACTCCCCAATACACCCCCCTCCGCCACACATACCCACTCCCACATACACCCCCTCTCCACCATTCACCCCCACCCACCCATACTCCCCCACTCCCCCATAGACCCCACTCCCCCATACACCCACAATCTCCAAAACACCACCACTCCACCATACACCCCCACTCTCCCATAATCCCCCACTCCCCAAAACACCCCACTCCCCCATACACCACCACTCCCCCATACACCCCCTCTCCACCATACACCCCCACTCCCCCAGACACTCCCACTCCCCCATACACACCCACTTCCGCCATACACCCGCACTCCCCCATATACACACAATCCCTCACTCCCCCATACACCCCCACTCCCCCATACACCCCCACTCCCCCATACACCTCCACTCCCCATACACCCCACGCCCCACTCCACCATACACCGCCACTCACCCATACACTCTAAACCCCCTTTCCCCAACTCCCCCATACACCCACACTCCCCCAGACAGTCACACGCCCTCACTCACCTATACACCCCCCTCCCCCATACACCCCCACTCCCCCATACATCCCCTCTCCACCATACACCCCTACCCCCCCATACTCTCCCACTCACTCAGACACCCACACTCCCCCATACAACCACACTCCCTCACTCCCCATACACCCCCTCCCACATACACCCCCATACACACTCTCTCCACCATACACACCCACCCCCCCATAGTCCCCCACATCCCCATACACCCCCACTCCCCAATACACCCCCACTCACCCATACACCCTACACCCCCATTCCCACATATACCCACACTCCTTCACTCCCCGATACACGCCCACACACCCCCACTCCACCATACACCCCCACTCCCCCATACACCCCCACTCCCCCATACACCCCCACTCCCCCATACACCCCCACTCCCCCATACACCCCCACTCCCCCATACACTCCCACTCCCCCATACAGTCCCACTCCCCCATACAGTCCCACTCCCCCATACAGTCCCACTCCCCCATACACCCTCACTCCCCCATACACCCCCACTCCACCGTATACCCCCACTCCACCATACACCCCCACTCCACCATACACCCCCTCTCCCCATACAACCCACACCCCACTCCACCATACACCCCCTCTCCCCCATACTCCCCCATTCCCCCATACACCACCACTCCGCCATACACCCCCACTCCCCCATACTCCCCCACTCCCCAATACACCCCGACTCCCCCATACACTCCCACTCCCCCACATACCCCCACTCACCCATACACCCTACGCGCCCATTCCCCCACTCCCCCAGACACCCCCACTTCCCCAGGCACACCCACTCGCCCATAATCCCCCACTCCCCAATACACCCCCACTCCCCCATACACCCCCACTCCCCCATACACCCCCACTCCCCCATACACCCCCACTCCCCATACACCCACACTCCCCCATACACCCCCACTCCCCCATACACCCCCACTCCCCCATACTCCCCCACTCCCCAGTACACCCCGAGTCCCCAATACACTCCCACTCCCCCAGCCATCCCCACTGCCCCATACACCCCACGCCCCACTCCCCCACACACCCATGCACCCTACACCCTCATTCCCCCACTCCCCCAGACACCCCCACTCCCCCAGACACCCCCACTCCCCCATGCTCCCCCACTCCCCAATACACCCCAACTCCCCCATGCACTCCCACTCCCCCATACACCCCCACTACCCATACACCTCACGCCCCACTCCACCATACACCTCCACTCACCCATACACCCTAAACCCCCATTCCCTGACTCCCCATACACCCACACTCCCCCAGACAGTCACACGCCCTCATTCCCCTATACACCCCCTCCCCCATACATCCCCACTCCCCCATACATCCCCTCTCCACCATACACCCTTACCCCCCCAAACTCCCCCACTCCCCCATACAACCCCACTCCCCCATACACCCACACTCCCCAATACACCGCCACTCCCCCATGCACCCCCATTCCCCATACACCGCCACTCACCCAGACACCCTACACCCCCATTCACCGACTCCCCCATACACCCACACTCCCCCATACACCCACACTCCCTCACTCCCCTATACACCCCCCTCCCACATACACCCCCACACACCCCATCTCCAACATACACCCCCACACCCCCATACTCCCCCACTCCCCCATACACCCCCACTCCCCAATACACCCCCACTCACCCATACACCCTACACCCCCATTCCCCCATGCCCCCAGACACCCACACACCCCCATACACCCCCACTCCCCCATATACCCACACTCCCTCACTCCCCCATACACCCCCACTCCCCCATACACCCACACTCCCACATAAACCCCCACTCCCCCATTCTCCACCACTCCTCCATACACTCCCACTCCCCATTCACCCCCACTCCCCCATACACCCACACTCCCCCATACACCCCCACTCCACGATACACCCCCACTCCCCCACACACCCCAACTCCCCCATACTCCCCCACTCCACCATACACCCCCACTCCCCCATACACCCACACTCCCTCACTCCCCTATGCACCCCCTCCCACATACACCCCCACGCACCCCCTCTCCACCATACACCCGCACGCCCCCATACCCGCCCACTCCTCAATACACACCCACTCCCCCATACACCCCCACTCCCCCATACACCCCCACACCCACATACATCCCCACTCCCCCATACACCCACACTCCCTCACTCCCCTATACACCCCCTCCCACATACACCCCCACGCACCCCCTCTCCACCATATACCCCCACCCCCCAATACTCCCCCACTCCCCCATACACCCCCACGCCCCAATACACCCCCACTCACCCATACACCCTACACCCCCATTCCCCCATGCCCCCAGACACCCTCACCGGCCGATACATCCCCACTCTCCCATATACCCACACTCCCTCACTCCCCCATACACCCCTACTCCCCCGCACTCCACCACTCCCCCATACACCACCAATCCCCCATTCACCCCCACTCCCCCATACACCCCCACTCCCCGATACACCCCCACTCCCCCACACACCCCAACTCCCCCATACTCCCCCACTCCACCATACACCCCCACTCCCCCATAATCCCCCACACCCCATACACCCCACTCCCCAATACACACCCACTCCACCACACCCCCCCACTCCCCAATACACCCCCACTCCCCCATACAACCCCACTCC
This sequence comes from Scyliorhinus torazame, assembly GCF_047496885.1. NCBI lineage: Eukaryota > Metazoa > Chordata > Chondrichthyes > Carcharhiniformes > Scyliorhinidae > Scyliorhinus > Scyliorhinus torazame. The sequence goes on from NC_092723.1 coordinate 87,381,602, forward strand.
CTAATACGCCGCCGCTCCCCCATACTCCACCACTCCCCCATACACCCCCACTCCAGCATACACCCGCACTCCACCATACACCCCCACTCCCCTATAGACCCCCACTCCACCATATACCCCCACTCCATCATCCACCCCCAATCCCCCATTCACCCCCACTCCACCATACACCCTCACTCCCCCATACACCCCCACTCCACCATACACCCCCACTCCCCCCATACACCCCCACTCCCCCACACACCCCCACTCCTCCATACACCCCTACTTCCCCATACACTCCCACTCCCCCACACACCCCCACTCCCCCATACACTCCCACTCTCCCATACACCCTCACTCCCCCATACACCCCCACTCCACCATATACCCCCACTCCACCATACACCCCCACTCCACCATACACCCCCACTCCCCCATACACCCCACACACCACTCCCCCATACACCCCAACTCCCCATACTCCCCCACTCCCCCATACACCACCACTCACCCATACTCCCCCACTCCCCAATACACCCCGACTCCCCCATACGCTCCCACTCCCCCACACACCCCCACTCACCCATACACCCTACACCCCCATTCCCCCACTCCCCCAGACACCCCCACTCCCCCAGGCACCCCCACTCGCCCATTCTCCCCACTCCCCAAAACACCCCCACTCCCCCATACACCCCCACTCCCCCATACACCCCCACTCCCCCATACACCCCCACTCCCCCATACACCCCCACTCCCCCATACACCCCCACTCCCCCATACACCCCCACTCCCCCATACACCCCCACTCCCCAAAACACCCCCACTCCACCATACAACCCCACTCCCCCATACTCCCGCACTCCCCAAAACACCCTACTCCCCCATACACCACCACTCCCCCATACACACACACTCCACCATACTCCCCCATTCCCCCAGACACCACCACTCCGCCATACACTCCCACTCACCCATACTCCTCCACTCCGCCAGACACCCCCACTCCCCCAGACACCCCAACTCCCCCATACACACCCACTCCCCCATACACACCCACTCCCTCGCTCCCCCACTCCCCCATACACCCCCACCCCCCAATACTCCCCCACTCGCCCATACAGCCTCACTCCCCTATACACCCTCCTCCCCCATACACCCCCCACTCCCCCATACATCCCCTCTCCACCATACACCCCGACCCCACCATACTCCCCCACTCCCCCAAACACCCCCACACACCCATACACACCCACTCCCCAATACACACCCACTCCCCCAAACACCCTCACTCCCCATACACCGCCACTCACCCAGGCACCCTACACCCCCATTCCCCGACTCCCCCATACACCCACACTCCCCCGTACACCCACACTCCCTCACTCCCATATACACCCCCCTCCCCCATACACCCCCACTCCCCCATACACCCCCTCTCCACCATACCGCCCCACCCCCCCCCACTCCCCCACTCCCCCATATATCCACACTCCCCAATACATCCCCATTCACCCATACACGCTACACCCCCCATTCCCCCATGCCCCCAGACACCCCCACTCCCCCATACACCCCCACTCCCCCATACACCCACATTCCCCCATACACCCCCACTCATCCACACACAAACACTTCCCACATACACCCCCACTCCCCCATACCCCCCCACCCCACCATACTCCCCCACTCCCCCATATATCCACACTCCCCAATACACCCCCACTCACCCGTACAACCTATACCCCCATTCCCCCATGCCCCCAGGCACCCCCACTCCCCCAGACACCCCCAATCCCCCAGACACCCCCACTCCCCCATACACCCACATTCCCCCATACACCCCCACTCCCCCATACACACCCACTACCCCCATACACCCCCACTCCCCCATACATCACCACTCCCCCGTACACCCCCACTCCATCATACAACCCCACTCCAGCATACATCCCCACTCCACCATACATCCCCACTCCCCCTTACACCCTCACTCTCCCTACACCCCCACTCCACAATACACCCTCACTCCACCATACACCCCCACCCAACCATACACCCCCACTCCCCCATACACCCCATCCCCATTCACTCCCACTCCCCCATACACCCCCACTCCCCCATAAACCCCACACCCCACTCGCCCATACACCTCCACTCATCCATACACCCTACACAACCATTCCCCCACTCCCCACGACACCCTCACACCCCGATACACCCCCACTCCCCCATGCACCCCCACTCCCCCAGACACCCACACTCCCTCACTCCCCCATACACCCCCACTCCCCCATATACCCCCACTCCACCATACACCCCCACTCCACCATACACCCCCACTCCCCCATACACCCCCACTCCCCCATACACCCCCACTCCCCCATACTCCCCCACTCCCCCATACTCCCCCACGCCCCATACACCCCCACTCCCCCATACACCCCCACTCCCCCATACACCCCCACTAGCCCACACACCCCAACTCCCCCATACTCCCCCACTCCCCCACACACCCCCACTCACCAGACACCCTACACCCCATTCCCCCATGCCCCCAGACACCGCCACTCCCCGATACATCCCCACTCCCCCATATACCCACACTCCCTCACTCCCCGATACACCCACTCCACCATACTCCACCACTCCCCCACACACCTCCACTCCCCAATACATACCTACTCCCCCATACACCCCCACTCCCTCATACGCCCCCACTCCCCCGTACTCCACCACTCCCCATACACCACCACTCCCCCATACACCCCCACTCCCCCATACACCCCCACTCCCCCACACACCCCCACTCCCCCACACACCACCACTCCCCCATACACCCTCACTCCCCCATACACCCCCACTCCACCATATACCCTCACTCCACCATACACCCCCACTCCACCATACACCCCCACTCCACCATACACCCCCACTCCCCCATACACTCCCACTCCCCCACACCCCCCCACTCCCCCATACACTCCCACTCCCCCATACACCCTCACTCCCCCATACACCCCCACTCCACCATATACCCCCACTCCACCATACACCCCCACTCCACCATACACCCCCACTCCCCCATACACCCCCTCTTCATCATACAACCCCACTCCACCATAGACCCCCACTCCTCCATACACCCACACTCCCCCATACAACCAACACTCCCTCACTCCCCCATACACTCCCACTCCTCCAGACACCTCCACTCCCCCATACGCTCCCACTCCTCCAGACAACCCCACTCCCCCATACAACCCACACCCCACTCCCCTATACATCCCCACTCACCCATCCACCCTACACCCCCATTCCCCACTCCCTCAGACACCACCACTCCCCCATACACCCCCTCTCCCCTTTCACCCCCATTCCCCCATACTTCCCCACTCCCCCCATTCACCCCATTCCCCCATACACCCCCACTCCCCCCATACACCGCCACTCCATCATACAGCCCACACCCCTCTCCCCATACACCCCCACTCCCCCATACAACCCCTCTCCCCCATACACCCCAATTCCCCCATACACACCCACTCCCCCATACACCCCCACTCCCCCATACAACCCCACTCCCCCATACACCCCCACTCCCCCATACACCCCCACCCCCCCATACTTCCCCACTCCCCCATACACGCCCCACTCCCCCATACGCCCCAATTCCCCAATACACCCCCACTCCCCCATACTCCCCCACTCCCCCATACACACCCCACTCCCCCATACACCCCCACTCCACCATACACCCCACTCCCCAATACAACCCCACACCCCCATCCACCCCTACTGCCCCACTCCCCCACACAGCACGACACCCCCACTCCCCCACACCCCCACTCTTCCCACACCCCCACTACCCCATACACCCCAAACCCCCATGCACCCCACACCCCACTCCTCCAGACACCCCCCACACCCCCATATATCTCCATTCCCTAAAATACCCCCACTGTCCCATACACCCCCACTCCCCCATACACCCCAACTCCCCAATACTCCCCCTAACACCCCCACGCCCCCATACACCCCCACCCCCCCATACACCGCCACTCCCCCAAAAAACCCCACACACCCCCACTTCCCCACTCCCACACTCCCCCAGACACCCCACTCTCCTATACACCCCTACTCCCCCATACACTCCCACTGCCCCATACGCCCACCCCCCGCTGCCCCTTAATCCCCACACCCCCACTCCCACATGCACCCCACACCCACATTCCCCCATAAACCATACTCCCCCATACACCCACACTCACGCGTACACCCTTCACCCCCATTCCCCCACTCCCCCATACACCTCCACTCCCCCATACACACCCGCTCCCCCATACACCCCCACTCCCCCCATATACCCACACTCCCTCATTCCCCCATACACTCCCACTCCCCCATACACCCCCACACCACCCCATACACCCCCACTCTTCCATACACCCCCACTCTTCCATACACCCCCACTCCCCCATACACCCCCACTCCCCCATACACCCCCACTCCCCCATACACCCCCACTCCCCCATACACCCCCACTCCCCCATACTGCCCGACTCCAACATACACCCTCACTCCCCCATACTCCCCCACTCCCCCATACACCCCCCACTCCACCATACACCCCCACTCCACCATACACCCCCACTCACCCATAAATCCCAACTCCCCCATACACCCCCACTCCCCCATACACACCACACCCCCACTCATCCATACACCCACACATCCCCATGCAACCCCACTCACACATACACCATACACAACCACTTCTGCTCACCCCCATACCCCACAATCCAGACCCCCACTCCCCCGTACACCCCACACCAACATTCCCCCATACACCCCACTCCCCCATACAACCACACTCACACGTACACCCTACACCCCCATTCCCCGGCTCCCCCAGACACCCCCACTTCCCCATACACACCCACTCCCCCATACACCCCCATTCCCCCATAGACCCCCACTCACCCATACACATCCACTCCCCCATACACCCCACACTCCCCCATACACCCACACTCCCTCATTTCCCCCATGCACCCCCACACCCCCATACACCCCCACTTGCCCATAAACCCCCACTCCCCCATACACCCCCTACTCCCCCATACTCCCCCTACTCCCCATTCATCCCCACTCCCCCTACTCCACCCCTCAGACACCTTATATACCCCACTCCCCCATACACACCCACTCCCCGACACCCCCCACACCCCAACTCCCCCATTCACTCCAACTCCCCCTACTCCCCCACACCCCAACTCCCCCATACACCCCCACTCACCCATATACCCCTACTTTCCCCATACACCCCTCTCCCCCACACTCCCACTCTTCCACACCCCCACTTCACCATACACGCCACTCCGACATACAACCCCACTCTTCCAAACACCCCCACTCCCCCATACACCCCCACTCCACCATATACCCCCACTCCACCCATCCCACACCCAATCCACCATACACCCCACTCCCCCAAACACCCCACACCCCACTCCCCCATACACCCACTATCCCATACTCCCCATCTCCACCATACACCACCACTCCGCCATACACCCCCACTCCCCATACTCACCCACTCCCCAATACACCCCGACTCCACCATACACTCCCACTCCCCACACACCCCCACTGACCCATACACCCTACACCCCCATTCCCCATGCCCCCAGACACCCCCACTCCCCGATACATCCCCACTCCCCCATATACCCACACTCCCTCACTCCCCCATACACCCCTACTCCCCATACACCCCCCACTCCCCGATACACCCCCACTCCCCCATACTCCACCACTCCCCCACACACCTCCACTCCCCAATACACACCTACTCCCCCATACACCCCCACTCCCTCATACGCCCCCACTCCCCCATACTCCACCACTCCCCCATACACCACCACTCCCCCATTCACCTCCACTCCACCATACACCCCCACTCCACCATACACCCCACTCCCCCATACACCCCCACTCCCCCACACCCCCCCACACACTCCCACTCCCCCATACACCCCCACTCCCTCATACACCCCACACACCACTCCCCCATACACCCCCACTCCCCCATACTCCCCCACTCCCCCATACGCCCCCTCTCCATCATACAACCCCACTCCACCAGACAGCCCCAGTCCACCATACTCCCCCACTGCCCCATACACCCCCACTCCACCATCCACCCCCACGCCACTATACACCCCCACACCCCCATACACCCCACACTCCACTCCCCCATCCACCTCAACTCACCCATACAGCCTACACCCCCATTCCACCACTCCCCCAGACACCCCCACTCCCCCATACACCCCCTCTCCCCCATACATCCCCACTCCCCCATACACCCTCACTCCCTCACTCCCTCTTACACCCCACTCCCCCATACTGCCCCACTCCCACATGCATCACCACTCCTGCACCCCCCACTCCCCCATATTCCCCCACTGCACCATACACCCCCACTCGCCCATACTCCCCCACTCCCCCCTACACCCCCACTCTCACATACACCCGCACTCCCCCATACACCCCCACTCCCCCATACACCCCCACTCCCCCATACACCCCCACTCCCCCATACACCCCCCACTCCCCCATACACCCCCACTCCATCATACAGCCCACACCCCTCTCCCCATACACCCCCACTCCCCCATACAACCCCTCTCCCCCATACACCCCAATTCCCCAATACACCCCCACTCCCCCATACTCCCACACTCCCCCATACACACCCCACTCCCCCATACACCCCCCACTCCACCATACACCCCCACTCCCCAATACAACCCCACACCTCCATCCACCCCTACTGCCCCACTCCCCCACACAGCACGACACCCCCACTCCCCCACACCCCACTCTTCCCACACCCCCACTACCCCATACACCCCAAACCCCCATGCACCCCACACCCCACTCCTCCATACACCCCCACACCCCCATATATCTCCATTCCCCAAAATATCCCCACTGCCCCCATACACCCCCACTCCCCCATACACCCCAACTCCCCAATACTCCCCCTAACACCCCCACGCCCCCATACACCCCCACCCCCCCATACACCGCCACTCCCCCAAAAACCCCCACACACCCCCACTTCCCCACTCCCACACTCCCCCAGACACCCCACTCTCCTATACACCCCTACTCCCCCATACACTCCCACTGCCCCATACGCCCACCCCCCGCTGCCCCTTAAACCCCACACCCCCACTCCCACATGCACCCCACACCCACATTCCCCCATAAACCATACTCCCCCATACACCCACACTCACGCGTACACCCTTCACCCCCATTCCCCCACTCCCCCATACACCTCCACTCCCCCATACACACCCGCTCCCCCATACACCCCCATTCCCCCATAGACCCCCACTCACCCATACACCCCCATTCCCCCATAGACCCCCACTCACCCATACACATCCACTCCCCCATACACCCACACTCCCCCATACACCCACACTCCCTCATTTCCCCCATGCACCCCCACACCCCCATACACCCCCACTTGCCCATAAACCCCCACTCCCCCATACACCCCCACTCCCCCATACTCCCCTACTCCCCCCATTCATCCCCACTCCCCTACTCCACCCCTCAGACACCTTATATACCCCACTCCCCCATACACACCCACTCCCCGACACCCCCACACCCCAACTCCCCCATTCACTCCAACTCCCCCTACTCCCCCACACCCCAACTCCCCCATACACCCCCACTCACCCATATACCCCTACTTTCCCCATACACCCCTCTCCCCCACACTCCCACTCTTCCACACCCCCACTTCACCATACACGCCACTCCGACATACAACCCCACTCTTCCAAACAACCCCACTCCCCCATACACCCCCACTCCACCATATACCCCCACTCCACCATCCACCCCCAATCCACCATACACCCCCACTCCCCCAAACACCCCACACCCCACTCCCCCATACACCCACTATCCCATACTCCCCATCTCCACCATACACCACCACTCCGCCATACACCCCCCACTCCCCCATACTCACCCACTCCCCAATACACCCCGACTCCACCATACACTCCCACTCCCCCACACACCCCCACTGACCCATACACCCTACACCCCCATTCCCCCATGCCCCCAGACACCCCCACTCCCCGATACATCCCCACTCCCCATATACCCACACTCCCTCACTCCCCCATACACCCCTACTCCCCATACACCCCCACTCCCCGATACACCCCCACTCCCCCATACTCCACCACTCCCCCACACACCTCCACTCCCCAATACACACCTACTCCCCCATACACCCCCACTCCCTCATACGCCCCCACTCCCCCCATACTCCACCACTCCCCCATACACCACCACTCCCCCATTCACCTCCACTCCACCATACACCCCCACTCCCCCATACACCCCCACTCCCCCATACACCCCCACTCCTCCACACCCCCCCACACACTCCCACTCCCCCATACACCCCCACTCCCCCATACACCCCATACACCACTCCCCCATACACCCCCACTCCCCCATACTCCCCCACTCCCCCATACGCCACCACTCCCCCATATTCCCCCACTCCCCAATACACCCCGACTCCCCCATACTCTCCCACTCCCCCACACACACCCACTCACCCATACACCCTACACCCCCATTCCCCCACTCCCCCAGGCATCCCCACTCGCCCATACTCCCCCACTCCCCAAAATACCCCCACTCCCCCATACACCCCCACTCCCCCATACACCACCACTCCCCCATACACCCCCACTCCCCCATTCACCCCCACTCCCCAAAACACCCCCACTCCACCATACAACCCCACTCCCCCATACTCCCCCACTCCCCAAAACACCCTACTCCCCCATACACAACCACTCCCCCATACACCCTACACCACCATTCCCCCCACTCCCCACGACACCACCACTCCGCCATACACCCCCACTCACCCATACTCCCCCACTCCGCCAGACACCCCCACTCCGCCAGACACCCCCACTCCGCCAGACACCCCCACTCCCCCAGACACCCCCACTCCCCCATACACACCCACTCCCCCATACACCCACACTCCCTCACTCCCCCACTCCCCAATACACCCCACCCCCCAATACTCCCCCACTCCCCCTTACAGCTCACTCCCCTATACACCCTCCTCCCCAATACACCACCACTCCCCCAAACATCCCCTCTCCACCATACACCCCCACCCCACCATACTCCCCCACTCCCCCAAACACCCCCACACACCCATACACACCCACTCCCCAATACACACTCACTCCCCATACACCGCCACTCACCCAGACACCCTACACCCCCCATTCCCCGACTCCCCATACACCCACACTCCCCCGTACACCCACACTCACTCACTCCCATATACACCCCCCTCCCCCATACACCCCCACTCCCTCATACACCCCCTCTCCACCATACCGCCCCATCACCCACACTCCCCCACTCCCCCATATATCCACACTCCCCAATACACCCCCATTCACCCATACACACTACACCACCATTCCCCCATGCCCCCAGACACCCCCACACACCCCACTCCCCCATACACCCACATTCCCCCATACACCCCCCCCCACACACACCCACTTCCCCCATACACCCCCACTCCCCCATAGCCCAGCACCCCACCATACTCCCCCACTCCCCCATATATCCACACTCCCCCAATACACCCCCACTCACCCGTACACCCTATACCCCCATGCCCCCAGGAACCCCCCACTCCCCATACACCCCCACTCCCCCATACACCCACATTCCCCCATACACCCCCCACTCCCCCATACACCTCCACTCGCCCATGTTCCCCCACTTCCCAATACACCCTCACTCCCCCATACTCCCCCCACTTCCCAATACACCCCCACTCCCCCACACACACCCACATTCCCCCATACACCCCCACTCCCCCATACACCTCCACACGCCCATGCTGGCCCACTTCCCAATACACCCCCACTCCCCCATACATCACCACTCCCCCTTACACCCCCACTCCCCCATATACCCACACTCCCTCACTCTCCCATACACCCCCACTCCCCCATACACCACCACTCCCCCATACACCCCCACTCCCGCATACACCCCCACTCCCCCATGCTCCCCCACTTCCCAATACACCCCCACTCCCCTATACTCCCCCACTTCCCATACACCCCCACTCCCCCATACATCACCACTCCCCCGTACAACCCCACTCCATCATACAACCCCACTCCACCATACATCCCCACTCCACCATACACCCCCACACCACCATACATCCCCACTCCCCCTTACACCCTCACTCTCCCTACACCCCCACTCCACAATACACCCTCACTCCACCATACACCCCCACTCAACCATACACCCCCACTCCCCCATACACCCCATTCCCATTCACTCCCACTCCCCCATACACCCCCACTCCCCCATAAATCCCACACCCCACTCCCCCATACACCTCCACTCATCCATACACCCTACACCACCATTCCCCCACTCCCCACGACACCCTCACACCCCCACTCCCCCATACACCCACACTCCCCCATACACCCACACTCCCTCACTCCCCCATACACTCCCACTCCCCCATACACCCCCACTCCCCATATACCCCCACTCCACCATACACCCCCACTCCCCCATACACCCCCACTCCCCCATACACCCTCACTCCCCCATACTTCCCCACTCCACCATACACCCCCCACTCCCCCATACTTCACCACTCCACACTACACCCCCACTCTCCCAAACACACCACTCCCCCATTACCCCCACTCCCCCATACACCCCCACTCCCCCATATTCCCCCACTCCCCAATACACCCCGACTCCCCCATACTCTCCCACTCCCCCACACACACCCACTCACCCATACACCCTACACCCCCATTCCCCCACTCCCCCAGGCACCCCCACTCGCCCATACTCCCCCACTCCCCAAAACACCCCCACTCCCCCATACACTCCCACTCCCCCATACACCACCACTCCCCCATACACCCCCACTCCCCCATTCACCCCCACTCCCCAAAACACCCCCACTCCACCATACAACCCCACTCCCCCATACTCCCCCACTCCCCAAAACACCCTACTCCCCCATACACAACCACTCCCCCATACACCCTACACCACCATTCCCCCACTCCCCACGACACCACCACTCCGCCATACACCCCCACTCACCCATACTCCCCCACTCCGCCAGACACCCCCACTCCGCCAGACACCCCCACCCCGCCAGACACCCCCACTCCCCCAGACACCCCCACTCCCCCATACACACCCACTCCCCCATACACCCACACTCCCTCACTCCCCCACTCCCCAATACACCCCACCCCCCAATACTCCCCCACTCCCCCTTACAGCCTCACTCCCCTATACACCCTCCTCCCCAATACACCACCACTCCCCCAAACATCCCCTCTCCACCATACACCCCCACCCCACCATACTCCCCCACTCCCCCAAACACCCCCACACACCCATACACACCCACTCCCCAATACACACTCACTCCCCATACACCGCCACTCACCCAGACACCCTACACCCCCATTCCCCGACTCCCCCATACACCCACACTCCCCCGTACACCCACACTCCCTCACTCCCATATACACCCCCCTCCCCATACACCCCCACTCCCTCATACACCCCCTCTCCACCATACCGCCCCATCACCCACACTCCCCCACTCCCCCATATATCCACACTCCCCAATACACCCTCATTCACCCATACACCCTACACCACCATTCCCCCATGCCCCCAGACACCCCCACTCCCCCATACACCCACATTCCCCCATACACCCCCACTCCCCCACACACACCCACTTCCCCCATACACCCCCACTCCCCCATAGCCCAGCACCCCACCATACTCCCCCACTCCCCCATATATCCACACTCCCCAATACACCCCCACTCACCCGTACACCCTATACCCCCATGCCCCCAGGAACCCCCACTCCCCATACACCCCCACTCCCCCATACACCCACATTCCCCCATACACCCCCACTCCCCCATACACCTCCACTCGCCCATGTTCCCCCACTTCCCAATACACCCCCACTCCCCCATACATCACCACTCCCCCGTACACCCCCACTCCCCCATATACCCACACTCCCTCACTCTCCCATACACCCCCACTCCCCCATACACCACCACTCCCCCATGCACCCCCACTCCCCCATACACCCCCACTCCCCCATGCTCCCCCACTTCCCAATACACCCCCACTCCCCTATACTCCCCCACTTCCCAATACACCCCCACTCCCCCATACATCACCACTCCCCCGTACAACCCCACTCCATCATACAACCCCACTCCACCATACATCCCCACTCCACCATACACCCCCACACCACCATACATCCCCACTCCCCCTTACACCCTCACTCTCCCTACACCCCCACTCCACAATACACCCTCACTCCACCATACACCCCCACTCAACCATACACCCCCACTCCCCCATACACCCCATTCCCATTCACTCCCACTCCCCCATACACCCCCACTCCCCCATAAATCCCACACCCCACTCCCCCATACACCTCCACTCATCCATACACCCTACACCACCATTCCCCCACTCCCCACGACACCCTCACACCCCCACTCCCCCATTCACCCACACTCCCCCATACACCCACACTCCCTCACTCCCCCATACACTCCCACTCCCCCATACACCCCCACTCCCCATATACCCCCACTCCACCATACACCCCCACTCCCCCATACACCCCCACTCCCCCATACACCCTCACTCCCCCATACTTCCCCACTCCACCATACACCCCCACTCCCCCATACTCCACCACTCCACACTACACCCCCACTCTCCCAAACACACCACTCCCCCATTACCCCCACTCCCCCATACACCCCCACTCCCCATACACCCCGACTCCCCCATACACGCACACTCCCTCACTCCTCCATACACCCCCACTCCCCCATTGACCCCCACTCCCCCATACACCCCCACTCCCCATACACCCCGACTCCCCCATACACGCACACTCCCTCACTCCTCCATACACCCCCACTCCCCCATTGACCCCCACTCCCCCATACACCCCCACTCCCCCATACACCCCCACTCCCCCATACACCCCCACTCGCCCACACACCCCAACTCCCACATACTCCCCCACTCCACCATACACCCCCACTCCACCATACACCCCCACTCCCCCATACACCCCCACTCCCCCATACACCCCCACTCCCCCATACTCCCCCACTCCCCCATACTCCCCCACGCCCCATACACCCCCACGCCCCCATACACCCCCACTCCCCCATACACCCCCACTCCCCCATACACCCCCACTCGCCCACACACCCCAACTCCCCCATACTCCCCCACTCCACCATACACCCCCACTCCCCCATACACCCCCACTCCCCCATACACCCCACTCCCCCATACACCCCCACTCCCCCATACACACCCACTCGCCCACACACCCCAACTCCCACATACTCCCCCACTCCACATTACACCCCCACTCCCCCATACTCCGCCACTCCACACTACACCCCGACTCTCTCATACACACCACTCCCCCATTACCCCCACTCCCCCATACACCCCCACTCCCCAATACTCCCCCACCCCCCCAATTACCCCCAATCCCCCATACTCCCCCACTCCACCATTCACCCCCACTCCCCCATACAGCCCCACTCCCCTATACACCCCCACTCCCCAATACTCCCCCACTCCCCCATACACCCCCACTCCCCCATACACCCCCACTCCACCATACAACCCCACTCCACCATAGACACCCACTCCACCATACACCCCCACTCCCCCATACACTCCCACTCCTCCAGACACCACCACTCCCCCATACACGCCACACCCCACTCCCCTATACACCCCGACTCACCCATACACACTACACCCCCATTCACACATTCCCTCAGACAACCCCACTCCCCCATACACCTCCATTCCCCCAAACACCCCCACCCCCCATACTCCCCCACTCCCCCATACACACCCCACTCCCCATACATCCCCACTCCCCCATACAACCCCACTCCGCCATCCTCCCCTACTGCCCCACTCCCCCACACAGCACGACACCCCCACTCCCCCACACCCCCACTACTCCCACACCCCCACTACCCCATACACCACACACCCCCATGCACCCCACACCCCCACTCCTCCATACATTCCACACCCCCTTATATCTCCACTCCCCCAAATACCCCCACGGCCCCATACACCCCCACATCCCCATACACCCCCACTCCCCATACAACCCCACTCCCGCACACATCCCCACTGCCCCATACACCGCACTCCCACAACTCCATCCCTCAGACACCCCACATCCCCACCTTATATACCCCACTCCCCCATACAGACCCACTCCAACACACCCCCACACCCCAACTCCCCCATTCACTCCCACTCCCCCTACTCTCCCACACTCCAACTCCCTCATACACCCCCATTCACCCATGCACCCCTACTTCCTCCATACAGCCCGGTCCCCCACACTCCCACTCCCACAGCCCCACTTCCCCGTACACCACACTCCGACATACACCCCCACACCCCCATCACTGCCACGCCCCCATACACACCCACCCCCCATACACCGCCACTCCCCCAAACACCCCCACTTCCCGACTCCCACACTCCCCCACTACACCCCCACTCTCCCATACACACCGCTCCCCCATTACCCCCACTCCCCCATACACCTCCACTCCCCAATACTCCCCCACCCCCCCATTTACCCCCACTCCATAGTCCACCACTCCACCATTCACCCCCACACACCCCCACTCCCCCATACACCCCCACTCCCACTCCCCAATACTCCCCCCACTCCCCCATACACCCCCACTCCCCCATACACCCCCACTCCACCATACACCCCCTCTCCATCATACAACCGCACTCCATCATAGACCCCCACTCCACCATACACCCCCACTCCCCCATACACTCCCACTCCCCCAGACACCCCCATTCCCCCATACACCCCACACCCCACTCCCCTATACACCCACATTCACCCATACACACTACACCCCCATTCCCCCACTCCCTCAGACACCCCCACTCCCCCATACACCCCCTCTAACCTTACACCCCCATTCCCCCATACACCCCCACTCCCCCATACACCCACACTCCCCCATACACCCACACTCCCTCACTCCCCCATACACTCCCACTCCTCCAGACACCTCCACTCCCCCATACGCTCCCACTCCTCCAGACACCCCCACTCCCTCATACACCCCACACCCGACTCCCCTATACATCCCCACTCACCCATCCACCCTACACCCCCATTCCCCCATACACCCCCTCTCCCCTTTCACCCCCATTGCCCCATACACCCCCACGCCCCCATTCATCCACACTCCCCCATACACCCACACTCCCTCACTCCCCCATACACCCTCGTCCCCCATAAACTCCACTCCCCGATACACCCCCTCTCCCCCAGACAACCACACTCCCCCATACACCCCCACCCCCCCATACTTCCCCACTCCCACATACACGCCCCACTCCCCCATACACCACCACTCGCCCACACACCCCAACTCCCACATACTCCCCCACTCCACCATACACCCCCACTCCCCCATACTCCGCCACTCCCCACTACACCCCCACTCTCTCATACACACCACTCCCCCATTACCCCCACTCCCCCATACACCCCCACTCCCCAATACTCCCCCACTCCCCCATACACCCCCACTCCCCCATACACCCCCACTCCACCATACACCCCCACTCCACCATACACCCCCTCTCCATCATGCAACACCACTCCACCATGGACCCCCACTCCACCATACACCCCCACTCCCCCATACAC
Organism: Scyliorhinus torazame; assembly: GCF_047496885.1. Classification (NCBI taxonomy): domain Eukaryota; kingdom Metazoa; phylum Chordata; class Chondrichthyes; order Carcharhiniformes; family Scyliorhinidae; genus Scyliorhinus; species Scyliorhinus torazame. The sequence continues at coordinate 87,397,530 of NC_092723.1, forward strand.
TCCCACTCCTCCAGACACCCCCACTCCCCCATACACGCCACACCCCACTCCCCTATACACCCCCACTCACCCATTCACACTACACCCCCATTCACATACTCCCTCAGACACCCCCACTCCCCCATACACCCCCTCTCCCCCATACACCTCCATTCCCCCAAACACCCCCACCCCCTATACTCCCCCACTCCCCCATACACACCCCACTCCCCCATACACCCCCACTCCCCCATCCACCCCTACTGCCCCACTCCCCCACACAGCACGACACCCCCACTCCCCCACACCCCCACTACTCCGACACCCCCACTACCCCATACACCCCACACACCACACACCCCACACCCCACTCCTCCATACACTCCACACCCCCATATATCTCCATTCCCCAAAATACCCCCACTGCCCCATACACCCCCACACCCCCATACACCCCCACACACCCCCACTCCCCCATACAACCCCACTCCCGCACACATCCCCACTGCCCCATACTTCGCACTCCCACTACTCCATCCCTCAGACACCCCACATCCCCACCTTATTTACCCCACTCCCCCATACAGAGCCACTCCAACACACCCCCACACCCCAACTCCCCCATTCAATCCCACTCCCCCTACTCTCCCACAACCCAACTCCCTCATACACCCCCATTCACCCATACACCCCTACTTCCTCCATACAGCCCGCTCCCCCACACTCCCACTCTTCAACAGCCCCACTTCCCCGTACACCCCACTCCGACATACACCCCCACACCCCCATCACTGCCACGCCCCCATACACACCCACCCCCCATACACCGCCACTCCCCCAAACACCCCCACTTCCCGACTCCCACACTCCCCCACTACCCCCACTCTCCCATACACACCGCTCCCCCATTACCCCCATAAACCTCCACTCCCCAATACTCCCCCACCCCCCCCAATTACCCCCACTCCCCCATACTCCACCATTCACCCCCACTCCCCTATACACCCCCACTCCCCTTACACCCCCACTCCCACTCCCCAATACTCCCCCACTCCCCCATACACCCCCACTCCCCAATACACCCCCACTCCACCATACACCCCCTCTCCATCATACAACCCCACTCCACCATAGACCCCCACTCCACCATACACCCCCACTCCCCCATACACCCCACACCCCACTCCCCTATACAACCCCATTCACCCATACACACTACACCCCCATTCCCCCACTCCCTCAGACACCCCCACTCCCCCATACACCTCCTCTCACCTTACACCCCCATTCCCCCATACACCCCAACTCCCCCATACACCCACACTCCCCCATACACCCACACTCCCCCACTCCCCCCTACACCCCCACTCTCACATACACCCGCACTCCCCCATACACCCCCACTCCCCCATACACCCCCCCACTCCCCCATACACCCCCACTCCCCCATACACCCACACTCCCCCATACACCCACACTCCCCCATACACCACCACTCCCCCAGACACCCCCACTCCCCCATACACCCCCACCCCCCATACTCCCCCACTCCCCCATACACACCCCACTCCCACATACACACCCCACTCCCCCATACACCCCCACTCCGCCATACACCCCCACTCCCCAATACAACCCCACACCCCCATCCACCCCTACTGCCCCACTCCCCCACACAGCACGACACCCCCACTCCCCCACACCCCCACTCTTCCCACACCCCCACTACCCCATACACCCCACACCCCCATGCACCCCACACCCCACACCCCACTCCTCCATACACCCCCACACCCCCATATATCTCCATTCCCCAAAATACCCCCACTGCCCCATACACCCCCACACCACCATACACCCCCAAGCCCCCATACAACCCCACCCCCCCATACACCGCCACTCCCCCAAAAACCCCCCCACACACCCACTTCCCCACTCCCACACTCCCCCAGACACCCCACTCTCCTATGCACCCCCACTCCCCCATACACTCCCACTGCCCCATACGCCCACCCCCCGCTGCCCCTTAAACCACATACCCCCATACACCCCCACTCACGCGTACACCCTACACCCCCATTCCCCCACTCCCCCATACACCTCCACTCCCCCATACACTCCCACTCCCCCATACACCCCGACTCGCCCAGACAATTCCACTCCCCCATACACCCCCACTCTTCCATACACCCCCACTCCCCCATAAACCCCCACTCCCCCATACACCCCCACTCCCCCATACACCCCCACTCCCCCATACACCCCCACTCCCCCATACACCCACCCCCCGCTGCCCCTTCCACCATACACCCCACTCCCCCATACACCCCCACTCCCCCATACACCCTCACTCCCCCATACACCCCCACTCCACCATACACCCCACACCCCACTCCCCCATACACCTCCACTCCCCCATACACCCCCACTCCCCCATTCACCCCCACTCCCCCATACACCCACACTCCCTCACTCCTCCACACACTCCCACTCCCCCATTGACCCCCACACCCCATACACCAACACTCACCCATACACCCCAACTCCCCCATACACCCCCACTCCCCCATACACCCCCACTCCACCATACACCCCCACTCCCCAATACAACCCCACACCCCCATCCACCCCTACTGCCCCACTCCCCCACACAGCACGACACCCCCACTCCCCACACCCCCACTCTTCCCACACCCCCACTACCCCATACACCCCGCACCCCCATGCACCCCACACCCCACACCCCACTCCTCCATACACCCCCACACCCCCATATATCTCCATTCCCCGATATACTCCCACTGCCCCATACACCCCCACACCACCATACACCCCCACTCCCCCATACACCCCCACTCCCCAATACTCCCCCACTCCCCTAAACACCCCCACGCCCCCATACCCCCCCACCCCCCCCATACACCGCCACTCCCCAAAAAAAACCCCACACACCCCCACTTCCCCACTCCCACACTCCCCCAGACACCCCACTCTCCTATACACCCCCACTCCCCCATACACTCCCACTGCCCCATACGCCCACCCCCCGCTGCCCCATAAACCCCACCCCCCCATACACCCCCACTCACGCGTACACCCTACACCCCCATTCCCCCACTCCCCCATACACCTCCACTCCCCCATACACTCCCACTCCCCCATACACCCCGACTCGCCCAGACAATTCCACTCCCACATATACCCCCACTCTTCCATACACCCCCACTCACCCATAAACCCCCACTCCCCCATACACCCCCACTCCCCCATACACCCCCACTCCCCCATACATCCCCACTCCCCCATACACCCCCACTCCACCATACACCCCACACCCCACTCCCCCATACACCTCCACTCCCCCATACACCCCCACTCCCCCATTGACCCCCACTCCCCCATTGACCCCCACTCCCCCATACACCAACACTCACCCATACACCCCAACTCCCCCATACACCCCCACTCCACAATACACCCCCACTCCCCCATACTCCCCCACTCCCCCATACACCCCCACTCCCCCATACACCCCCACTCCCCCATACACCCCCACTCCCCCATACACCCCTACTCCACCATACGCCCCCACTCCCCCATTCACACCCACTCCAGTATACACCCCCACTCCCCCATACACCCCCACTCTACCATACGCCCCCACTTCCCGATACACCCCCACTCCACCATACACCCCCACTCCCCCATACACCCCCACTCCCCAAGAGTCCCCCACTCCCCCATACACCCACACTCCCACACTCCTCCATACACCCCCACTCCCCCATTGTCCCCCACTCCCCCATACGCCCCCATACACCCCCACTCCACCATACACCCCCACTCCCCCATACACCCCCACTCCCCCATACTCACCCACTCTCCCATGCACCCCCACTCTCGCATACACGCCACTCCCCCATACACACCCACTCCCCCATACACCCCCAGTCCACCATGCACCCCCACTCCACCCTACACCCCCACTCCCCCATACACTCCCACTCCTCCAGACACCCCTACTCCCCCATACACCCCACATCCCAGTCCTCTATACAGCCCCACTCTACCATACACCCCCACTCCACCATACACCCCCACTCCACCATACTCCCCCACTCCACCCTACACCCCAGACCCCTCTCCCCCATACACCCCCACTCCCCCATACACCCACACACCCTCACTCCTCCACACACTTCCTCTCCCCCATTGACCCCCACTCCCCCAGACACCAACACTCACCCATACACCCCCACTCCCCCATACACCCCCACTCCCCAACACACCCCAACTCCCCCATACTCCCCCACTCCACAATACACCCCCACTCCCCCATACTCCCCCACTCCCCCATACACCCCCACTCTCCCATACACTTCACTCCCCCATACACCCCCACTCCCCCATACACCCCCACTCCCCCATACACCCCCACTCCCCCATACACCCCCACTCCCCCAAACGCCCCCACTCCCCCATTCGCCCCAACTCCACTATACACCCACACTCCCCCATACACCCCCACTCCACCATACGCCCCCACTCCCCCATACACCCCCACTCCACCATACACCCCCACTCCACCATTCAACCCCACTGCCCCATACTCCCCCACTCCCCCATACACCCTCACTCCCCCATACACCCCCACTCCCCCATACACCCCGACTCCCCCATACACCCCCACTCCCCCATACAGCCCCACTCCCCCATACAGCCCCACTCCCACATACACACCAACTCGCCAACACACCCCAACTCCCCCATACTCCCCCACCACCATACACCCCCACTCCCCCATACTCCCCCACTCCCCCATACACCCCCACTCTCGCATGCACACCACTCCCCCATACACCCCCACACCCCCATACTCCCCCACTCCCCCATACTCCCCACTCCCACATACACCCAGACTCCTACATACACCCCCACTCCACCATAGACCCCCACTCCACCATACACCCCCACTCCACCATACACCCTCACTCCCCCATACACTCCCACTCCTCCATACACTCCCACTCCTCCATACACCCCACACCCCTATACACCCCCACTCACCCATACACCCTACACCCCCATTCCCCCACTCCCCCAGACACCCCCACTCCCCCATACACCCCCTCTCCCCTGACACACCCATTCCCCCATACACCCCCACTCCCACATACACCCACACTCCCCCATACACCCACACTCCCTCACTTCACCATACACCGCCTCCCCCATAAACCCCAATGCCCCATACACCCCCTCTCCCCCAGACAGCCCCACTCCCCAATTACACCCCCACCCCCCCATACTCCCCCACTCCCCCATACACGTCCCACTCCCCCATACACCCCCACTCCCCCATACTCCCCCACTCCACCATACACCGCCACTGCCCCATACTCCCACACTCCCCCATCCACCCCCACTCCCCCATACACCCCCATTCACCCATACACCCGACACCCCCATTAACCCATGCCCCCAGACACCACCACTCCCCCATACATCCCCACTCCCCTATACACCACCATTCCCCCATACACCCCCACTCCCCTATACACCCCCACTCCCCCATACACCCCCACTCCCCCATACCCCCACTTCCCCATATACCCACACTCCCCCATACGCCCCCCACTCTCCCATAAATCCCCACTCCCTCAGACACCCCACTCCCCCATACAACCCCACACCCCCATCCACCCCTACTGCCCCACTCCCACACACAGCCCGACACCCCCACTCCCCCACACCACCATACCCCATACACCCCACTCCCCCATACACACCACACCCCACTCCTCCATACACCCCCACACCCCCATATATCCCCATTCCCCAAAACACCCCCACTCGCCCATACACCCCCACACCCCCACTAACCCATACAACCCCACTCCTGCACACATCCCCACTGCCCCATACACCGCACTCCCCAATACACCCCACCCGCACTCCCCTCACTCTTCTACACCCCCACTACCCCCACTCCCCCATACACCCCACTCCCCCTACTCCACCCCTCAGACACCCCACATCCCCACCTTATATACCCCACTCCCTCATACACACCCACTCCCCCACACCCCCACACCCCAACTCCCCCATTCACTCCCACTTCCCCTACTCCCCCACACCCCAACTCCCTCATACACCCCTACTCACCCATATGCCCCTACTTCCCCCATACAGCCCTCTCCCCCACACATCCACTCTTCAACAGCCCCACTTCCCCGTGCACCCCACTCCGACATCCACTCCCACTCCCCCAATCACGCCCACGCCCCCATAAACCCCCACCCCCCCATACAGCGCCACTCCCCCAAATACCCCCACTTCCCCACTCCCACACTCCCCCATACACCCCACTCTCCCATACACCCCCACTCCTCCATACACCCCCACTCCTCCATAAACCCACCTCCCGCTGCCCCTTACACCCCACACCCCCAATCCCACATACACCCCCACTCCCGCTCAACCCCACACCCCCATACCCCACACTCCATACCCCCACTCCCCTATGCACCCCACACCCACATTCCCCCATACACCCCACTTCCCCCATACAACCCCACTCACACGTACACCCTACACCACAATTCCCCCACTCTGCCAGACACCCCCACTCCCCCATACACCCCCACACCCCCATACACCCCCATGCCCCCATAGACCCCCACTCACCCATACACCCACACTCCCACAATCCCCCATATACCCCCACACCCCCATACACCCCCACTCGCCCATACACACCCACTCCCCCATACACCCCCACTCCCCCATACTCCCCCACTCCCCCATACTCCCCCACTCCCCCATACTCCCCCACTCCCCCATACTCCCCCACTCCCCCACTCCCCGATACACCCCCACTTCCCCTACTCCACCCCTCAGACACCCCACATCCCCACCTTTTATACCCCACTCGCCCATACACACCAACTCCCCCACACCCCCACACCCCAACTCCCTCATACACCCCCACTCACCCATACACCCCTACTTCCTCCATACAGCCCTCTCCCCCACACTCCCACTCTTCAACAGCCCCACTTCCCCGTACACCCCACTCCGACATACACCCCATCTCCCCAATCACGCCCACGCCCCCATACACCCCCAGCCCCCATACAGCGCCAGTCCCCCAAACACCCCCACTTCCCCACTCCCCCACTCCCCCATACACCCCACAGCCCCACGCCCCCATATACCCCACCACCCCACTACACCATACACCCGCAGTCCCCCATATACCCCCACTCCTCCACTCCCCCAGACATCCCCACTCACTCACTCCCCCATACACCCCACACCCCCACTCCACCATACACCTGCAGTCCCCCATACACCCCCACTCCTCCATACACCCCCACATCCCCATACACCGCCACTCGCCCAGACACCCCCACTCCCCCACACCCCCCACTCACCCATACACCGCCACTCCCCCATCCACCCTCACTCCCCCATACACCCCAACTCTCCCACACAGCCCCAACTCCCCCACACAACGCCACACCCCAACACCACCACGCCCCATACATCGCCATGCATCCCTACACATCCCCACACAGCCATAACCACACCGCCCCACTATCCAATAGATCCCCACACCCTGACACCCCCACTCACCCATTCAGAAACCACCCCACTACCGCATTCCCACCCCCCCACCATACCCACACATCACCTCCCCCCACACAACCCCACTCCCCCATACACCCCCACTCCCCCATACACCCCCACTCCCCCATACACCCCCACTCCCCCATTCGCCCCCACTCCCCCATACGCCCCCACTCCCCCATTCACCCCCACTCCACTATACACCCACACTCCCCCATACACCCCCACTCCCCCATACACCCCCACTCCACCATACACCCCCACTCCCCCATTCAACCCCACTGCCCCATACTCCCCCACTCCCCCATACACCCCCACTCCCCCATACACCCCGACTCCCCCATACACCCCCACTCCCCCATACAGCCCCACTCCCCCATACACCCCCACTCCCCCATACACACCCACTCGCCAACACACCCCAACTCCCCCATACTCCCCCACCACCATACACCCCCACTCCCCCATACTCCCCCACTCCCCCATACACCCCCACTCTCGCATGCACACCACTCCCCCATACACCCCCACACCCCCATACTCCCCCACTCCCACATACACCCAGACTCCCACATACACCCCCACTCCACCATAGACCCCCACTCCACCATACACCCCCACTCCACCATACACCCCCACTCCACCATACGCCCCCACTCCCCCATACACTCCCACTCCTCCATACACTCCAAACTCCTCCATACACTCCCACTCCTCCAGACACCCGCACTCCCCCTTACACCCCACACCCCTATACACCCCCACTCACCCATACACCCTACACCCCCATTCCCCCACTCCCCCAGACACCCCCATTCAACCCCACTGCCCCATACTCCCCCACTCCCCCATACACCCCCACTCCCCCATACACCCCGACTCCCCCATACACCCCCACTCCCCCATACAGCCCCACTCCCCCATACACCCCCACTCCCCTATACACACCCACTCGCCAACACACCCCAACTCCCCCATACTCCCCCACCACCATACACCCCCACTCCCCCATACTCCCCCACTCCCCCATACACCCCCACTCTCGCATGCACGCCACTCCCCCATACACCCCCACACCCCCATACTCCCCCACTCCCACATACACCCAGACTCCCACATACACCCCCACTCCACCATACACCCCCACTCCACCATACACCCCCACTCCACCATACACCCCCACTCCACCATACACCCCCACTCCCCCATACACTCCCACTCCTCCATACACTCCCACTCCTCCATACACTCCCACTCCTCCAGACACCCCCACTCCCCCATACACCCCACACCCCTATACACCCCCACTCACCCATACACCCTACACCCCCATTCCCCCACTCCCCCAGACACCCCCACTTTCCCATACACCCCCTCTCCCCTTACACACCCATTCCCCCATACACCCCCACTCCCACATGCACCCACACTCCCCCATACACCCACTCTCCCTCACTTCACCGTACACCGCCTCACCCATAAACCCCAATGCCCCATACACCCCCTCTCCCCCAGACAGCCCCACTCCCCAATACACCCCCACCCCCCCATACTCCCCCACTCCCCCATACACGTCCCACTCCCCCATACACCCCCACTCCCCCATACTACCCCACTCCACCATACACCGCCACTGCCCCATACTCCCACACTCCCCCATCCGCCCCCACTCCCCCATACACCCCCATTCACCCATACACCCTACACCCCCATTTTCCCATGCCCCCAGACACCACCACTCCCCCATACATCCCCACTCCCCCATACACCGCCATTCCCCCATACACCCCCACTCCCCTCTCCACCCCCACTCCCCCATACACCCCCACTCCCCCATACCCCCACTTCCCCATATACTCACACTCCCCCATACGCCCCCACTCTCCCATAAATCCCCACTCCCTCAGACACCCCACTCCCCCATACAACCCCACACCCCCATCCACCCCTACTGTCCCACTCCCACACACAGCCCGACACCCCCACTCCCCCACACCACCATACCCCATACACCCCACTCCCCCATACACCCCACACCCCACTCCTCCATACATCCCCACACCCCCATATATCCCCATTCCCCAAAACACCCCCACTCGCCCATACACCCCCACACCCCCATACACCCCCACTACCCCATACAACCCCACTCCTGCACACATCCCCACTGCCCCATACACCGCACTCCCCAATACACCACACCCCCACTGCCCTCACTCTTCCACACCCCCACAACCCCCACTCCCCCATACACCCCACTCCCCCTACTCCACCCCTCAGACACCCCACATCCCCACCTTATATACCCCACTCCCTCATACACACCCACTCCCCCACACCCCTACACCTCAACTCCCCCATTCACTCCCACTCCCCCTACTCCCCCACACCCCAACTCCCTCATACACCCCTACTCACCCATACGCCCCTACTTCCCCCATACAGCCCTCTCCCCCACACACCCACTCTTCAACAGCCCCACTTCCCCGTGCACCCCACTCCGACATACACTCCCACTCCCCCAATCACGCCCACGCCCCCATAAACCCCCACCCCCCCATACAGCGCCACTCCCCCAAATACCCCCACTTCCCCACTCCCACACTCCCCCATACACCCCACTCTCCCATACACCCCCACTCCTCCATACACCCCCACTCCTCCATAAACCCACCTCCCGCTGCCCCTTACACCCCACACCCCCACTCCCTCATACACACCCACTCCCCCACACCCCAACTCCCCCATTCACTCCCACTCCCCCTACTCCCCCACACCCCAACTCCCTCATACACCCCTACTCACCCATACGCCCCTACTTCCCCCATACAGCCCTCTCCTCCACACACCCACTCTTCAACAGCCCCACTTCCCCGTACACCCCACTCCGACATACACTCCCACTCCCCCAATCACGCCCACGCCCCCATAAACCCCCACCCCCCCATACAGCGCCACTCCCCCAAATACCCCCACTTCCCCACTCCCACACTCCCCCATACACCCCACTCTCCCATACACCCCCACTCCTCCATACACCCCCACTCCTCCATAAACCCACCTCCCGCTGCCCCTTACACCCCACACCCCCACTCCCACATACACCCCCACTCCCGCTCAACCCCACACCCCCATACCCCACACTCCATACCCCCACTCCCCTATACACCCCACACCCACATTCCACCATACACCCCACTCCCCCATACAACCCCACTCACACGTACACCCTACACCACAATTCCCCCACTCTGCCAGACACCCCCACTCCCCCATACAACCCCACACCCCCATACACCCCCATGCCCCCATAGACCCCCACTCACCCATACACCCACACTCCCTCAATTCCCCCATACACCCCCACACCCCCATACACCCCCACTCGCCCATACACACCCACTCCCCCATACACCCCCACTCCCCCATACTCCCCCACTCCCCCATACTCCCCCACTCCCCCATACTCCCCCACTCGCCGATACACCCCCACTTCCCCTACTCCACCCCTCAGACACCCCACATCCCCACCTTTTATACCCCACTCGCCCATACACACCAACTCCCCCACACCCCCACACCCCAACTCCCTCATACACCCCCACTCACCCATACACCCCTACTTCCTCCATACAGCCCTCTCCCCCACACTCCCACTCTTCAACAGCCCCACTTCCCCGTACACCCCACTCCGACATACACCCCATCTCCCCCAATCACGCCGACGCCCCCATACACCCCCACACCCCCATACAGCGCCAGTCCCCCAAACACCCCCACTTCCCCACTCCCACACTCCCCCATACACCCCACAGCCCCACGCCCCCATATACCCCACCACCCCACTACACCATACACCCGCAGTCCCCCATATACCCCCACTCCTCCACTCCCCCAGACATCCCCACTCACTCACTCCCCCATACACCCCACACCCCCACTCCACCATACACCTGCAGTCCCCCATACACCCCCACTCCTCCATACACCCCCACATCCCCATACACCGCCACTCCCCCAGACACCCCCACTCCCCCACACCCCCCACTCACCCATACACCGCCACTCCCCCATCCACCCTCACTCCCCCATACACCCCAACTCTCCCACACAGCCCCAACTCCCCCACACAACGCCACACCCCAACACCACCACGCCCCATACATCGCCATGCATCCCTACACATCCCCACACAGCCATAACCACACCGCCCCACTATCCAATAGATCCCCACACCCTGACACCCCCACTCACCCATTCAGAAACCACCCCACTACCGCATTCCAACCCCCCCACCATACCCAAACATCACCTCCCCCCTATACAACCCCACTCGCCCATACACCCCCAGACCCCCACACCCCCACTCCCCCATACAGCCCGCAATCCCCACTACCCCATACGCTCCAGCTCCCCCAATCCCCCATATACCCCACTCCCCCACCCCACAACCACCCTACCTGACTCTCTCCACTCACTCCCCCATAAAGCTCACACACCCCACTCCCCCATGCACCCCACTCCCCCATACAGCCCATTCCCCCAACCCCCCACACACCCAACTACACTTCCCCATACACCGTCACTCCCCCATACAACCCCACTCCCCAATACACCCCCACTCCCCCATTCGCCCCCCCCCATACACCCCCACACACCCCCACTCCCCCATACAACCCCACACCCCCTCTCTCCCATACACACCCACTCCGCCACACCCCCACTCCCCCATACAGCCCCACACCCACATACACCCCCACTCCCCCACTTCCCCACAACCCCACTCCCCCACAAACCCACTCCCCCATTTCACCATACACCCCCACTCCCCCATACACCCCACTCTCCCATACATCCCCACTCTCCCGACACACCCACTCTCCCATACACCCCCACTCTCCCGCACACCCCCATTCAACCCCACACCCCCACTCCCACCAACTCCCCCATACACCCCAATCCACCACACCTCCACACAGCCCGACACCCCCACTTACCCACTCTCCCCCACATCCCCACTCCCCCCATACACCCCACTCCACCATACCCCCACACAGCCCGACACCCCCACTCCCCCAAATCCCCCCACTCCCGCACAGCCCTACTCCCCCATATATTCGCACTACCCCATACACCCCCACACTCTCTCTCCCCCATACACCCCCACACCCACATACACCCCCACTCCCCCATACACCCCCACTCCCCCATACACCCCCACTCCCCCACTCCACCATATACCCCCACTCCCTCATACACCCACTCCAACATAGAACATAGAACATAGAACATAGAAAATACAGCACAGAACAGGCCCTTCGGCCCACGATGTTGTGCCGAACCTTTCTCCTAGATTAATCATAGATTATCATTGAATTTACAGTGCAGAAGGAGGCCATTCGGCCCCCTGAGTCTGCACCGGCTCTTGGAAAGAGCACCCCACCCAAACTCAACACCTCCACCCAACACCAAGAGCAATTTTGGACACTAAGGGCAATTTATCATGGCCAATCCACCTACCCTGCACATCTTTGGACTGTGGGAGGAAACCGGAGCACCCGGAGGAAACCCACGCAGACACGGGGAGGACGTGCAGACTCCGCACAGACAGTGACCCAAGCCGGAATCGAACCTGGGACCCTGGAGCTGTGAAGCAATTGTGCTATCCACAATGCTACTGTGCTGCCCTTAAGAACAAATAAATCTACACTATATCATTTTACCGTAATCCATGTACCTATCCAATAGCTGCTTGAAGGTCCCTAATGTTTCCGACTCAACTCCTTCCACAGGCAGTGCATTCCATGTCCCCACTACTCTCTGGGTGAAGAACCTACCTCTGATATCCCTCCTATATCCTCCACCTTTCACCTTAAATTTATGTCCCCTTGTAATGGTTTGTTCCACCCGGGGAAAATGTCTCTGACTGTCTACTCTATCTAGTCCCCTGATCATCTTATAAACCTCTATCAAATCGCCCCTCATGCTTCTCCGTTCTAATGAGAAAAGGCCTAGCACCCTCAACGTTTCCTCGTAAGACCTACTCTCCATTCCAGGTAACATCCTGGTAAATCTTCTTTGCACCTTTTCCAAAGCTTCCACATCCTTCCTAAAATGAGGTGACCAGAACTGTACACAGTACTCCAAATGTGGCCTTACCAAAGTTTTGTACAGCTGCATCATCACCTCACGGCTCTTAAATTCAATCCCTCTGTTAATGAACGCGAGCACACCATAGGCCTTCTTCACAGCTCTATCCACTTGAATGGCAACTTTCAAAGATGTATGAACATAGACCCCAAGATCTCTCTGCTCCTCCACATTGCCAAGAACTCTACCGTTAACCCTGTATTCCGCATTCATATTTGTCCTTCCAAAATGGACAACCTCACACTTTTCAGGGTTAAACTCCATCTGCCACTTCTCAGCCCAGCTCTGCATCCTATCTATGTCTCTTTGCAGCCGACAACAGCCCTCCTTACTATCCACAACTCCACCAATCTTCGTATCGTCTGCAAATTTACTGACCCACCCTTCAACTCCCTCATCCAAGTCATTAATGAAAATCACAAACAGCAGAGGACCCAGAACTGATCCCTGCGGTACGCCACTGGTAACTGGGATCCAGGCTGAATATTTGCCATCCACCACCACTCTCTGACTTCTATCGGTTAGCCAGTTCGTTATCCAACTGGCCAAATTTCCCACTATCCCATGCCTCCTTACTTTCTGCAGGAGCCTACCATGGGGAACCTTATCAAATGCCTTACTAAAATCCATGTACACTACATCCACTGCTTTACCTTCATCCACATGCTTGGTCACCTCCTCAAAGAATTCAATAAGATTCGTAAGGCAAGACCTACCCCTCACAAATCCGTGCTGACTATCCCTAATCAAGCAGTGTCTTTCCAGATGCTCAGAAATCCTATCCTTCAGTACCCTTTCCATTACTTTGCCTACCACCGAAGTAAGACTAACTGGCCTGTAATTCCCAGGGTTATCCCTAGTCCCTTTTTTGAACAGGGGCACGACATTCGCCACTCTCCAATCCCCTGGTACCACCCCTGTTGACAGTGAGGACGAAAAGATCATTGCCAAGATCATCTCTTGCTTATCATAGAATCCTTGGATATATCCCGTCAGGCCCGGGGGACTTGTCTATCCTCAAGTTTTTCAAAATGCCCAACACATCTTCCTTCCTAACAAATATTTCCTCGAGCTTACCAGTCTGTTTCACACTGTCCTCTCCAACAATATCGCCCCTCTCATTTGTAAATACAGAAGAAAAGTACTCGTTCAAGACCTCTCCTATCTCTTCAGACTCAATACACAATCTCCCGCTACTGTCCTTGATCGGACCTACTCTCGTTCTAGTCATTCTCATATTTCTCACATATGTGTAAAAGGCCTTGGGGTTTTCCTTGATCCTACCCGCCAAAGATTGTTCATGCCCTCTTTTAGCTCTCCTAATCCCTTTCTTCAGTTCCTCCTGGCTACCTTGTATCCCTCCAATGCCCTGTCTGAACCTTGTTTCCTCAAGGTTCCATCTCTTCCCTGCCTGACAGGGACATACATATCAAGGACACGTAGTACCTGTTCCTTGAACAAGTTCCACATTTCACTTGTGTCCTTCCCTGACAGCCTATGTTCCCAACTTATGCACTTCAATTCTTGTCTGACAACATCGTATTTACCCTTCCCCCAATTGTAAACTTTGCCCTGTTGCACGCACCTGTCCCTCTCCATTATTAAAGTGAAAGTCACAGAATTGTGGTCACTATCTCCAAAATGCTCTCCCACTAACAAATCTATCACTTGCCCTGGTTCATTACCAAGTGCTAAATCCAATATTGCCCCTCCTCTGGTCGGACAATCTACATACTGTGTTAGAAAAGCTTCCTGGACACACTGCACAAACACCACCCCATCCAAACTATTTGATCTAAAGAGTTTCCACTCAATATTTGGGAAGTTAAAGTCACCCATGACTACTACCCTGTGACTTATGCACCTTTCCAAAATCTGTTTCCCAATCTGTTCCTCCACATCTCTGCTACTATTGGGGGGCCTATAGAAAACTCCTAACAAGGTGACTGCTCCTTTCCTATTTCTGACTTCGACCCATATTACCTCAATAGGCAGATACTCCTCGAACTGCCTTTCTGCAGCTGTTATACTATCTCTAATTAATACACCCCCAGTCCACCATACACACCCACTCCCCCATACTCCCACCCCCCGCTGCCCCTTACACTCCACACACCCACTCCCCCATACACCCCACATTTCCCCATACACCCCACTCCCCCAGACACCCCACAGCACCACTTCCCCATACACCCCCACTCCCCCAAACACCCCCACTTCCCCACTCCCCCACTCCCCCATACACCCCACAGCCCCACTCCCCCATACACACCCACTTCCCCATACACCCCCACTTCCCCACACTCCCACACACCCCACCACCCCACACCCACATACACCCCCACTCCCCAATACACCCCCACTCCCCCATACACCCCCACACCCCCAAACACCCCCACTCCCCCATACACCCCACTCCACCATACACCCCCACTCCACCACACCCCCCCACTCCCCCATACACTCCCACTCCCCCATACACCCCCACTACACCATACACCCCCACTCCCCGATACACCCCCACTCCAGCATACAGCCCCACTCCACCATACACCCCCATACACCCCCACTGCCCCATACATCCCCACACTACCCCACTCCCCCATACACCCCCACACCACCACTCCCCCAGACCCCCACTCCCCCACACCCCCACTCCCCCATACACCCAATCCATCACACTCCCCCATACCCTCACTCCCCCACACCCCCACACCCACACACCCCCATACACCCCCATACACCCCCATTCCCCCATACACACCCACTCCCCCAGACAACCCCACACATGCCCACACACCCATAACCACACCGCCCCACTCCCACATCGATCCCCACTCACCCATACACTAAACCCCCCACTTCCCCATACCCACACCCCCCACCATATCCACAGTCCCCACTCTCTCCACCCACTCCCCCCATACACCTCACACCCCCACTCCCCCATACACCCCTACTCCCCAATTCACCCTCACTCCCCCATACACCCCCACTCCCCCATACTTCCCCATTCACCCCCACTCCCCTAAACACCCCCACTTCCCCACTCCCCCATACACACCCACTT
Source organism: Scyliorhinus torazame (assembly GCF_047496885.1). Lineage (NCBI taxonomy): Eukaryota > Metazoa > Chordata > Chondrichthyes > Carcharhiniformes > Scyliorhinidae > Scyliorhinus > Scyliorhinus torazame. Next base: position 87,414,361 of record NC_092723.1, read on the forward strand.
CCCCATACACCCCCACTTCCCCACACTCCCACACACCCCTCCACCCCACACCCACATACACCCCCACTCCCCAATACACCCCCACTTCCCCATACACCCCCACTCCCCCAAACACCCCCACTTCCCCACTCCCCCATACACCCCACAGCCCCACTCCCCCATACACACCCACTTCCGCATACACCCCCACTTCCCCACACTCCCACACACCCCACCACCCCACACCCACATACACCCCCACTCCCCAATACACCCCCACTCCCCCATACACC